>NC_069141.1:59834188-60160438 GCF_943734755.1 Anopheles moucheti
CCAGACCACATATGCGCTCTTAATTAGTACGAGAATTCGAACCCATTTGCACGTCTCGATCCGGATGGTGGTCGGCGTTCGGGCGCTTTTTGTCGCTTCCGTACCTAACATTTATTAGGCCCAGTTTCGCATGATTGAGTCTGGGTGCGCGACGCCGCACGAACCGTCCCCGCATCGTTTGCATGTAAAGGGAACCAGCGAGCGAACGGCGCAACATGATAGAGCAACATGTTGAAATTCAAATCAACCAGCCGGCTGTGAATCATCAATCATACCCCCACTCGCCCAGGCTCCCGGCATGTGGAATAAAAACGGGAATTAAACACTTCTTGCCCCCATTCCTTACCCGCTTCCCCCGAAAGCGGGACGAAGGCTCATCAGCTCCACCAAGACGAACACACTCCATTTACATACAATCAATTTATGTATTCAATCAATTGATTTCGCATCAAACCCGGTTAGCTTTTTCATCCGTGCAACAGCGATGACCATTCGCGGCGCGCGCGTGTGTGCTTTGATGCCGCGCTCTGTTCGTTCGCTTGTCTATTCATCGATGTTGCATGTTGCCCCCAGCACCGCTTCTAAATGCGCTTTGCTTCCTAATCCCTGCTCCATTGCGCACCACCGCCAATGTGCAGGTGAATCGTAACGGTTCGGTATTTTATTAAAAGTTTCATTCATGATTTAGCCGAGGATTGCATTTAAATTAAACCAAACGCGATCCGAACCGCAAAGCCTGTCGTATTAGATTTGCGTTTGATATGATTTTTGTGTTCACGCTTGCGTTATCAGCGCACGTTATTTAATGCCAACCGTTGCGTGTGAGTACGGGATTTGCCACTAGTCCACTTTCCGATTACGGGATGCTGGATGATGAGGGTACCAAATGCAAGACTTTAAAGCTTCAACAGTGAACCTTTAAAGTGTGGATGATACATTTTTCGTATCATGCAGAACAATATTCACTTGAAACGAGACTGACAGATTTAAAATAAACAACTTTTAATGGTGCCCGTTGAACGAGCTGCAATAATTGTGAAGCTTGCATGAATAGACACCCTTCGCAAGCTCCAACTCGAGAAACTGTCTGTTGAGGCCCCGGAAAAAAGCTCTGTTATTTAATCCTCACGCTAATTAACCATTGTTTTCAGAACAAACAGCTAAATTGTTTGAGACAAATTTATACGGTTACGAAGCTGACAGAAACGAAACCCAAATTGGGGAAAACAAAAGCACATAAAAGCTCGGACAAGATCCCAAGCGACTGAGTCTCTTACTAAAAAAGCGAGTGATAAATCAGAATCGTGGCTTACTTGAGGAAAACTCAAACAGGTGAGTAATTGTCTACAGAATTTCATCTGCATGAGTTCAAAGGGATATTATTTAAGGTTTTCACGATCACAACACAAGTGTTGCAGTGTGGATTGTAATATAAAACTCATTACATGAAAATGACATTGAAGTATTAGGGCTAATAATCAATTCGATACTCAAAAATCGCCCGCCTGTTTGTCCTGTCAGAAAACCTACCTGAGGTCCTACTAGGAAGGGAGCTTAACTTTCTACACGCCCAGTCAACCGGAAACTCAAACTTCGGGGGAAATTGAAATCGTTTGAAGACGATTCTATGATGAAGAAGCCTTGTTTGCTAATTGCAAAATTTATCACAAAGTGAACCGTTCAGAAACTCTGCAAGTTCGGACTTCCGGACTATGTTTGATGAAAAACACAAGCAAAATTGTACATCGAACGGACTATATCACATGCGTGTAAGCATGACATCAAAGGCGAGTTGCCTGTCGTATCTGGCATTATGGCGTCGCCAAAGGTCATAAGCATATAAATTGTAATAACGACAAGGTAACTACATTCCACCCAAAAGGGGCCTCATCCACATCTTACACCAAAGGCAATGAAACAGTAGAAGAAATGGCTTTAAATACTTTTTAAATACTAAAAAGACTACATTTTAAAGTAAAATTAAGAAATATTAAAGATACAGAAATATATTTCATGAAAACATCAAGCAATTAAACGTCAAACTTCAGCAGCCAGTCTCAGTCAGTCTTCAAGACCAACCTCAGCAAGCATCAAGTACTCCGAGCATGACAGAAACCCTGCATGACGTTTACATTTTTATCATATTGTATATCCTTGTGTTTACGATCCAAGACACCATGAATCATTAAACATCGAACGAAAATATCTCAATCGGTAACCATGGCGTTCGCTAGGGCAAAGCTTATGTACCGTACATGGCAAATCAATTAGACTCGGAGATTTCCCATATTGGCTTAAGTTTCAAGAGTACATATCTATTTCTTCAGAACTTCACGCATCTGAAAGGGATCCCCTTTCAAAGCCGTAGCCCCTTAAGACAAAGTTGCCAAGGATTATTCCTAAGACGTGTAGATGCATCATCTAACAACATGGATTATGTTCTCCTAGGAAACGTAAGGCTATCCTTCGAGGCTCCTGGAACGCATCCTGGTTTGCCTGTAGAATGTCTACTATCTTTGTAGGTTTGGATTAAGAATTCTTATTTATTTACCATTACGATACAATAATTCTGAAGGTTAGAAGAGATGCAGTTTCTAACTATTTATGAAATTTAAAATTCCCTACTGCGGTTCGCTTCACCAAATGAAATCTCCCAAATAATCGCCCAAACTTGGAAACCGACACAAAAGAAATGTAACTTTCAGCTGGAAACTAATAGCGCTAAGTGCTCCCGTAACGTTTTGAGGCACCACAACCATCGGCCACCAGAGATTTTCATTTGTTTAGTGCGTTTCGGGGTACCCAAATCACTTCCTTAAAGTACTAAGCTCCCCTACCCTTTCGAAGGGGCCTCCCAGTTTTGTGGGCAATTTATTATCCCTACCGGAGCTTAACCCCTGGTGCCAAAAGCTTAGGCACCCGGCCGAGAAATCCTTTGATGCGGTTTTAAACAGTCTCGGTCTCTTTCGTCCAATCGTCCAACCGTCCCCCTTTAATACCGGAGATGTTTGTTCTTGCTTAAAGGAACTGCCTCGGCTACAATGTCATCGTACATCGTACGGCAAACTTTAAGACACAAAGCAGCAACCTATTGCAACCTTCTCCATCATTGTGCTTTCCAAAAAAAAATGGGGACCCCCTTTTTTCGGTTCCAAAAAGGATTCAGAAGGAACAGGGGCTCATTTTGGGTGTTTTGCATTTTTGGGGATAGCTTGTAGTTGGGTTTTGTGTAGTTTGGCTCCGGGGGTAAGAAAAAAAACACGAGAAGGTGACAAGAAGTTAGTTACAATGAGTTTTTCGGAGGTCTTCTTCCGGAGTCCGGATGAAGAAAGCTCCACGTGTTTGGGTGCACATTGTGTACATGCTGCATTATGCAGGCAAGGTGGCCAACCACACATTTGCTTCTGGGGTTGGGACGGGGGGGGGGCTGAATCGTTGTGTGCCACCTATGCACACCTAAGCACACGTGAACCGATCCGGGGCCGATGTCGCATTGCGCCGTTCGAGAATGTTTATGGCAAGCAGTGCCGGCAACATCTGTTCGGCATCTTTCGCTTCCATCGATAGGGTGGGACGGTGAGAATCGATGCTGTGTGTTATAGCGATGTAAGCCCTGCCCTCTGGTGCTGCATCTCGGTGTGCAGGGTATGAATAAATAAATTGCATTGCATGCATGTTGACACAGCCGCCAAGGTGTCAAAGCGTAATGCAAGTCTCGGGCTTATTAAGCCAGTTACTTAGCCGGGCGGCAAGTTAATTTAATTACTCCACGCCCAACTGCTCCAGGGCGTACGAACAAGCCTGATGAACACCCATTAATCGGAAGTGAAAAGTCAGCGGCAGACAGATTTTGTGGCCACCTGATTTCCCACGCCCGTTCGGCTTCCATCCTTCACCTTCCCCCAGCTTAAGAAGCACTCACTTGGATGTACTCGCTATCAAGAAAGTGCTCCGGAAGCGTGGTTTGATGGTGTCAGCTTAATGTCACCCGTTGCAATCACTTCCACGCCGATGGGTGGCGATGGTAGTCTCTCTAAAGGGGAAGATAAATGTAACAAACATCAGCAAGGAATTCCCGTACTGACAGCCGACTGATGGAAGGAATTCGATTTATGTGAGAAGCCAGCTCGGTTCGATGGTGGGCTATGGGGCCGAAAGGAAGCAGCGAGAAGGACAATTGCCCTGACGGGGGGGAAGAAATAAATGAAAACAGATTAAAACAAACAAACGCGTCAACAACGGCGAGGACATTCACCGTAAATCGAACCGATCCCGAACCGGTCGTGATGTCTAATGAAATTAATTAATTTAATCGAACAACATAAATTGGGTGATTCGACCATCGATGCCATCGACGGGCTGAAGCCCTCCGGGGGCAGCAGGATGGGACCGGGATGGGAGGGTCGGCCAAATGGGAGAGGGCAGTTTTGTGCGTGCAGTCGGGGGAGTGATGACGGATGGAGGGAAACATAAATTCCACATCGTTAAAGCCAGTTTATGGCTTCTCTTAACTTTATTGGGTGGCAGTTGCAGTTGCTGGCGATGTTAACACGCGCGTCGAAGGGATAAAAAAGTATTTTGTTCGAAAATTCAACTGTTTCATTGCACAATGCGTCCCTTTGTTCCGGTGTAGCGTTGGGTTCTGTTATCTGAATACTTAATTTAATTGGTTATTATTGGCATAAGGCTGTGAGTTAAATTATTGTCTAATAATTCCAGCAATTTTAGCAATCATTCATCCGTTTTAATTTTACACACTTTTTATAAAATTATGATTAAGGATTTAAAAGAAAACTTTATCTAAATCAAAGGAAGGTTCGATAATTAGTCCATCTAAGGGGAAAAAAGTTGTACAGGAAACATAACAAAACTTTCTTCTCTAACTTTAAAATTTAATCTGCTTTTACCCATTTCTTTTCCTCTTGATAATCTTATTTGTTTATGTGACTAATTTGACCTGCAAAACTATGCTACACAATACAATAAACATGTAAATAGTTCTGGTTTATTCCGGGTTCCTAATCGCAAATGTCACAGAAATCAGTATGAGCGGTTCGCATGAAGCGCTAGAAACAGATATCGCGATTTGTAACTAATCAGTAAAGGACTGTAAGAGCGAGAAAACAATGGAAAATAAAGGAAAAATTAAATATATGACTTGGGCAACCAAAGAAGCAACAAAATAGTCCAATTTGTCATATAACAACCCTGCCTACCAATACTATTTGACGACATGTATGTTTATAAATATTTGGCAACTCCGACAACTTGTTTATCAGTTATGTCAATCAATTTTTGGTCAATTATGGTAAAAACAAAGAAATTCTTTCGATATATATAACTTCAACAGCTGCTTCTTCATGCATTATGGAACTTCTGGAGAGAGTTCCACTACCGTCCGGCCATCGGACCGGAAAGCGACCGGAGGTGTTAACAACGAAACCTCAACTCAACAGGGGGCGAACGGTAAGATGTCCTCTTAATTTCATAGATTACAACGGGTCAAAAGGTCTCTTAACAGTGTAAGGCAAAAATCAAAATACACATACGGAAGCATAATTAGTCAGCTTTCTTAAAGAATCAGAAAAAATGGCTGAAACTTTTAGTCAAAAGAATATTTATGGCGAACTATTCTCAGTTAGTTTGAAGAGTTCAATTTATTCTACTAATTCTTTAGCCAGCATGATTAAAGTATGGCTTAAAAGACGACCTTCAGTGGAAATAATATGCGTCCTTGCTCCTTTTTAGTCGACTTGGTTTTATCCAAAGGAGTCTTAATCGGACCACATAGCTCCCATCGGAAGAACTAACAATTAAGATTTACTAAGCGGATGTCCAAATTGAGGATTTAAGTTAGAAGATTAAGTGTATTGTAATTTTGTTATACATCTCAAATTATTTAGAATAAGCCTGGCAAGTTTTGCCAGAAATATAAAATATCAGCATGAATGGTGAATGGCTTGTATGCCCATCAAATCGTTTGAAATACGTCATTAATCCGCAGCACTTTGCAAACCTCCCTTAGTGATTTGCCTAATGTGCAACACACGCCGGATTATCCTTAAGCACAATCAGTTTAAATCATACAAAAGATTGTGTAACTAATGATCAAACCATTATGCTGACCATTGTCACGTGATCGCTTTACATGGCTTTAGGCCTTAATCCACCATCAAAAAAGCGCTTGCCCATCACGCCGTGTCGATGAAAGCAAAACCCGACCTTTTGTCCCACGGACAGATCACACCGATGTAAACAACCACCAAAATGCATCCCTCTTATCGTAGCATATTAAACAGATCGCCCATCACCACCACGCACAACAGCTGCAGTGTCGTCCTTTTTTCCTTCAGCCCTCACTGCACCGCACGGCACTCGCCCGCAATGCATAATTTATCGAGTCAAAAAGTTTAGCGTAAAAGTCGAAATCATGATTTATAAATTACTCCTCCCCACCCGTCTTTTTTCCACTTATCCGGTTTTCCCTGCCCTGCTCCCCGGGCCGGATGTAATCGTCACTCGGTCAGACTTGTTACCGGGCGAACACTTTGGAAGAAAGCTCCGAAAACTCCCAAAACTTACCCAACTCCACACGGCCACCGTGCTATTATTGTGCGGAACTTTATCCTTGTGCATCCTTCCGGATAAAATTTCCACATTCAGGCGTGTGTGTGTGTGTGTGTGTGTGTGTGTGTGTGTGTGGACAGTGCCGAACTTTCCGAAGGCTTTCGAAACAACTGCTCTTCCGTGTCGCCGGAGTTGCAAGCGCTTGTTTTCCGAAGATCCTTCAGTGTCTTTCCAAACTTCCCAAAAACACCCCCGAAAAAACCTCTTTACCACTTCTTCTACAGCGGCAAATGGCACACCCAACGGGCACGGACTCATCGGTCGCCACATTAGCCATATGATGAACGCAAAACCCCCCCCCCCCATTCAGAGGCAGAGGCCCCGGGGCGATGGCTACCCAGTGCAACGGATATTGGAAGCGTTCGCTCACTCCGCCTCCGCTCCGGAAGGAAGTAAAGTTTTTATCTGTTAAACATACATTTGTGGTCGAGACGTGGATTAAGGGTAGCGAAGCCCCGTACGAGCTTAAAATGTTTAAAGCGCTCTTTTGCGGTGTTCGCTGCTCGGTATGCATATTGCATTCTGGCAAAGTGTGCTAACCAATATTTTAGTGCACTTCGGGAGTGTGGAGGGCCGTATACAACAGACTTCCTCAGGAGGAACAGGAGATCCTGTGTGTACATGGCAGCTTGTGCGGCGCGTTTAACGTATTTAGGGGTTTTTTGCATTTAGCTTCAACTATTGCTAACGTTTTGTGTCCAATAATGTTTAATCCCAGCAACCGGGTTCTATCGTGAACAAAAAAAAAACGGCACCGAGGGAGGTGAAGGTTGGATGGATGTGCGGGATGGATGTTGTTGGTGTCTGTATGCCCATCAACCCCATCTTATCCACCGGACCGAGAAATGGTTTTGAATTGACCAAAGATTTAGAAGTTTTTGGGCAAACTGACCGAACTGGAGGCTGGGGCTGGTTCGGATGTAGCCAAGCATTGCCTCTTTTTGTTGTTGCTAAAATGATATTTTAGAATAACCAGATTATGAAGTTTGGAGAGGTAACGCCTTTGCGTTCCGTTCCTTACGTTGCGTTTGCATTGTTGTGAACCGTAAACACGTTATATGAATGGAGCATTTGGAGAATGCATGGTGCAATGTTTTCTTCTACTACTATTCAATAAATTCCCCCATGGAAATATATGGATTCAACAAAATGGCGAAGACATCTTTCAATAATATAAGATATCATATGAAATTTCATAAAATAACAGTTGCTTTGCAGCTTCTTTACAGAATATTTCTGAACAATTACACAAAAATCTGACCTGATACATGAGATTTGTTTATGCAATTAATTTGGTTAAAGTATTCGTTTCGTAAAATCTCTTGTGGTAAAACCTGTAATTTTAAAATAATAAGGAAACTTGTAATATTTATTGGTAGCCAGCGAAATTTGACGTCTTTTGATTGATTTTCTGTTTTGTTTTACTTTATGCATGTAACCGTTTTTGTGTTCATTTGCTGCAGTATATCAAAAATCCATATTTTTAGATAAATTATTGCTTTCAGTTATTACTTGTAATTAGGTGAAATTTTAAATAATTTCATTCATTTCTATTTATTATCTTTAATTCTGATTGCAACTCAATTGAATATAGATGCTATACAACATAATACATTTACCTTTTTTATAGTTTAAGTAATATCTTTCATTTCATGGCGTATTGTTGAAGTTATTTTGCAAGTGGATTTTGGACGAAACTTTTCTTTTATTACAGATTTTTCCTCGGTAAACTATTAAATGTAATTAATTCAATTGGAACGACAAAAAAGTTTGGTCACTAATATTCTCCTGTAGATGTTCAAATGCAAATCTTTGGATAAGGACAATCCAAATAACAAATACTCGGATAAAGTAGCGCATATTAGATTAAAACCGACATTTTGCTTGGGTGTATATCGAGTTTTTGCGTATAGCGAATTTCATTAGCCGTACCGTTTATATTTCATATTGAAGAGTTGAAATATAACCATGGAAACGGGTTGACCACGAGTCAGAGAAAATTTCGCAATAAAATTACGTTCAACTAAGAGGAATAAGCTTATTTTTCATTTCTTCTATCCAAATAAAAGATAAATTTTCCTTAATTTGTGTTTTTCGCTTCATTTCAAATTTTCCAGGACAGCCGTTCGCAGAATTCCTTTATTTATCTATGAACTGTCATTTTTCCAAACAGTCGCGTATTGCGAAAGCGCGTATATCGAGTATGGCCTACTGCGGGGATTTAATTCAATTGCCCTGTTAAGCATATCCAACATCGAACAGTTTAACGTTGAAATATAGAAGAATAACTATTTGTTAATATCAATTAAAGGCGTAAGCGTTGTGACAGACTTCAAGAAGCAGCATTAACCTTACCATTATAACTGTTGAACACAATTCTATCTAAACCTAAAAAGGGAAATAAACCCACGCACACTATCCTTCCATCTATTTGGAGTGCTCCTAAAACCAAAACTTCATCTGCAATTCAATGACGCCCAAAAATCAAAGAGGCTCTCCGTTTGGTGTGTTTTTTTTTTTGTCGTCCCGAATTGATTTTCCTTTACGCGGGATTTATTTATTTTTTTCGCCCGTTTTTCCTCCGGGGGCAAATGCAACCGAACCAGCTTTATACGAACAGAGCCGTACACAATTGTTGCACAGTTGCGTTGCTAAAGCTTCGAAATTTAGTTTGTTATCAAAACTGACCAACAGCAAAACATTAGATGGGACCACACACACACACACACATGAAACAAAAAACATCCCCCACAAAGGACACTACAAGCAGCCTAAAACTTTGAACCAGGACGACATTTAAAAAAGCATATAAAACAAAACACACTCCACCAACTTGCGGGTGTGTACGTAAACAGCAGCAACTCGCGCGCTTGCAGTTGTTTGCGGCATTCGGCATTAGGTGGCACGGTGGTGGTGGTGCCTGGTGTACAATTTACATATTCCCCGTCCGCGTTCACCTTTTCCGATGCCATTTGTTGGACGGCTCCGCCACCGGTCGCGCAAATCGGTGTGTGGAAAGCCGTGGCATGGGACGATTTAGAATTTAAATCTACACTCACACACACACAAACGTAGTGTGCCGCGAGCGAACAACGAGGACGATTCTCGCCATTTAATTGAATCAGGAATGCACTTTGTTGCACGGGAACTCCCCACCGCCCCGAAGCGGGATGCTGGATAATGGAAGGGTTTCGGTGCGGTGCCGTGCATTAGTCGTGGGGAATGCATTTTCAAATCACATTCTACGCTGTGGGGAGGCTCACAAAGCACACATTCAACCCGGGGAAAAAACAGGACTCGCTCGCCCGCCCGGTGAAGCTATGTTTGTAAAATAATAACGACATTTTTATGGTTCGTGTGTGTCTGGCGCAAATGTTTATGGGCTGCTGGACGTTGCTCTGAAAAGCTAAGGGAGGGTTTTAGTTTGCTAAATCCAAAACCCACGGAACATAGCGAACCGGCAGATTCATTTCCGTCGGTATTCGTTATCTTCTCGTGTGAAGGTTTTTCCCACATTTCACTTTATGACAATTGTACAAGGCCGGGATGTACGGGAAGGACCATGGTTGGATCATTTTCACCAGAACAAACAAAAACCCCCCAACTGCCCACTGCCAGCAGGAAGTGAAACAAGGAAGAAAGTGTGTGTGTTTGTATGAAACCCCAGAAAGTGACAGAAAAAAGAAATGTAAAGTAAATTAATATTATTCAATGACGGTTTTGCACGAATTTCTCATCAACCTTTTTTTGCGTGTTCCGTTTGCGTACCAAGATCTCTTCTATTAGCCGCTGATAGAAACTGTAACTGTAATTTCTACTGACAATGTCCGAAAGAAATGGGATGTTTAAAAATAAGCGCGACACGGTGGACACGGATGCACACGGCCAAAGAAGTGTTGCCATCGACGTGACAGTATCACCGACCGTTGGTTGGGGCTAATGGTACTGCTTGATGAACCTGCCGAGTCCCCAGTGCCGTCGGGATGCGCCCCCACCCCTCCCTTCGGAAAGTCCGGAACGTGCGTGGAATGGAAATGTTTCCCTTGTTGGGCCTCTGGTCGCCACTAATTCCCCAAGAATAGCCGAAAAAACCTCGATGCTGCTCGCAGTCTGACAGTCTGTGTGTCGGTATATCTATTTGCTAGTCCCAGCGTCCATTTTTTTTCTCCATTTACTTCCGTTTTTCTTTTGTTATTATTATGGTAATCATTCGCCGAAATATATTCCACCGAAGACACGTATCGAAAGATCTGGGGCAGTTAAAACCAGCCGGCCTGGAATATTTCATTGTAACGCCAGGGCTAAAAGGGACAGTTGTAGCATTTAACAAAAAAAGAACGAACCCTGAACCATTTAGAATTCGAACCGAGCTGGCACCGAACCATTGACTCTCGATCGGAGGAAAAAAGAAAACCAACCCCGCACTAGAGCGGGAGCCCTTTTTCCACTGCAAAAGCTGCAAAAAAAGGAACACTCCCTTGTATAAAGGGCTGGTGTGGAGTGAATTTGAAAATTGAATAAAATAATTGATTGAATTGATATTTGATTGATCCCGCTGCTCGATTTGATATCGATTCATCCAGGACGGGAAAAGCTCCCCTTGAAAAAGGGTTTTGTTTTCCTTTCTAGGGCAAATTTTGATTCACTATCACTCAAACCCACCACCCACCCACCGACACGATCAGTTGACCGGTCGATGCGATACCCTACCCCCGTCGTGTGGTACGGTTTTGTTTGTTTGTGTAAAATCCGAAGGGCCGAAAACAAAATGGAGCATAATTGGAAGTGGACTCCATTTGAAGTGCGGTTCCATCTGTTGCCGATCGGATTGTCATCTCCCTTCTGAACCGGGCGATCACAAAAAATATAATGCAGTACATTCACGTCACGATTGCTGAAACAATTAGGAATAACAGCGCGAAAGTAATCAGATCCTTTGCTGACGGTGTTGATTCGAACTAGTTTTGTGGAGGTGTGTACGTGTTTTTAAATGATCACAAATATCGGTACGAAGCTAGTGTAACTAAGCTTCCCTTTTATTTTGGTCGAACTAAGAATGATTCTATACTACAAATAACTTTAATTTTTTGCTTTAACTTGTGAAAATTTTGAGATTTAAATCCAGCATATTTCTAACACTAGAACAACTGGATCAGTAATTATGATCACTCCGGATTCTCCCTAAAACATTATATTTTGAGGTATTTTAAAACTGAAATTAAAATAAGAATTTTACGTATTTCATTTAATATATATCAAGATGTCTCTCTTACAATACGAAAAAGACATCTTACGACTCGATTAAATAAATGTCTCACGCTAAAAAAAATCTTATGATAAATCTAAATTTTAGAATCTAATACAAATTATCTGAAAATGCTTGGTAATTATATTTCATCTGAATTCAAGCATAGTTCCATCTTTAATATGAGTAAATTATTTATTTCTTTATTAATTCCATTATTATTATTTATATTTCCATTAATAAAAAGTATGGGTAATTTGTTAGTTGTTTTAACGAGACCATAGAAAGTTCTGTTGGACTCTCCATACATTTCTTAATGACTTTGTTGAGTAAAACGGCAACCTGAAGTACAACATATCTAAAGCTAACCCAATGGTTGGATAACGGTGCATGATCAAGCATTTAGAATTCATTTAAGAAAAAAAGTTATTACAGAATTATTTAAGGATTTTTCAACGAAATTGATTATATGTCGGTGATAGACGCAATATACGAACGTTAGAATGGCTCAGAGGACTCTCGCGGTAGGGGCAAAATACCGCTAAACTCTTACAATGCCTCTTAAATACCATTATCCTGTAAACTTGGCAATCGAGTCAAACTGAGGACTTGATGCACGAGCTTCGTTGTATTAGCCTGAGAACCGAGACACTATGCCATGGGACAGTCCTCGGTCAGTTAGTGAGTACGGTAAATATATGATATTGTTGGAACGTTGTTTATAGTACGTTTCAACTGTTTACATTTTTTAAACCTCCGACAAGTGACTGTCGAAGGAGCGAATTAGATCTGAAGTGAATATTTAACCCAAACCACCAGTTCTCCAATTAGACAATAAATACGAGGCGAAAGGCTTTTCGCTCTCTCTTCCAACGAAAACTCCACCAACGCCTCTGTAAATATACAGCGTAGAAAGGAAAGAAATTATCCGAAATTCACTCGCGAAAGAACAGATATAAATTATGATATAAAATTTTGATTATCAATAATTAACAATGTACAGCTTTAGACACAAACTTATCCGAACATTTAAACAGGACGACATCCTGTTATTTAATGCTTAAAATATTTGCAACTCAGGATACCAGATATTTTTCCAAAGCTTTAATCAAACACTTTTAAATGTATGTAATTAAATTTATTTCTTATTCATTTATGGTAGCATTTGTCGTATTTTCAACACCATTTGTGAATTTTGAGCAGCAACTCGGACCCTTTGAAACGTAATATAGTTAAAAAGGGGAAAGATTTATTCGATATTTGAAGAGAGTTCATCATAATAACAAATCAGTTAACATGAATCTTAAACTAATACCATTAAGAGCATTATGGTCGTATTTTTAATTACCAGCAATATTTTGTAAAGGTAAGAAAACGTGTGACGTTATTAATTGTATGTAAACAAATAATAAAAACTATTAAACTTCCCAAATATTTTTATAATATCCAGTAAAGGTTTGTGAACAATAACATCAAGAGCACCAAATACTGGTATCGTTAACCTTTCTGTGTGAAAGCATTCAACTGTAAAATGCGCTACATCGCGAAAAACGGACGCATTCTTTATTCTTCCGTACGATTGAGATTGCTTAATTACCTTTAACTATGTACCCAGCGTCAAGACAACACACACACACTGAAGCGAAGCTCCACAAAATCAGCTACCGTTTTCCGATGCTGATGAACTCGTTAATGTTCGCATTTAGCATCATTAGAAGGGAAACGAAGTTCCAGCATAATCCGTTTGCATCCCGGACGATTACGGGCAGTCCGGGCAGTTTTCCACGATGGGGTTTTATCCTTTTTTCATTTGTTTTTTAATCCCATCCACAACTGGTTAGTTATAGTAGTCTTCCCTTTTTGTAGTGTGTGTGTGTGTTTATGAGGTTAAATTTTCCGATTTGTTCTTTGGTACCGTTTTAACCGACCCGCTTCCGTTTTCTAGCATCGTTTTGTGAGCATCCGCTTTGGTGGCTCAATTTATGTGTCCCTTTTCATGACTGTCCGTGTGTCCACACGAATCCACACCAAAATCGGAACTGTTTGGGGGTGAGAATTTGGAAGGATAACAAAAACCGAAAAGCCACACAAACCACCGAGTCAAAACGCTAATGGTAAACGAAAGCTAGAAAACGGCAACTAAGACAACAAGCAAACAAACAAACAGACAAGACAAGACAAACAAACAAGCACAACGAACGGATAAATAAACAGACACACCGAGCAGGAGTGGAGGACGATGCAAATTAGCATCGTTGGTTGGCCTCCGGGCCCTTCGAGATGGCTCGATGACTTGGGTACTAAATTTCGGTAGTTTTCGCGCACCCACCAGGTGACGGGTGTGCCCATTATGTTATCCTGTTATCCCGTTCGGGACATGTACCACTTGACCTCTCCCAACCCATTTGTTCCCAACACGCTCACACGCTCACCACACATGTGAAAGAAAGCGGTCATTTCGGGTGGGTGTTTGTTGAAAGTGGTTGTGCTTTTTGGGGTGGAACATCGAAAGCAAACGGCTGCTTGGATTGTACGAATCGACCCACTCCATTCGCACTGCAAACGAGAGGCTTAACGAGCATTTATACAGCCGTAAAATCAACCGAAAACTTCAGACGCGTCATAATGGGATAAGTTTTAATGCGATAGCGAGCGATAGGTTTTTCTATTACCGAGTCGAGCCCGCGTTCCTCCGCGAAAACGGGCGCACCCCACGCAAACGCATCCCGACAAATGGGATGATGGACATTCTGTAGTGCTCAACTCAATGCTTCACTTCTTCTGGAAAACCTTTTCATTCGAAGAACGAAATAGAATAAAAAAAAACGGAGTAAAGTACTTCTCAGCTGCTCGTGGAGTTGGCAGATTTGCAATTAAAACTGCTCGAAAATCACTTCCTCTCTCGGTCGAGAAACATCAGCAGCATCCGTCGGTGGTCGATGGTGTTCGTTATCACTTTGCGAAAGTGGCAAACCAGGAGCAGTAGTTGATGTTGCTTTGCTTCGTCGTCGTTAGTCGTTTTGGCTGACGTAGCTCGGGCAAAGCTTTTGTTGATGAATTAGAAATGAGCTGTTGCCGTTGCGTTTTGCCGCCTCTTGGCAGGGATTGTTTGCAGCGGATACCCGGCTGCGGACGACCGGCCAAGAACCAACTGCACCGGGGGAATAGGGATAGGAAAATTCAATTAAAATAAATGATGAGTTGGCTCCGAGATGACGTGAGCAAGTGAATGATACATGCTCCAAACGGGGTGGTTGCAGAAGATGGAACTTGGTTGGCCGTCGGCCGACGGAGGAGGAGAAGATGCAGTTGCGCAAGGTGGGTGGGAGTGAAAAAGAAAGCCCTGAAGGACAACACGTCAAACACGTTGGAAATGGTGCCATCGCGCAGCGACACATTGCCTGCGCACGTTAGCGTTTGCAAGTAATTACGTATTCATCCAGTTGTAGTTTGTAAAGGACACTCGCTGGCGCGCGCGTGGACGGTGGTTGGGGGGGGGGGGGGAAGGGGTCACGAAGGATCGCGACATGATTATCCGCTGTACAACGGCGTGTTGATAATCATTTCGCGATCTACTTTGAAGCTATCGCGCTAATGCGAAAATAATCGACAGCCGCGGGAAAGTCTGCTCACAGTCCCCTGGGAGTCCTCTCGAGGAGTACTGCGAGGTTTTTTGTTTGGAGATTTTAAAAACTATTTTTCCCATGATGTTGATATAATTTTAAAAATTAACGATTAGTAATGTTATTTGCATTCATTTATTTTATTTTTACGCATAATTGTATTAAAATTTCGAAATGTTTTAACCTTTCTTTTTTTGTTGTTTCGTTGCGCCAAAAGCTTACAACGACGCGAAGCATATTTTTAGCCGTCCCATTTGATTAGCTCAGCTGGCCACCGGTCTTGCAAGTGTCAGAAGAAAATCACAGTGCCTCACGGCCATTGCCGAACCGGTCCAAAGGTGCCAACAGTGATTGATGCAATAAAGAACGCTAATCCAATTTGTTTCCCATTTTTCGCACTTCCCATTTCGGGGCTCACGTTCACCGGGTCCCACACCCGGCACAGCTTCCACCATTTGCGGATGGAATCCTTCTTTTCGCTTAAGAATTCCAGACAAGTCCACAAGAGACTTTTCTCTTCTGCTGCAGCAGTGTAAAGCTGAACAACTGGTATTATAGAAAAAAGGGAAAACGCTTTAAAGAAAAATTCGTTTCCAACCCTGCCAGGCCCGCCCGCTCGTGGCCATTGGCGTCAATTTAATTGAAATTAACCCACACAGAGAGCGTCGAAAAAGGGAAAAAACGTTACGAAAAATGCATCGTTTCGGGGCCGTGTTTTAGCGTATCCGGGTGCTTTCTTCCCGCGATGCTTCTTTATTATCGCTGCATTCCGTTGGATTTCAATTTTAATTACTGGCATTATTATTCCAATCTCGCATTCGTCAGGCGCTAAAGTGTGTGTGTGTGTGGGGGCGGACGGACTCACTGGATGGGGATTAAAATAATAATAACAATAATTGAAAGTGAGCGAGTGCCGGAATGAAGTCAGTGGGAATGCAATGAAATGAGAAGCGCCCAGAGTTTCAACGCGCCGTGCTTCACAATCTGCTGGGAAAGGATTGTATGTCCCGCGTATTGCTTTTCGACTTTGCTGCTAGACTTTGTGCGCAAGAAAGAAAGGCGAATGGATTACACTAAATATTCAAAACGATTCTCATCACGGCGATCAACAATGAAAATATTCTTTTTTTTTTTTGCACTGCACATTTAGTGAGCAGAAGGAATGGGAAAACAATTCTCACTGCTGGAACTGCTTTGCGTAATGCTTTCAATTATTGTGCTTTAAACTGAAAGGAAAATTAAAGGTGGAGGTATAAGATGCTTTTAAAAATTTTCTCCAAGCTTAAGGTCTTAAAAAAGTTTGCAAATTTTTGCTCATAATACTCCAACAAATCACGAAGTATCCTGAATTTTCCGAAATGCTTTCTCGACTAGAAATTACTATGCTATTATTATACAATTTACAAAAACTGCCCGTTTTATAGAATACACTCCAGGGATTTAGTAGATATAGGAAAAACTCGTTTAGCTTTTCGGTTTCAAATGACTTATAATATGTATATAAAGTGTGATAATAATATGTTACGCACCAATATAATGATCATCATTCGTTCATTGCCGTAGCAGTTGAAAGACTTTTCTTATATTAATAGTTAAAAAGGAGCTCTTAAAAATATTACCACATATTCTAGATCTTTAAAATTGTTTACGGTAATTAAAATAAACGCAGATTTTACGCCTCTTTTCCTCGCTTTAGTGTTGATGATTAATTTTGGACCTCACATGAGAGTCACTAAGAGTCATCGTAGAGTCTCTGCTTCGACAGGATGTTTGCTTATGTGGAAGTTATGTGGAAACATCATTCCATGCTTTAAACACCTTTAGTATGTCTTTGTGGGATTCAGAAGTGAGATTTGGTTGCATCTTCTACTGGAAAATCTTTTTTCTTGGCTGCTATGCTTCTATAAGTTTTCAGGGGATTCAAGAGGATTTTTCTATACGGTCCGTTGGAAGTTTCTCGAGTACATTACCGATTAGTTCTCTAACATGATCTGAGCATCTTCTTTCCTAAAACTTGTTATGCGAAATTTCGTTTGTTGAAAGGAGCATAAGTGCAAGATGCATTTTTAGTTGCATATCATATTTCATATATTTCCGTTATCTAGCATAGAATGCCTACCAAACAATGTAATATCTATTTCTTTATAGACACAAGAACCTCAGGAGGTCTAATCCTCTTCTGGCTTTTTATTACTTTATTTACCCTTAGGCGGATAGTTAGTCCTGCGTACGGTGGTTTGGTCCGGATGGGATTTTGAACCGCTCCTGTCGTGCAAAGACCGACGCCGCTACCAATACAAAACGGGTTTTGGTACACCACCCAACATTATAATCCATAAGAATGTTATTGGGACACAGAATAATATTCACATCAACAATATAAATCATGTTTTTAAATGTTTCCGTCATTTGAATAATAGCGTCCAGTGCTAAGTGTTGGAGATCTAAAGACATACCTTAAAAATTTTATATTGGGCTTAACTGTCTCCTTAGAGCTAGGATATAAATTTAGCTCGTTTTGTGAAAATTTCTTTCGTAGAAGTTGTGTTTTAAAATGCAAAATGCATACAACTTTTCAATGAAAAATAAAAGCTTTCCACATTCGCCATTTTGTTCGCAAATAAAACGTTTTTAATAAAGGATCATTGACATCACATTTTTATTTTATCGCTAATATTCTTGATGTACTGATGAATTTGTTTACTTTCCCGAAAAAAATAAATTATTGTAATTAGCTATTTTTTATAGTAAATAACTTTCCTTTTTCCTTATTTATTTCTAGGTATTTCGTAGTATTAGAGCTGAAATGAGTACAATGAGTTCTCAAATAGTACAGAACATAGATTTCTTTTAACAGTTTTTTTTGACTCCCTGTTGAATCATTTCAAACCTAATTGATTGACAATTGGGAGTAAAATAGAAGCTCCCGTTCTTCGTTTAACCCACAATTAATTCGTTTAATTTAATTTACCAAACACGTTTGCACTCTGTCGCTTTAGACAAGTTCCCGCAGTTATGCTTTCGATCAATTCCGCTGACACTTTCGCGGTGTTTTTTTCCCCCCCAAACAATGCATCGCTCGCTTTGGTTGAAAGGTCGCGCTAAGGAACGCATACCGGAAAACAAACCCAAGTAAATGCCAATTTAAAATAGTTGAAATTAATTTGTTGCTGTGCCGAGCAAAACTTTCCCGACAACAAATCTATGCAACGCCATCTACCATTCCCTCAGCAATCCCAACCTGGGTGGGTTTCTTCCGGGGTGGTGCAGAGTATTTCAACACATCAGCATTAACGGAAACGCAAAATGTCCCCGTGTTCTGGGTCCTTTCTTTTTTTTCGTTCTTTTTTCGGGTGTGGAAAAACTCCGCAGACGCGTATTTCGTAGCACAGGTCCGCGCCAGAGGTCGGGGATTGGTTTACGATTCTTTTCGCAAATTTGCATCCAAAATCGCGCCACCAACTTCGTCATTCGATCGAAACCGTTTGCTTTGCTATGCCGCGCCACGGTCTCAGATGTCGAACGAGGTGGGTGGGTGGTTTGCGGGTGGGCTGAAGGAAAGATTTCTTATCCAGTTTTCTACACTCCACCGAAAGAAGGAATTGATCCCGGTGTGCGATCTTTTACGACTTGGTGCCCTGTGTGTGAGGGAGCTCCGAATTGCATTGGTGCACAATTTATAGCACCGAATTGCGAACGGAGACCACCGACCGAAGGAAAACGAGCAACGTCTGGAGTTTTTCCACCCATTCTCTTCCCCCTTTTTTTTTTTGCTCCCGACCCGCACTTGGGATGGCAAAACTTCTCACATGTGGTGTGTTTCTGCCCCTTCGGGTGTCGGAGTGTCTATTTCGAGGCAGAAGCTGGCTAGTCGCACACGGTACACTGTGCTCAAGAGTCATCATCTTGCCCTCCCCCGGAATGGAAGGGGCTCGAATTTCACGCTTTTAAAATGGCCCTTCGAGATGTGATAGTTCGCGACTCGTGGTGGAACCATTGTGCTCCGTCAAGGGGATGGTAACTTTGAAAGTAGGAATTTTATTGCCGAGCTGTGAACTGTGCGCTGTGGTGTGCCGAACCACGGGTCATGCACTTGCATATGAACATTCGGACATTAGAAGTCCGTTCCATTACTAAGGGTTTGTACCACGTGGAATCAATCCCGCCAGGCCAATCAGTTCCCTTTTTCATACAGCTCTTCCCTGCCTTTCCATTCGATCCGCCACTCGGCCGGCAATCAATGTTTAGTGCGGGCACTGCGGGGCATGCATGCGAATGCGAAGCTACACGCCTTCATCTTTGATAATTCGATAAAGAAGCTTCATCGCTGCAGAGTGCAAAAGTGCAGAGCGCGTAAATGTTAATAACGATGAAATCTTAACCCGTACCACTTTTGTGCCGCAAAATGCTCGTGGCACAGTGACGGGTACGATTTACGGTTTAAGATGATCGTAAACTCCTTCGATGGTGAGTTTATGGTGGATTTTAATGCACGCTTCAGGGGACTTTCTAAGCCGAACGTACCGGTGGTTTGGCTTCAAAAAAAATCCTATCCGTTGGTTTATAGCACAGTTCTAAAGATTGAGGCACAGTGCTTCAGCATGCGGTGGTGCAGCACAAATTTACCATAAAACCAGCAAACGAAAACAATCCCTCACATGCGTAAGATTATGTCAAGGACGCATGGTGCAGAATGATATTATATAGCTCTTTTTCTGTGTATCAAGCAGCATATAGCTTTTGAAACCACATTAAATTATGCTCTCTTTGTCATAAATCGTTTCATATTTGAATCAAATATAAATACGTAAAAGGAAGGTGTGTTTTGGATGGAATTTTGCTTTGCAAACTTTCAGCAACATGGAATCTTATAACAAAGTATGATATTTGCTCAAATAGACTGAACAAAATCGTAGTAGTCGGGGAAAGGACCAAAGCAGTCATATGTTGGAATATGTTCATCGTATAATAAGAGTCCATAAATGGAATTTAACAATTTTCTAAAAAAAAGTTATATTTTAATTATCATCTTTATTTAGCAGCAACAGAACAAAGTTATTCCTAATTATAAATAAATGATATTGAAGATAAGAATAGTCCATTACGTTTATTGAAAAATGAATACGACTCAAAGTAGAAATTAAAATGAGTTTAGAAATTGATACGAGGAAATGAAAAGAGAATTTTGTTATTAGCATGTCAAATTTGCTTGGAATCGTTAAACTTTAATTAAGCAACAGCATCTTGTTGAAAGCTAAATTTTTGCTAAAAATCGTTGAACTGGACTAAAGCACACATTATCACTAGGTATTTTATTATAAAACCCTCGTTGTTTCTATAGATGAATTAATTTAACCTGCTGTTGTACGAGGTTGCTCGATATTTGCTTTTGAAATACCACTTTATATAAAATTTTACTTTTTCCTGATAAAATCTACTGTCAGAGTGTACACTAAATACTCGAAACACTCGAAAAAATTACATTTTATTTAATATATCAAAAGGACGAATATCTAAATTATGGAGCGGTTGTAGTTACAAGTAAAGTACCTTCTAATTTCACGAGGAATAGCTGAATAGAATTTGTTGGAGTATTGGTTTGATTTTTTACTAAAATATAAAAAATAAATAGAATATAGAATAAATATAGAATATAAATTAAATATTAAATTTAAAAAAATAAAATAAAATAAAATATTTAATTTTTAACATGTTTTATATAAGTTTTCCGGATTTATCTATTAAAACGTCAGATATTTATACTTTATCTGAATTTTTAATGTAATTTAATTGTTCAAAACGAATCAAATCAGACATTCTTAATTTAATTTAAAAATAAAAATTGAACGTGCCATCATTCATACGACAAATTTGGTTCGTAAAACACGGCCAAGCTCCGAGAATTGATCGAGAATTGAATTTGGCGGATGTAGTATTTCATCTGTTTCATTTTACCCATCGAATTTCTATCCCTACAACGTGATTGAAAACTCAAGATGACAATGTTCACAAAATTATCCGCACATCCTAACATTTTTAGCTTCCTATTATTATTTGTTAAAATGAATTTTATAGAAAATAATATCTGATTCATCAAAGTACTCTTTTCTCTCATTTTAAAAGGTTTCTAGCAGCAAAAGAAATTAAAGCTAAACGCTTTCGTGCATTAACATACTGACTGAAGTGGAAAATAATCTACCTTTTTGTGGAGAAAGCCATAAAAATGTGTCCATTTTCACCCAGTACTGGCACACAGCACAGACTCAGCCTTCTTCGAAACAGTACTTCATTTATTATCATCTGCCACACCGATACATGCTGACCTTTTTACGACCTCAACATTTTTTAAGCGCCGTAATAATTGCGTGCCGCACACTCACTGAGGGGCAGAGAGCGTTACTTAAATTTAATCCACAACACTTTACGACACTAGTATTATGTTTGATTTATTTTTCATTAATCTAAAAGCACTTCGGCTTGTAACAATCGTTTCACTCAGCGTTGTCTGGCGGGACGCTAAAACATTTTTTTTCCTGCTCGTCCTTCCACGTCCTTCTGACAACTTCCAGCGGCCCAGACGGGCCCTACAAAACAACGACAAAACAACGGCAAAAAATCCCCCCAAAAACGAAACAAAAGCACCACCAGCAGAGCATTAGATGGAGGAAAGCAGAAAAAAAGAACAAACAGTCATCAACCTTCCGAGATTCTCCGATTGGTGGTCCGGGTCCGTACGGTTAAACCCTCGCTGGCCGAACGCAAAACCCCAGCGTTTCCTTGGCATTTTCGGCATAGAAGCCGTTTCATCGTGTGTGTGTGCCGTGTGCTGTACTGTCCGTAAGATTTCCCTTCCGACGCGTCGCCAAACAACAACGCGACGACAACGCAAACGCAACGCCAACCGTCACGTAAACGCGGTGGGGTCGAATATCAGCCAGCGGCCGTACCGTTGACATTGTTATGTGCCATGCTCTTGGGCAGGGCACCGCGAGGCACACAGCGACACAAACACTGGCACACGGGCACGGTGGCCCTCGTGGAAGTTGTACACAAATCGGTTGAAGAAAAAGACGACGACGATGCGGCGGGATTTCGTTTCGATTCCACCACACACGTGTACAGTAATCGAGCAAAATGCGCTGACGATATATACAGTGCGCACAGTACGCAGCGCTATTTAGTAACAGTGAGTTTAAAACAAAAATAATCGGAAAAATTCTGTACAAATGTTAAGACACTGCGAAAAAATATTACTATTGCATGTAGAAAATAAAGCAGAGGGAAGAATTTTTTGTACACTATCAGTTAATCACAACTATTTTTAAGAAACTCTCGTTAGAACAGTACTGTGAAAAATATTCAAATATGATCATCTAAAATAAAACATAAATTATTATCGCCTTCCAAATCACTACCATAAAATTTAACTAAAGCATAAATTAAAATTAATAATTAAGTTTTTTTTTCTGTTGATTTGTTCATTTGTTTTTCTTTCTACTTGCTGAAGGACGACCTGGATGTATTTTTGTTGAATATGTTTATAAGCTGCAGATTAAATTAATTATTCTTTTGGAAAATTAAAACTTATGACAGTGGCGTTTTTTAAGCAATATTGAATCATTTAAATTAAATACCTTTTCCACAAAACAGAAACTGTGAGCAACGCTGGCGATACCTTTTTTGTTCACCACTGTACACGTTGAATTCATCGTCTCGCCTGCCTAGCAACCACTGTACGGAGCACTAACACCGGAAGAAATCTCAAACAACACACCCAGGCGACCGAATTTCCATTATTCCACCCTTACCGACCCAGCTTTCCCTTCTCAGCAAACCCTTCTCATCACTCACAGGGCGGTCTTTGTCTTCCCACTCGCGTCTCGCGCACACATACACACATACATAGAAATCGTATCAAGCAGGCGAGACGCTTCGTTAAAAGAAGGTAATTTGATACGCATTCACGTACCTTCACCATCAACAACAACCCCAAACCCACCCCCACGACTAACGAGAGGCTGCGGCACCCTTTCGCAATAGGGCTTGCAGTGGTGAGTTTTTGCGCACACCGTTCCTGTTCTCATTGCATTCAACTCACGCTCACTCGATCGTCACCCATCAGCGTCGCCTGCTTGAGAAGCGGCACGGGATTGATTGTCGTTTCTTCCGTGCGTTAACGGTGCGCGATTTATAATGATTTAACGTGCGAATCCGTACGTGACGCCAACCCGCCGCTTGGCTCGCTTGGCTTAGGGCGCGCCCCAAACTTGAGTGCAACCCAAAGCAAAATCGCAAATCAACAACAAAAAAAAACGGATCACTGGTGCAATCACGCACGCAATCTTGCTATCAACGCCCGCTGAAACTGGAGCGTCTGCAGCGCGAGCAGCGATCGCGAGAGATATTCGCACGGCAGGCCAGGTGTGAAGTGATGACGCGAGCTGATGCTCGTTTACTTAAAGATTGCCATTGTTGTTATCGTGCCCGTGGCAGACGGGGGTTTTGCAAGCAGCGGCAAAAAACAACCAAACCAACCAACGGAAAACACCAATCCCGCAAGGAATCGAATCGGAAGTTAGCATCGTTGGTGAAACAGACAAAAGACACACCCGTGCTCGAGCGCATTGAGAGAGATTTCTATTGGCGAAAACACGTGTGCATCGTTGAAAAATCGGTACTCAGAATGCGATTACATACGCGAACTTGAGGATTTATCGCGTTTTTTCGATGCTTCAGCAAAATGTAGACACACACACACACACTCGGATGGAATGCGAAATGAAACATTCCCGGCAGGGAGAAGACGCTGACGGTCGGTGATTAAATTTTATTCAAGTGGAACATAACATGCGAAATCAAATGTTTATCCAATTTCGTGTGTTCGGATAGTAACACTTTGTATGCACTTTGTATGATTGTAGAATCCTTTTATAAATAATAGAGCATAATCCTAAATGGGGATGCAGTGAAATGGCAAATAAATGGAAGTAGCGATTTTTGAAACGGATAAAGTAGTAAGATAGTCATAATGAAAACTTTTAATTCGCAACAAACTTAAACTTAAACTTATTACGCTTAAACCGTTTTATATAAGTTTACTTCATCCATAAAGTAATGAATAACTTAACCTTAAAAGTATGCTACTGTAAATACAACTGAAGAACGCTACAATCGACAAACTTATTTAATTATAGGGTAAGTTTAGCAATAGTGGTGCATACAAAGAGATTGGAACTTGTTGCAGGTGTTTGGAAGGAGTAATTTTTCATACCAATTAATATGCAAATATAATGAAAAAATATTACGTTTAGTAAATTTTCTATTGTACCTGTAATAGTGGTATGATTCCTATTTTGTTTGGTCCTTATGCTATTTTTTGTTCATCACTTTATTAATGAACACTTTTCCCGTAACAATGGCCTAATAATTCTGTTTCGTTCTCCATCTTCCGTATGTTTTGTGTAGAGTCCTTTCCGTTTAGTGACTCGAAGAAACTTAATCCACCTCTGCCGACATAAGCGGCTAGGCTCCTACGATCCAGGTTATTAGGATCTTCAAACATTGATAAAAATATGATCATAGAAACATTTGAAGATTTGAAAAACTTCCAAAAACCGAAAAATCAACTCCTATAATCCAAGATATTCACATAGAGCTGTTTACACTAGACTTGGCAGAGAACGTCGTTGCCCTTTCATTGAGCTGGAATTGATGTGACTAGGAGTCTGGTGGTTTATTTTAGGTGCTATATACTAACACTAGCGGCATGATAGTAGCAGCGCCGGTTTTCACACGACAGGACCAGTCGAAAATCCCTGCCGGATCAATCCGCGGGGACTGACTATCCGGCTACGGGTAAATATAGTCACAGAAAACCAGAAATGGCAGGCCGTTCTAGAACTCTAGAGGTTGTTGTGCCGATGAAGTAAAGAAAGAGAGAGAGAGAGAGAGAGAGAGAGAGAGAGAGAGAGAGAGAGAGAGAGAGAGGGGGAGAGAGAGAGTTTGGAGGTCTCCCCTTTCTGGCAGCTGGCCAAAACCACGAAGCGGTTTTAGCGGCGGATAAGGAGTAAGAAGGTGCTAGCATTTTTAGGGAGCGAATGAATAAATGAAAAGATTCCTACTGAGGGTTTTAGGCCAGACTCGTACTGGTCATGAATCTGTCAAGAAGAATCATTCGCATGAACCTTTAGTGAGAAGTCATTCAAATCAAAAGTCGACTCACAAAAGAAGAAAAAGATATTCGGAGATTAATTAATCCTCAAAGATCTCATGAGCCGTGAATCATGAATCCTCAAACATTCAACAATTCCTCAGAGAATCCTAGTTCGTTAATGTTTAGTTCAAAGCTTTAGTACTCATTTTCTGGTAATTATAGATACTTTAAATAGTACTCTAAATTTACTAAAATTTACAGTATCAATCTAGTCTTACAGAAATAGATCCAGTTTTACAGAAATGGTAGAATAAGGTAAAGAGGTAGGAAAAAATATGTTCTACAAAGTCTTATAGATTAAACATAATAAGAAAGAAGATAATAATAATATGTTTCCGGAGAGATTCATGAAGAGTTTGCAACTTAAAATGCTTCTAAAAACAGTTTCTTTTAATATCTACTTATTTTACAAAACTATCGTTTATCGGAAAACTTAGAGTGTATCAGAGTATGTAGCGGTGTGCTCTATCCGTTGCTGGAGTTTTAGTTAGAAAGCCCTTCCTTTTTGCTGGAGGTTGCGTTTTAAAACCCTTGCTTCGCATTGACTTAGCGGATCGTTCTCGGTTTGGTCGATCGTCGCGTATGATCCCTTTTTTCCCCGCGAGCGCCATCTAGCGTAAAACTAAACGTATCGCTGCCCGGGATTAAATCGATCCGTTGCTCGCAAAAATGAGAATTTTAAAAAAACTCTAAGGGTACATGAACCTCTCAAAACTCTGGAGTCTATGAAGATTCTTTAATCTCACCCATCCAGCGATCTGCAGATCAGTTCATTTCCATGTCTATTTCAGTTGCTAAAATGTCCTGATCAAGGCTCTAAATTTCTCCCAAATCGTCCATGAGGAAAGGAAAACCCCTTACTTAAAGAATTTTACGTAAGTTTTCCCCCATCACGTTGACCACAGCGCATAGATTGACTCAAAAGCACAAAGCTTAAACACACTCATACCAACAATACCCACAAACGCAGCATCACACACGCGCGCGCCGGACGAAGATTTATCCAACCTTCCCCTTCCCATTATGTGGGAAGAGCTACATCCATTTGCCAAACCCCGGATGACGAAAATTGCCGATACCAATAACGATAACCGTACGAGCATGGTATTTATTTTTATCATTATGTCCCCAACAGGGGAGCCCACCAGATATGCATCCACAAACCGAGCCATGCGAGCACACCGTGCGGGGTAGGTTCGAGAGCGGGGCAGAAAATCATTATTTTGACCATAATTTCATTAATTTCCATTTCGACCACAGCCAAACGTGGACGACTCGTTGCGGCCCGAACCGAACCTCTGAAGTTTCCGTCTGGTGCTTTTATAATCGTTCGCCCGTTCGCTCGGTGCAGCTGGGGAACGTGTGTGTCTGGGGGCGTGGGGGTCATTGGGTGGCATGTTTTTCTGATGCGATAGATTTTATAGTTTAGATTAGGTGCCGAGTGCGCACTACGCGATCGATTTTAGGAGCGAACATTTGCAGCCCTAGATTACAATTAACTGCATCCGGTGGCGTGTAGTATCGGAGCTAATGCGCTTGTCAACGGGATTATAATTAAAGATTTGGCAATCTGTATTTTCACTTTTAACGACATCAAAGACTGTAATTAAATGTAACATGCAGCATCCATCCATACTGCTCTCGAGCAAATCCCTCGGGCGAACCGGGAACACCGCATCTCGGCAAGATAATTTGCAAGATATCTCCTGCCTGCCATCAAAAACACCCAACAGCCCCAACACTCGGCACACGATTTAAATTCATTTGAATAAACACCGAAATTGAAGATATATTTTATAGCAACACGCCCCTGCGCCGGTGATGGCCCCCCCCCGTAAAAAAGGCCGAACCGAACGGATCTCCCTAAACTTTTGGTCTTGGTGGCCCTTTCAACAACAAAGCTCACCAAAACAAAGCAAAGCGAAAGCAGCAAAAAAAACCCCGACT
This sequence comes from Anopheles moucheti, assembly GCF_943734755.1. NCBI lineage: Eukaryota > Metazoa > Arthropoda > Insecta > Diptera > Culicidae > Anopheles > Anopheles moucheti. The sequence continues at coordinate 59,861,844 of NC_069141.1, forward strand.
CGAAACAGGTTCTCCGATCTCCGATCCGCAAAGCCAATGTGGCCAGTTCTTTTGCACACCTTCTGCGCGTCCGTGGCCACCACCACCACCGTGCAAGCGTTCGTCGTTCGTGGCCAGCGTAAATTTGCATGAATAATTTTCATCCATTTGCAAGGTTTTTGCGTGCCCTTGTCTAAAAAAGGCACGAGAACGAGAAAAGTCTGCTGAACAGTGCCGGTAGTTCCGGTCGAGAGTGCCCGTCGGGTAGACGGGTCGAGCCATTCCTGGACATTCGCTTGGCGCTTGGCCGGCAAAGAAGCATCACACAATTGCCTTCTTCTCGCCCGGTGCCGGTGAGATCTGGTGAGTGAGATTTTACTGCAGTCATAAACCATGCCGAACCATGTCCATGTGCCCGTTTTTCCGCCTATATTGGCCATTCCCGTGCCGCTTTAGCCCGGCGGGGCGCTCGGGGAGTCAAATATTTGACACAGCTTCTAACCATTTCGGCGCGACTGGTCCGACTCTGGCTATGGCCCGGGGATCGGGGATGAGAGTTGCTTAGTTGTGAACCGATCCGTTGCTATCTGACCGTTTGCAGACGCTTTGGTGCATGGCGAACGCCAACAGCCTTACCGGGTGCTTTGGAAGGTTTCCTTTCGTTTGAATGACATTTTTGCCCGGTACGTCTTTGCCCATTTATCTATCCCCTCTTGGCACACAGGTGGAAAATATATTTAAAGTAATATATTTAAATATAAAATTTGCTTAATTAAAGACCCGTAGCGAAATAGCCGAATAAAGGTATGTAAACAAAATTTACCTAAAAGTCAATCTAAACTTTAACAAGTGGTAAATCAAGATGTGTAATTAGGAAAATACATCTCAAATATCGGAAAACTTTACAAAAAGAGCATAAAACAAAGCAAATAGGGAAAGAAACAATTGGGTAAAAGAGCAAAACTAACATCACCAACAACCCAAAGCACACAAACAAAACAGTACGAAACGTGTGAAACTAATCTCTGCTCGGAAGATATTTGTCCAATCGTGATTCGCTGCTGCTGTGTGACTTACGCTCGCAAAGAATCCCAGATCATTGCCGCACATGATGAAACGGCACATCCCGACCCACCACCCGGGGACACCACGGGGGACGGGACCCAAAACCTTTTGAAGTGCTAGGCGGGCCCGAAACATTTCAGCGAGAGCACCACACAGAGGCGGATTAGAAAGACGTACGGTTGAACAAGAAAATTGCTGCTAAAAATTTCCGCTCAACAAAAACCTCAACTAAACAAATGGCCGGGTGCCGGGGGTCGACCCGGTTTGCGGTGGTGGGACAACCGAAAGTGATTTTGTGTGTGTGTGTGTTGGTTGGTCAAACGCGTTAACGGCCGCTTTGCCGTTTTTCGCTACTGAGCACTGAAGCTGACGGAGGCGAGCTTGTCATTTGCATGCTGCTCTCTCTTCTTCTCTCGTGCTCCTACTGTCGGGATCCTGTCGACAACAACGAGTTGGGAATTACACGTGGCAAAGGATTTGCCACAGATTCCCGTACGCAAAAGGTCACCCCGGGTTGGGCAGACCAGGACACTCTGGAGGGAAAATAAAATTCCACCTCCTTCACCCGCAACGAAACCCATCACCTTTACACTTCCTGTTCCGTGCCGGATGTTGTGTACCGAATGGCCCAATCCGGGTGGTCGGGCTGGACACGGACACGATATGATGCCCCGTGTCCAGGGGTGTTGCTCCGTTGCAGAAGCCGTGAGTTATGGGTTGCACCGGGGAAGAGTCGAGCTCGGAAATCCCGAGTCCCGTAAGGCATTGGCGGACGACGGGCCGATATATGGTGTCCGTATTGCGTGCGATGGTCAGATCTGGAGGGCCTTTGGGGCAAATGTGCTGTGCTGTGTGTGTGCATATGAAACGCATAAAAATAACGAGCATCACTTTACCACTTAGCTGCCAGTTGGCAGCAGCAGCAGCAGCATCAGCGCACCACGCACCGAGAGGTCCCGGAGTGAAAGTGGACGGATTTTTCCTTCGGAGCAGAAAATGAAAAATTATGCGCCCCATTCGAGTGTATGTCCCGGGGCGGCGGGAAAGGGACCTACCGAGAGAAAGGTTGAGTGTTTTCGGGGTTTGCACACGGAGTTTCTTGCTCAAGTTTCACCGTTTTTCGCCCAGTTTGCGGATGGTGAATACGTTAGAAACCGTACTTTAAGCTGCTACGGAGCTGTTTAGGACTTCAGTTTAGAGGAGTTTGTTTTTTCTTTGCGTTTTCTTTTATTTATTTATGTTTCGCAGTTGGGGAAGGTTTATTTCGTTTTTGTCTACTTGTGTGTGTTTTATTTTTTATATCATTTCTTTACTAAGAATTTTGAACGCGTTATGGTCACTTTAATATTCCTTTAAGAGATGCAACCAGAGGGACTAGATAAGAAGACAAAAATAGGACTTTTGCTCTATTTTATCCATTTTTAAATTTAAGAGGTTCAAGGTAGTAAACGCTATGATGATGATGATGATAAGAGAATTGAATTGATTCTTTAGAATATTGAAAAATACAACAAATTAACGATTCAAATGCGCTATCTAGAAGCTATATTCGCTTCTATTTTTTAAGCAAAACAACACTCCAAAATTGCTCCACAGTTTATCGACTTAGAAAGTTTTGGACAGTCATTGTCGACTCGTTCATTGCGTAACGAATTATAGCAATTTTTTGAATATCTTGTTTATTGTTTAGTGTTTATTTAATATTTTGTCTAATTCGGGGGTTCACAAACAATTCCCTACATCTATCCAAGCCAAGCCAATCATAAAGCAGCAGTAGGAAGGATAATCAGGAGGGGATCTCAGACGGACACGAAAAAAGGACAAAGTAAGACGAAAATCGAACAAATAGGAAACGGAATTAAACTGCCGAACTGCTAATATAAGAGGGTCCGGTCCTTGTGATCAACCGAACTTTAACGAGTTGGAAAAGAAAATAGGTGGACGATTACGTAAAACACGCGATGGGATATACAGAGGAATGGAGGAAAGTAAACCCCGGAGCCCTAGGTATGGCCTAACAGGAGAGTGGCGATATAGGAGGAGTGAATATGGGACCGACGGACTTCCAGAGAGTCATATTAAGGCTGAGTGGTGAACGATCTCTGCCCCCGCCCTATACGATCGATATGAGTGTTCGCTGAGGGTGACCAGACTCATAAACAATACTCCAGAATCGATTTGACCAACGGGCAGTATAAGGATTTCAAGCATCGGGTAGCAAAAAAGTCACGAGCAATCCGTCTCATCAAGCCCAGGGTAATACAAGCTCTACTTACCATGGATTCGATTTCCGGGATGAAACGCTAAGCGCGCTGTACAACCAGATGCCATGAGACACGATTTAAAGGTTGCAGATCGAGGACATAAGAAGGGATAATGGGGGGGTGGGGGGGGGGGGGTTGGATAACTCAACACTTATCGACACAAATGATAAGGGAATTGCGAGCACACCGATCAAGGGCTGTCCCTTTGCAAAGATTCGCAATCCATACGAGAATACACGGGTTAAAAGATTTTTAAATCATCTGCATAGCACAGGAAACAATCTTTGGGTAACATAAAATAAATCAAAAACAAACATGAAAATAACAAACAACATTTATGAATTTGTATATCTTAAAAGTCGTCTATAAAGAAACGAAAAATATAGACGAAAAATAGATGAGATGTAGCACTAGAGTGATGTTATACACCTTACCACTTTTGTTCAACTAGGCTAGCGCAATGGTCAGCAAACTTTTCGAAGCAAAGGGCCAAATATCATAACAATGAACATGGAACTAGTTTGAAACAAGCCAAAATATGATAATTTGATGCTTATTCTTGCATATTGTGTGGTGAACACTTCAAAGTATAATGTACATTACATACGAAGACGTTCATCGAGCGCAACAAATACGGAAAGATCCCAAGTTATCACTGCACTGCACTACACATCGCTACACTACTTGGACCCAATAGTTCGAGATTAAGAAGTAAAGTTGCAAAACATTCTTAGATTCTATTCATGCTCGTAGGTGGCCCTTCCCGTGAGGTCCTTTTATCAATTTCGTAGAAGAACAGGGAGAACTACGAATGATGCATACATGTACAACAAGATCAAGGAGTTCAGGCTCCATCTTTAAAACATCTTTCCATGTGTGTGAGTCGAGGAAAAATTATGCAGAATTAATTTATATTTAAAACAAACCTGCAAATAATATTCTTACCGAAATAACATCACAAATAATAAAAAAAAAACTTCCAAAAAGATCCAAAATATTGAGAAAGACTCCACATTGCCCAGCACATATTCAACTTTAACTGGAAAATAATATAGAAAAGTACTGGAAAATAAAAAAGAAAAAAGAAATGTTCTTGCCACTTCCTCAGGGTGTCCTTGTATGAATCTGATTACTCCTGAATATCCTCCTGCCCCTACCAAATTTGAACTCCAGAAATTATCCAGTTAATGAACACCACAACCACAGATGTGTGCTTTGGTGACATCTGATTGTTTCTGACAAATGTTCCAGACAATCGTTTAAAAATAACTATAAAAAAGCAACTTTATCACAACTCTTACTATTATAACAGTATTAATTTTACTTTTTGTTTAATAATAATAATGTTCAACGGATATCTAATTGAACCTCACATGCCATGGCGTAAATAACAACAATATAAATGAAACGAATTGGGAAAATAGTAAATTGTTTTCAATAAAACAAAACAAAGTAAATTAAAAATTATAATCAAAATAAAGACTTTCAGAAAAAAAACCATTATTGTACAAATAAAAGAATATAAAAACACAAAACTTGCCCCGCGGAATGCAACAAGCACTGGTAGCGTTGAAAAATAAAACTCCCGAAAGTGTTTTAATTTGCTGCAAATCGACTAAAAGCAGTTTGCCATGCGTTTGATTCCGCAAATTGAAGCAAGGCGCAAATGTGACAAGACATTCATCGCGAAACAGACGAAACACGCACCGCAAACAAAAAAAAAGCGCTCCGACACACAAAAACAGACAGAAATGAACGATTTTAAAGGGAAAAACACGGGCGGAAGTGCAACATTGACACAAAACTTTTTGGCCACACATAGCGGCGTGGCCATGTACCGGGTGCGACTATCGATTTCGGGTGTCCAACCACTTCCCGGCGTGTTTTGTGTGTGTGTGCATGTGCGTGTTTTGTATGGGGGGGGGCTTGATGGCGACCAAAAGCGACACTGTCCTGCTGTCCCGTGACATGGGGCGAAAAATGTTTAATGATCAAAAAATTCAAATAACTTTCTCCCTTGCATGCATCCAGTCCCCCCACGGAAAAAGCTCACCAAATTGTGGGATCAATGGTACCAACTCGCGCGCTGATCGTGACGATGATGATGATGATGATGATGGTGACGATGCTACTGTCGCTGATAATAAAAAGCAGTCGAAATGGCCACAGACAGTCCCAGAGTGACCACCGGCAGCAGTGTGTCACAAAAGGAACCGAGCCGGGGTTTGGTGAAGCGACATTATTATGTATTTGTTTTATACGAGTGGAGAGAATATGTGCAGCAAATAATGGCCAACCGGCACATAACGCCAGCGAACATGCAAAAGGCGTCTGCGTGCGTCCCATCACCCGGAAAACACACACTCACATAACACTTCCTTCGTACTGGTACCAAAATGGAAAAGTTCGAGGTATTGATCTTTGAGCCGGAATTGGATGGGGAGGGGGGATGTAGTAGTGGGGGTGGAGGCAAACTTTTCCTCCCCCCTTCCATCAACAGTTTTCCAACAAGAAACGAACAAAAAAAAAGCGGAAAACAAGGAGCAACTTAACCTCACCGTTACACACACCACCGTGGGACCTACGGGAAAGGACTTTTCGTCGGTTTCGTCGGGGTACGACGTTCGAGAAAATGGCACACAAGCACCCAAGTTGCCAAGTGCTAAATAGAATTTTGATTCACGCCATATAAAGGACCCACACCCGGCCACCGGCCAGTACTCCAGACGGGACGGCAAGGGGTGGTTCTAAATCGATTTTTATCGAACATCAAACTGTCTGAACTCGAGATGGGTGGGCGGCTTTGGTGTCAAATAATAATGAAGATTTTTTCCTTCCTGCCAGGCAAAGGAAGGCAAGAAGGATTGGGTGTTTGCCACCACTTCGAAAAGCGAACGGGGAATGGAGTTTTGGTACATAAAATATGAAACAATTTCGGTTACCTTCCCGTACATTGATGGAGCAACGGTTTTGGAGTAGGAACGATGTGGAACCGATTTAGGGAAGGAGATGGAGTTCAATTTAGCAAACTAGCCAGCTTCAAATGTCGATTAATTTGTTCCGATGCCACCGAAGTTTAGTTCCTCCGGGGTCGACATTTCGCTCCTTAGTTTGGGGGAACATGAATCGTGCTGGTTTTAGATAATGAAACTACTCCAAATCTTCATTTGATCATATGAGATTTGATCATATGTTCTTGTGCGAAAGTTCATCAAAGGCCATAAAAGCGAATGAGTTTTGTATTTCGATTTAAACATGGAAATTACAAATGAAATATTTAAAAGTTATTTACAAAAAACCAGTACATTTTCAAATTAATTTAGTGATGTAAAGTATCTTACTAATTTATTTTTTATATAACTACATTTAACGTTTAACCGAGCATGCCCGGGATAAGGCAAATTGCATAGAGGAAATGCCTTGTAAAATTGTACACCACTCGACACTACGGTGTCGATAATACGGCGAAAGCCGTCATCACGGAAATATAAATAAAGAAATCAATAAAATAAGTTTAACGTTCATCTAATACATAAATAGGATCTTTTTACTGATTGGGGTTACGAGTAAGTTTAGGAAATTATTTTAGGAAATTGGAAGCCTCCGCTGCATAAGGGACCAGAATGTCCGACCTCAGAGACAATTTTTGTATCATGAACTACGAGTTAGGTGAGCTTTCTTGTGGAGCTGACATCCTTACGGTGAACAATGCTGGAAGGATTGGATTGGTGCTGGGGAATGTGATGAAGAGGCCAGATACATGCAGAACCTCGAAAAGGTTCTCTTCAGCGACCCGTTCGGCACGAGTCGTACAGGTTCCCAACGAACTCGTTGGCCGGATCAAGTGGACCGTCCAGAACTAAACCTGTCGGAGATTGGATGCTGCCGGGAGTGGAGTGGAGTGGTGAATTTCTAGACCTGATCATGTCTGCACGACTGTGAGTGGATCAAGAAGAAGAACCATGTCTGATTTCATTACTCACACTTATCGATTAGATATTTGTTAAAATAATTATATTATTTTCATTGAAGACAAAATCCTAGCAAGTTCTAAGCCCAAATAGCTTAAAAGTGAGGCTAAGTACGGATGCTTGTTTCCAGTACAAATTGAATGATAGATTTAAAAGGCAAAGCAAAGGCCCAGTGAGCAAGTTTAATCGACGCTTAGAGGTGGAAACACTACGTAATCATGTAATCAGGCAGTCCGTGAGACGCAGTCCCTCTTAAACGCGGTCTTTGTAGCACAAAACTATAAGCAAAAGGTAAAAAATTGGTAATATAAAAGATTTCTTACTAATTTATTATAATGTTATCTGTCTAAAAATCGCCTGATTCGGTGAATAAATTAAATGCAGAGTAGGAATTCGAGTCTGTGACTTTGAAATATAAACGAAATTCTACTTACCCGCAATTTTCCCGGGTTATAGCGGTCCGCTCGGCGAATATCGGTGACCTCCTGTATCACGAACTACTGCTGAGTGGTCACTGAGGAACGATATAGAACACAGCCATTTTAGTTTGAGATGAGCATTAAATGAAAAACGATTAAAAATATGAACGATTCGACACGATTCAACAATTGTCCTGCAATACTTGACCACAGTCTCGACTCGTTTTCGGTAATTTAAATATATTAAATAAGAAATAGGTAAGAAATTAGTCAAACACTTAAAGGTTTCTCTTGGATAATTCCTGGGTGGATCTTAATTCAAATAAAACATTGTGATCATGTTTCTAAAAATATCAATATACAAACTTCGTCATCATAACTTCATCTTAGTTAGGGTACGTTCAAAATATTTTTTTCTTTTAGAAAACTAAAGAATTCTCCATAATTCGTTAGAAAACCTCGAAAACAATGTAAAGTCTTAGATTTGTCAAGAGTTTTGATATCTGTAATGACATCAGTATTATTGCCTATCAGTAGAGACAAGCTCAAAGACTACAGTAACTGGGTATATACAGCGCATATGTAGTTCCAGTGTACATATGTACCACTTAAACATATGACATTAGAGTTACGTTGTGTTAACGTTTAAGTGCTACCTCGTTGAGAGATCCAGAGATCCAATGTCGTAATTGTTCTCCAATTACGATGAAATATAAAAAAATGAATGTAAATTAAAAGCATGTTATAGATTATAAAAATATTTTAATGAAACCGCTCTATATAGACTTACAAATTTGTGTACAAATTGTTCAAAATATACAACAACGCTTTTAATTAAAAGAAGAAGTTCTACTCCTTTCTTAAATTCCGAAGAGAACATTATCAAAATTCAACGTAAAGAAATTAGAATATTTATTTCAATAAACGCTTTATTTGTATTTATAAAGAAAGCGAAACAACACCAGTACTTAAAGCAACGTTCCGAATGAAAAATTTAAAGCGTACTCGTTTTGCTGGAAGTTTCAAATTTCCCTTAGTATATTATTCAACGGCAATAATGATTCTGAAAAAAGAAAACCCCAAACTCACTTTTCCAATTTCGCCGCGGCAAACGAAATTGTCGGAAACATGTTTCGCCGCTTGAAGGGGGGGGGGGGGCAACTGTAGCTACACAAACAAACTAGAACCCCACACACCACGACTTTCAATAACCATCATCACGGTTCGAACCTTTTTGAGAAAATGTTTGGAGCTAAACAACAACAAAAAAAACACCCTACAAAGTCGAGCATCTTTCAAACTTTAAGCACAAACTTTAATATTAAAAAAGTAACGTCCGTCGTGGTTCGTGCCGATACAAGTGCTAAAGGTTTACTACAAAGTGAAGGAACCTTTCAGCGTGAACGCGGGGACACAGTGGTTCTGGGAGTCGCACACGGTGGACTTCACCGTGGTAAACTTCATTTTTCCAAAGCTCGTCGTGTGGTCGGTGTTGCGTGCTTCTTTTCTAACTCTCACTTACTTACCCACCTAGTGCCGTTCCGCCTTTCCCCACATTCCTTTATTGAAGGTTCCCATCTTTGGGGAGGTGATCCGCGGGACCACGGCGGTGAAAGGACAGTGCCGTAAACAGTATTATATGAACGGACGGATGGAATTTTGAAGGCTTACGGGCACTAGTCAAGTGGCTCGGCGCCTCACGGGAAGGTAATCACCGTTGCCCTGAATTACGGTGGTCAGCGTCGAAAAGCGTGAAACGGCGTGCCCTCGGTCGTCGTGTCGTCGTCGAACGCGAATCAATTCGTCGAACGCTACAAGCTGAAGACGATACCCGCGATACGCGATGAAGATGCTGCTGACGGTTCTTCTGAAGTTCTTCAAGTTGCTGCTGAATGAAACGGGCGAAACATGGCGAACATAATACTACTACAACCGACAACCCGGGGTATTACCGGCACTCTCGAGTTCATTCGTTTATACCCACACTGTCAGGAAGGTTGGAACATCGCGACGAAGAGGCGAGGCTTTGGGTGGAATGCGGGAAAGCAAAGTATCCTTTCTACGGGGGAAACTTCAAACGACTTCCTTTCACGGGGACCAAGAGAACTTCCCGCGTGACGACGATGAAAGCGAAACCAGCGAAACGGTGGCAATGATGAAAAGAAAGCAACAACGAGAAAGAAAAAAAAATAGGAAAAGCAAATGAAAAAGAAAACCCGCTCTTCAAAGTGAGAGTGAGAAGGACCAAAAAACACAGCCATAATGTGAGAGTGCACCATAAACTGGTGCGAAAATACCCGCAGCTGACCCCGGGGCGGGCAGTGGTGAAATGGAAACCCGTTATTTGGTTGGTTTGGTCGCTCCGTTGCCTGCTGGCCGGGCAAAATCCCGCGGAGTGAAAGGGCAAAGTGTGACGCACGCGCGCGCTCGTCCTTCAAACCCCCAAAACGAGTGGCGAAACACGCGGGGCATATTTTTGCATTCTACGCCAGAGAAATATTACAAACGCGAAGACGAATGGATTTAACGCGAGCCACGCGAAGCAGAGAGCAACTGAAGATCTTCCCTTGATGAGTGCGGAACCTCACTGGCGGAAAAAAGGACCTTCCTACGGCAATTAACAAAGCAGCCCTACCTGACAGAGCACAGGGAGACGGGGGAACTCGAATGGTTGCAGCAATAATAAAAGCACGACCTTGCACGACTGGGGACCGAATGGACATTTGGTGGACATTCACTATGCCTCGTTCTTTCCATTACGGGGTCGACCCTCCCCGACAGGGGACCTTACGCTAAAAATCTGTTTTGCATTATTAACTTCTCTTTTTTTACTGTTATAATATGTGCATTTATTTTATCTGACTCGAGAGCGCGTACAAAAAGGTTCGCTTCGGTACCGGTACACATCATCCTCTTCTCGCCGTGGCCGTTGTTCAACGGGGGGAGAGAGAGAAGAGGTGTGATTTATTTACAAAATTTGTACAGCTTATCATAAATAGGTCCGGCACGACACATGGGATCAGGGGTGGTGGTGCTTCTTTTTTTCGTTTCAAATGGCTATGCTAGACACACACACACTAAAGAGAGACATACGGATGCCGTGTCTTAAATCGGTAATAGTATACAGAGAAATCGCTCAGGTCCGTATCGGACTGGACACTGTGAATCGGGGATTCTGATTCACTCCCTTTCTACATTCTATAACAATTATTGCTTACTCTAAACATTTGTTTCACATACAAACGACTAAAAGTTGTTTGCTATCATCTAGCTTAAAATGACTCGCCGATTAGTCACGGTGTACTTTATCGACACATGAATTCGGGGTGTACCACGCTCATGTCTCCATAATGGCTGCAGGATAGTAAGATAAATAATGAGTCCATCATCATCAGACGGAAATATGCATTTACATTTTATATTATTAAAACAAGAACGAAAAAAAAACAAAAGAATATGCAAATCAATCGATCATAATAACGACTTAAGGGTATTTCATATTCATTCCTCTCACAATTTCATACATAATTCATACATTTCAAGAGTGAACAATTATAAGTTGAATAATAAATATGGAAATATAAAAAAAGAAGCGAAAATGGAAGTAACATAATGGAAAAATAATAACGAAAAAACAAAAGTTTGCAGCTTACCTTACCCCGGGTAATCAGCAAGCTTGTTTTGATTGTTGTTTTGCTGCTATTCGCTAACTCGTGTCCTTCAGATGAAGGATAAGTTCCTTTTCTCTACCGCGCGCACTTTATAGTTCAATCGTTGTTTTCATGTGAACAATTTTCAGTTCATTTGTTTCTCCCTTTTCTTCATTTGTTCGCACAGTGTTTCATTCTCTTTTCTGATTTCTATTTGTTTTTACAATTCTTCTGCTCTCCTGTTATAGTTCTGTTTTCTTATTGCTTCTACAGTTTTCAGCCTTTGCCCATTAACCTAGCCGTTAGGTTCTATAAATTTAAAAGTTCAAGAGATATGATTATATGTTTGTGGTAGAGAGCTGCATGTGCAGTCCTTCCCTTTTGTAGTTGTAGCTGCAATTTCCACTGAAAATTCGCTTTACAAACATACAAAACCCAAACACGCATATATACACACAAGGTTTGCAAAAGGGATAAAATTTACGGAACACAACAAAACAGAAACGGTACACACAGTAACAGCTGGGTAAAGATAGTATAATATATCATCGATCGCACTGGCAAAAGTGTCTCGAAAACAAGAGAAAGAGTTTACATCTTCACATCAAAAGCAATGTTCTTATATGGCGACGACCTACTGTCGCAGAAAGAGGTTAGTTTACTCATTCAAAGGCAATACGATTGATGATTCATTGCTGCTGTTGTGCTCTTATCTAAAGCCATTTTTTACTATTTACATAGCAAAATAAAACCCTTTCTGCTTTCATTCTTTAAAAAAACGAGACCATAGCGCAATGCAAAAGCAGCGTTCGTAATAGTATTTTGCGACAGGTAGGTGGGGTGTGTATGCTCTTTGTTGGGTGACACTATACAGTTGTGACAACTCTAGGAGCAACTGTAAACTAATAAACATTCACTGTGTAACATTTAACAACGACAACTAGTCTATTACATTTAGCTTATTTCTAACCTCTGCCTTTCATACAACACACTGGAATTTGAAACTTCTCACACTCACTTCACCTTCGCTTTTCACATCTTTTCTTGTCGTCTAGCTTTAAAATGGTGTGTGTTGTGTCTTCTTTCAACCTTGCTTTCATTTTTGTTTCGTTTGTTTTTCAGTCTCATGAAATCGATTATTCCTTTTGCAAAGCGTTTGTTGCAATTATATGCCTTTAAAAACTATGGCTGTAAAGCTTGTTCTTTGGACCGTGCGAAAACGAAAGGAAATGCAAGATGCGATCTTCCAAACGCTTCTACCATTCCCCATCTCTTTCTGGCACTGTCAACAAGCACTCTACAGCTCGATCAGCATTACTCAGGAGGAGTTGCGTGATGCCGGATTGGGACCACCTCCCCCGTAACCCCTACTAGAGGGACCTCCTCCGCCGCCGGAGTTTCCTGAACCATTGCCACCGTTCGGGCCGCCACCTCGGCCGCCGTTAGACACCGTAGAGCCAGCTGGAATAGCGGTGACGGTGAGCGTATTCTGCGACACAGCGTTACGGGCCGTGTTCATGGGTGAGGCCGTGATTGTAACCGAATCCGACCCGTTCGGTATATTCAGGTGCGCGCTATTACTCAGCTGTGCATACTGGTGCAAACTGTACGGGTTGTACATGGAGTTCAGTATAAACTGGCGGGCGAATTGGCTGTTAAACATCTGCGACAGAGCAGCCTGCTGGGGGTTGGTGTAGGGCAGTGAACGAGACGATGGCGCTGAAGATGTTGTCGGGCCCTGCGGATGCAGAGTGATAAAGTCGGAGGAACTGCTCATGATCTTCGATCCGCCACCGTTCGCCGATGCTGGAGAGCAAACCGAAGAGGACTTCAATGGCACCAATGTTGTCGAATTGTTCGTCGGGACAATCTTACGCCGCGGCACAGTGCCCGATGTGAGTGTGGTAGACGCACCGACCGGAGGCTTCTTCGACGGTGTACCACCGGACGTACCGATTGCGGCGAACATAGGACCCATGCTGGCCATCGATGGCAGATGGGACGGGGGTGTCTTAGACTTTGGTTGATGATAACCTCCAACAGCTGTCGGTGACCGTTGGATCGGCGGGGACATAGCCATCCGTCCGTTGGCGAAAGATTGCTGCGACGGTTTCGGTGCGATCGGAACGATTGATTTGGGTTGTGCGGCAGGTGGAGGCATCATTCGAGAAGCCCCCGTAGGTGAAACGGAGGAACTCAATGGCTTTGGAGCGATGGGACCCGTGCCAAGACTGACACCTTTCGGTATCAGATCCACCTCGCGATAGTTGTTCAACTTCAGCAAACCGTTCTCGTGCACAGTAGCATTGGGATTCTTGAGCTTGTTGTTGTTGGTGGCCGAAAAAGCAGACCCCTTGGGGGTGCTTGGCCGTGATACTGGGGGCAACGTTGGGGGTTTTGTTTGCGACGACTTGATCTTATCGGACGAGCTCTGCTTTTCGATCAGGTCGTAGATCTTGCGCTGAATCGCGTCCACCGGAGTGCCACCATTCGAGGATGCGGCCGAGGGTGAAGTCTTCACTGGGACACTGTTGGCCACACTGTACGTCGGATTGATGGGTGGTGTCGATTTGCGAGCCATCTGCGATACGGTTGTGGTGGGCAAATTGCCCGAAGCACCGGTACCAGCCTTGGAGGATGGCGGTGTTCGACGATCTTGCTTCGATCCGGTATTGGGATTCATTGGCAGTTTCATCTCCGCCGTCATTGGAATTTCGGGCAGTGCCCGGATCTCGATGAAGTTGTTCTTCAGCTGCTTGTTCACATTCTTGATCCGTGCCGCATCGTCCTCTTCTGTGGCTAGTGTCACCGACAGCCCGTCCGGTATGCCCGAGGGGAATTTATCCAACGGGTTCGGCGGATTGGGCGCTTGTTTCTCCGGTGGCTGGAGCTTCTTTTCGTCCGCATCGGGACTGAGCGCTGACGCAGGCCGTTTGTTGGTGGTGGTTGAAATGGTGATGCTGGTGGAAGGACCTGTCTGATCCTTCGCCTGTGGTGGAGATGGTGATGACGCGGGAATGGCAATAGTAGCCGATGGTGGTGACGTGCTACCACCGTTCGTCCTGCGGTCGTTCAGCATGTTCTGAAGATGGCTGTTGTACGCGAGCGGATTAGCGTACTTGAACTGCTTCGGGGAGAAGTTAAGGTTGGGATTGTACTGCGGGGAGTCGGGCGAGTAGCTGGGCGAGTTAGAGGAGTACGATGGGATCGGCGTTCTAGAGCCAGCAGCAGCCGCCTTGCTGTTTAACAGTGCGTAATTCAAGTAGTTTAGCGGCCGTCCCTTTGTACCCTGTCCCGATGAACCTCCTGCTGTTGAAGAAGTACCAGAAGTCTTCGTCGATGATGTGACGGAGAGCGTTGTGGTCGGTTTTGGAGGGAGCTTGGTTGGGACCGCAAAGTTAGTGGCGTCCGTTGCTCTAGCTGGAACGGTTGGTTGTTCGACCGATGTGGGAGGTCCATAGATCTTGACGTTTTTCTTCAGATCCTCCGGACGAAGTTTGCTGATTTCGGTATCACGTGGAACAGAAGGAGTTTGTGGTACCGGAGGTAGGATGTTGATCGATGGGTTGCTCTGGGCACGCTTCAGTTCCAGTGGCTTTTGAAGCTTGCTAGCTCCGGTAGCGACACTATGAGTAGTCGCATTAGTAGGAACAGTACTGGCAGAGCCATTGCTGAGCTGCTGAGGAGAAGCATTCGTAGCACCGGCAGCGTGTGTTGAAGTCGGCAGCTTGGTTGGAGTCGTTGGCTTCCGAACTGGCGCTTGTGGAACTGACGACTGTGAAGATGGTGACTTCGTCGTTGCAGCCTTCCCCGCCGATGTGCTGGACGGCGGTCTGGCGGTAGTCGGAGGGGCCGGTTTCTGCGGAATCGGTGCTGGCAGTACCTGCTGCGAAGGCTTCACCGCGGGAATGTTGTTTGCCGAGACGATCGGTGGTGGTGGAGGTGGCGTCTTGAATACGAACGGTCGCGGAGAATCACGCTTGGATGGGGGTGTCAGATGCGAGTCCGTCTTACCGGGGGCTGGTAGCAACGGTGGTGACAGTTGGCGAGATGAAGCGACCGGTGATGGAACCACCGGTGGAACCTTTGGTTTAAGAAAAATCGGTGGCACGATATGTTCCGAGGGTGAGCGAATGTTTTCCGCCACCGTTTTCTCGACGATTGCCTTCATCTCGTCATCGGAAAGCTTTGGCTTCTTAGAGCCGGATCGGGTTGCACCACCAGCCGAATCCTTTGCCTTTCGTTTCACCTGCGTAGTGTTTCCATTGGGGGTGGTTGTCGCGTTTGCTGTCGGCGCTGTACTGGCAACACACGCAGTAGGGGACACACTGGACGTGGGAGATTTCTTCGATGACGATACGATTTCCACTGGCGAGGGTGAATTGCTAGCTTCACCCTTCGTTGGTGAAGCTTGTTCCGCCTTGATGGGTGTCAGATCGAACGAGTTCAGGAACTGTGACTTCTCGTCCTCGAACTTTCGCTTCGCTGGCGGTGGCGTTGGCGGAGACGGTGGCAGTGGTGGCGGTGATGGTGTCATGCTTTTATCGGTTTTTCTCGGCACACCAAACTTCAGAGTCGATGTAGCCATGTCCGGACTACGCTGATCGATCTTCAACACAATCGGATGATGATGTTTGCTGTCCTCCGGGCTGCTGTTGTTGCTACTGCTGTTGCTGCTGCTACTGCCACTCTTCGGTGACTTTATCTTCAGCTTGCGGTACGACGATGAGGACGAACCCGAAGAACCGTTCTTGGAAGAATGCAATCGCTTGGAATCTCGCTCCGACTCTGGCAACCCCTCGGTAATGCTCGAACTCAACTCAACCTTATAAGGGACTACCGCCAGCTGCTGATGCTGCTTCTTGGCACTCTTGCCCTCGCGCTTGCTGTTCATCAATCCCATTTCCTTGATCTTCTCGAACTTAATCTTGAGCTCGCGGGAGTTTTCTTTAATCTGCTGCAGCGTAGCCAGCGCATCAGTCCGCTTGCGCTTTGTTTTCTCCGATTTGTGGGACTTCGTGCCTTCGACGGAGGCACCGGGCGTTGAGTACGTATTTCCCAACGATTCATCCGGTTGTGGACTCTGCAGGAAGCTCACATACTTGTTCTTATTCAGCCCAATTTTTAACTTGATCGACTCGTTCTTGCGTGCTGGAGTTGGAGTGGCCGGAGATCCAGCAGGCGATGGCGATGTCTGCGTTACGGGAACTGCCCTTGGCTTGGGCAATTCCTCCACCGTTTTGGTGATATTTTCCGAACGACGATGATGATTGTCACTGCTGCAGCTGCTGTTGGAGCTGTTGTCACTCTCGTTTGCCGTCACCTCCGACACTAGCCGCTCGAGATGCACATTCTCCTTGTCGTCCTCGTCGTCTACGGTCGTGGTCCGTTGTTTTCCAGCGCTGACAAGACTGGGCGACCGACGCAGCGGTACCTCCGGCAATTCGACCGGGTTCGATTCGGTCGTACGAATGCGGTAGTAATACTTCATGGGAGCATCCTGCGAAGAGAGCAGAGAACAACAACAAACCCCACAGGGAAAGTGACCATTGAGACCCATTCGTAAAATGGTGGTGAATGAAACATAAAATTTGGAATCGAACAGCGAAACTTACCCTCTTCCAGGTGTAAATATAGGCCACGTCCATCAGCGTGTAGTAGTCGGGAAGGATGATCGTCTTCACCTTGTACATAATCTCGACGCAAAACTGACGTTCCGAGATGCCGTACTTGTAGATGATGAACTTCTTGAGCAGCCCGATCGAAAAGATGGCCGGACAGAGCAGATACTTTGCCTTCAGCAGCTCCTCATTGTCCTCCGCCAGCTCTCTGTGGAAGACAAAAACCAAAAAAACAAACATGTATCAGATGAATGAATCCACTCTGGGGTTAGGATATTCTTAATATAATTGTTGTCGAATTTGTGGACAATTTCCCTTGCTCAAACAATGCTGTATAGTGGTGGTCCGAAACCAGTCCGATGCTATTTCTAATTTCCTTTTCTCTCCTACACAAACACCGCCGTGCAGTGCAAGGCAAGTCGTCTGGAGCGAGAGGAAACTGACGATATAAATTATCGTCGGCAATAATTTTCGCGTTTTCCAGACATTCCCGACACTACCGACCGAAAACGCTCTAGAATCTTCCCGGCGGAAAGATGTCTAACAGGGGACCGGGGTCCTCTCTCTCCCTTTTAAGGAACCAAACCTCGTGGACAGTTTCGCACGTACACATCGGTCCTCCCTGCATTCGATCGTTCCTTGGTGTCCTTCCCCTTTTCACACGGCAGCGTCTAAAGTGGAAAGCGTGTGCAGGGTGAGAAAATTTTCGGTAAATGTTCATTCCGGAAGGTTTATCTTGGGAGTGGGCGCCACGACGCTCACACTTTACCTCCGCTGCTGTCGAGGAGACGTTCAGGAAGGCAAGGCGAGTGCGCGGTGGCTAATAGTTATTGTCGATCCGGAATAGCTGGCTAGTGGGGATAGTCTTCTCCTTTTGCATCCGGTGCGCCTCGTCCAATCCCACGACCGACCGACCGACCGGGGGGGAGTGATTCATTGGTATTTACCGAACGTGAAGAGGAAACTCAAATTAAGGAAAATACCGTGTTGAAGACACGTCCACGTCTGTGCTTGTTCGCCTCTGGTCGTCGTGGACGCTACTACAAAGAACAACATCCCACCATCGAAAGCGTGTGAATCATTCCATCTTAAGAGCAACCCGAAACCCGAATGGCTAACAAGACACCAGAAGCCTCGGGAAACCTGGACGGAACTGCTCCGTGTGTCTGATTGCGAGGCGAATCCTCGCAGAAACGGTCGACAGTTCGAATATCCCTGCTCTAAAATATCGATTCGATCGAGAACTTGGTTCTCCGATTTGAAGGATGCATTTGGGAAAAATACGATACACTTCCGAGAGAGTGAAATAAAAATCCACCCCCGAAAAAGGAAGTCCACGGGAAACGGGATGGCAAAACGTTTTGTTACATTTTTATCAATTTTTCGTCCAATTTCTTGCCGTGCTTGGCAAAACGATTGGGAGACGGGAGACAATCGCTCATGAATTATTCGATTTCTTTATCGCTTCTTTGGACTGGCGGACTGTGCGAAATGTGCCTGAGGATGAATTAAATACACAATTATACGACCCCCGAAAGCGAGATACGAGATAAGCTCGTATCCATTTCATTTTCCTTGGAAATGGTGATCAGTGGATCGTAAGATTATACACTTTGGTGGTAGGAAACCACCACATAAGATCTCTAAAATTATATAAATCCTTCTAGATCCCGCTTGCAAAAACCGAATCTCGTACGAAAATGAAATTAACTCCACAAGGATACGGTGGCAAGTCGTCCCTTTGCCATCCGTCGGGGGGTGTAATGGCGCACAAAAGCGGAACGTGACATTGCCGTTGAACGGGGATATCCCCCCGGTAACGCTTCTGTTGCACACACAAACACAAAAATTAATGAGATGAAAATTGATTCCCAAGCTGTTTTGACGTTCGCTTCTTCCCTCCGTTGCTTTGAAGGGTGGTATCGACGGTTTCGGAAATGGATGGCAAATCATTACCGGGCTGGGGGCTGGGAAAGAGTGGGACGCGCCCTCTCCCCCACTGTATCTACTTACTTTTCCGCGTACTCCAGCGATAGTGAGATCTTCTCGTTCGGGCTGAAGATGAGATACTCGGTGTCCTCGCCCCGTTGCTCCGGTGTTGCAATGGCGGCCATTTCCGGGTGCAGCCGGTAGAAGGCACGCCGCCGGCGCAGCTCATTTTCGTACAGTCCCGGCACCAGCTTGTACACGATCGCCTGCAGCGTTGCATCCGGTCTGGGGGGGAAAACAAAAAAGAAACACATCGGGAATGAGAAAACTTATGCCAAACGGTGATGATGCCGCGAGGTTGAAGGGTGGAACGGGGGGTCAGAAGGGGTCATTTTCAATCTCAGCGCACCCATTTCTTCGTGCGCTGATGATGGGGTGATGATGATGATGATGACGCGATGCGGTTGACACACACGGATGATGATGATTCGTCGTCTTTTGCTTGGAAGCGCCACTAATAAGAAGAGTTTTGGTTGCATTCTTCACCATCCCCCCAATTTCCAAAGGACATTTGTGCACCGAAATGGAACGGAAACGGATTCTCAAAAAAAAGATTCTCTTGGTGTTGAACGACAACGGTGTACCCAACCAAAGAGAGATAAATGAGACCGTCCTCCAGCGAACGGGCGCGTCATTCTCCTTGTCCACCACTACTTCCGTGTGCGAGGCGAGATACGGAAGGAACGAAATTAAGAAGTTTTTCCAACCCATTTTCCCAACCACCATCCCTCCCTTTCCTTCTTTTGCCTTTTCGTTATTGTCCTTTAAGCGAGAAGCGGAGAAGAATTTGACCAAAATCTGACAGCAGACGAGAAGTTGCCGAGAGGGTTCGGGTGCGCCACTCAACCTCCCCTGCACGCCACGTGTGTAACTGTGTGTAAGCCTTTCGCCACAAGCAAACAGGGAAAAGAAGCGAACGGAAAACACAAAAAAATCTCACACTCAACCGGGCAAAGATTGGAGCCAAAAACCCAAGGAAACTAATTACAGTAGTGGAATAATGAGACTGTGGGGAACACTAAAAACCATCCTAACGTCAACAGCTCTTCTTCTTCCCGGTTTCCCGGACTCTTTTTTCCCTCCCCTCCCAAAATCCCTCTTTTATCCGCGTGTCTCGGCCATTGCAGTCAGGCTAGAAGGACCGACAGGAGAGACACGCGGGGGTATTGCGTTTTGCCCTGCACCCGAAAATTGCACCACATTAAAACAGACCTCATAAAACATGGGTTTCATGTCCCTGCTGCAGCACCGGGCCAACTTTTTGACAAATTAAATATCACCCTTCGACTGCAGCAGAGCAGAGCAGAGAGCAGAGCAGGAGTCTCCACAAATTTTTAGGGAGTTGACTTTCTTAAGGGGATGATTCCTTTATTTCCGCACTGAATGGACCGACGAGCTTAACTTCAAAGCGGAGTCTTTCTGCCTTCTTTTGCCCCAAAACTTTAAGCAGAAAAGTTGATCGTTTGCAAAGAGGAGAGAGCTTGAGTGTGTGTGTGCGTTTGGAACGCAATGCTGTGTGCAATAAGATAAGCACGAAATTAGTTTCGTGAAATGACGGGCTTCAATTCAGTTTGGCTGTCCAATTATATGAATATGAAGCATGCCTTACCTTTTCTAATTCAAATGTTTTTTTTTTTTTTTGGGGGAAGGAATAAGAAAATAAAATGCTAACGAGCTAACCAAACCGGCACACACCAACCAAACCAACCGTGAAGTGTGTGTGTGTCTATGAGGGAAATGATAAGATCACCCCAAAACGCAACCAAACCCAACAGCGCCATCGTGGAGGAGTCGAATGTTCAATTAAAAATTTATCCACGTAACGTCCAAAAACGCAATCATACGCATCGGCGTATGGCCAGTTCTGGTGGAAAACTCATCCATCATCGAACCCTTGCGGAGCAACAGCATCATAACAGCAGCCGCACTATACAGGAGAGATGACGACGATGCCTGTCCATTTGCGCGACCAATCAGGAGGTTTTATAGGTCCTGTTGGAGTCCTCCTTCTCCTTCTTCTGCGTCATCGGTCAATAGAAATTCGACTCCTGGAGCGTGAAGTTGTGGAAGAAATTTATCCCACATTGGGACCATTCTTTAACGGCTCCACATCAATTTCGCTGCCTGGAAGGATAAATTTCCTTTTACCCTGCCTGACCATCGATGAGTTGCATCGAGATCGAGTCACACCATCGTTGATGACCTTCGGCGGATTTTGCCGGACCCCGGTAGATCCGGCGGACCAACAGGCAAACAGGCAAACCATCGGGGCCATTCTCCGTTGGGCGATTTATTCTCGCGAGTGGATGCGAGTTCCATCCGCGCTGACAACGTGACTACGATGACACTGACAAACAACGGAACGCGCGCTGTGAGGCAAAAACCCGGTCCCGTGGGGGCGCACATACACACAACCCCCCCGACACCATGGTGAAAATCTGGGGGGACCATTCTGTCCACCAGGATGGATCACACACATACATACATTGTGTCGATGTTTTCCATTTGAATTTTCCTCGCGCTACTGTTTGTTATTCCCCGTTTTTTTGGTTTTAATTTTCATTTTCACGATAAGGACACCCTCTACTGACATGAAGCTCTTCTCCACAGCAATAACCGACGGTTCCATGGCTCCAAAACGGAGGTCACATCCAATTATGATCGTGTTCCAACGATACACCGGCAAAAACCGGTCCCCGGTTGTTTTTTTTGTTTCTTTTCAAACTTCTCTCTCTTTCTCTCTCTCTCTCTCTTTGTGGAATAAAAACAAAAAAAAACAGTTGCTAAAAAAGAACCGGTCAAACTCACACCCCAAACCCCGGTGGTAACTGAGCCGTGTTGTCCGTTCCGGGTGGAATTTATGGTGCACACACCGGGAACCGGCCAAACTCGCGACCACCGCGTCCCCCCAGTGGAATGGTCGGATTCATCTCTCGCCGGGCAGGGCACACAGGGCACACACAGGGTTGATAACAACAAAGACACTCGCGAAAAAGGAGTCGCAAAGTGGGGAGGCCGGGGGGGGACAGAAGGCAGGCAGGAGACTAGCAGTCCCCTGCAATAAAGGTCCCCTTTTCTTCACACGATCGGACTGTCGTCGCTCCTCGCCGATGGTATATATAGTATATCTGGTGGTGATAAAATTCCCGATTTCTTTTCCCCACAGCAGTCCCAAAGACTCCCCCCAAGCTTGGACTCCATTCCCAGTGAACTTTAAGTTGGGAAGAAAAAAAAACTTTCCAACCAAACCATCGACAAACTAGCTGGTTACAGAGCATCTATGAGAGAACGAATCATTTCCTCGCTTATCCTTGGTACGCCTTGTTAGATGGCGTTTCTACCACTTACCTAACATAACTCCCAGGGAATGGTTCTTTTTAAAATGTTAATTACAAAAAAAAAACACGATCCGTTTTCCTTACATCCACGACACTGAAAGGGACTTTTCCGCAGACAAAGCGATGCACGGGAAGCTTTTCTTTTATCATCCAGAATTTGTCCGGACTGGGGTCCGGTGGAAAATATTAATCTAAAAAGCAGAAGAGAGAGAGAAGCAACGCTGTGCAACTAACCTAACCCGGGGGGGACTACTACTACTACTGCTACTGCCACCACGGTAGTAGACAGGACTCTAAGTCCCGCTGCCACTCTTCGTGACATAATGCGATGTGTCTCGCGACAATTAGCGACCGAAAAAGGGGAGGAAAATGAGGTTTAAAGAGTCAACGACGACGATGCCGAGGACGGTGAGGAAAAAAATCCTTTACAACAATACAGAATGATGGATCGCGGGATATAGAAACGTCTGGAACTGGCGAAAAGCAAACCTAGCGCACGGTGGGATAAAGGTCGGACATTTGTAAGAAAATAATCAGATTAATAATATTATAGGTGGTTTAAGTTGGTTAGACGAGATAAAGATGATGTACGTAGTGAACATTGGAACTACTGTAAGTTTTAATATAATAAGAAAAAAATAGAATTTCATACAGATAAATAGAGTAATTTATATGCTATTTTTATGATTTTTTTAACAATATCTAAAAGCGTTTTACTATGAGTATTAATATTGAATACTGCACAGAAGGAGGAAAATAAATCCATAATCAATAAAACCTTCAACGATATTTCACAATACAACAAAATGTCCACGTTTATCCCACAGTGCAAATGGGCTCTCTATTGTCACATCCAGTTTTCTACTCCGAGTTTCAAAACCTGTTCGCTTTTGTTATTCGTTTTTTTTTTCTTTTGCTTTGTTATTGTTTTATGAAATGTTTAAACTCACCCCCACCCAACATTAAAATGGGGGTGGAAGGGGTCCATCTCACATCGCGCCATGCATCATACACCGGACTTATGCGCGTGGAAAATTTGCATAGAAATGAGGGAAGCCGCTGCCGCCGCCGTCCGCTTCAAAAGCATAACACAACACCGTACACACCAAGCAAAGGGTAAATAGTTTATATTTTGCTTCCTAATGAACTTTAATACGATGGTTTAAAGAGAGACGTTTTTAGGTCTAGGTACATTTAATTTCATTATTATTGAGGTCTTATTTGAGGTCACTTTCGTGAAGTAAACGTGCTCAACTCAAGGCGTTTGGATATTCATCAAACAAATGATAGCTTCTCAGGAGGGCAGGATCAAAAGGTAGTGCTGCTGGGTCAGCCAAAGACCCCAACAATAATTGGGGACTGAAACTGTAATAAAAATGCTCCACCACAACCGTACCAGGAACATAATGACCGATCGAGGCTGGATTGCTGTTTGCAAAAGTTGTGTTCCAATAAATCGTTGGCTGAGAGTGCAATTGCACTTGGTAAGAAATTCGTCGACGGTTTCTCTTTTACGATCACACCATAAGACACGCCATTCTTCCTGAAGGTGGTACTTCCTCCCCCCATTTCGACCTTCAAAAGTCCAATGTTTATGAAGACAATTCGACAATTCTACGTTTTGCTGAGCGCCAATTCCGAGCCAAAAGGAATGATCTTGCGCGGATCTTGGGATTGTGTTGTGCGGTGCTGAAAAACAACGCTTTACAACACCAACGGCGACTCTGGCGGACGCATTTGGGGATGATGCTCGCAAATAATAATTAGTGCCGAAGAAAACCGAAAAACCCAGCGTGGAAACGAACAACACATTTTATTGCACACGCCTTGAAGCTCGCGGAAAGGAATTTAAAATTCATGATCGACACGGAAAGATGATGATCATTATCATGGAGCCGTCACCACATATATCCGAGAGATGTTAAACATAAAAAAAAACAACCGAAAACAGCACACCAGCAAATAATCTCCCGGCGAGCTAAAATATGGCCTTTTATAGCACTTTACAGCCAAGCGGCATGGAGTATCATGCTCGCAGTGTGTGTTACGTCGTGTTGCAAAAATAGATTTTTGGAAGTTAGAATTTTAGAGTTAGACACAATCTCTCTAGAGGGCCCACACCAGCAAAAACAACCACAACAAGTGACCAACGGGCCGGGGAAGAAATAACATCCAAACATATGGACGTCATCGCTCGTCTCGATATTTGACCCACACGAGCGCGAGCGGCTTCACAATGTTCGAGAAACTAAAACCCCCGGTTAAGCCCTCCACCACCACCTTCGGGGGTCACCAATACACAACCATCATCAGCGTCATCCGTTGGCCGTCGTCGCCAGTAGTTGGATTTTATTGATTTTTTTGTCTACAGCCTCCGTCCGTCCGTTTGTTCCGTTTTGGCCACACCGTTCCAAAGGGCTCCTTTTGGAGATGAATTTCGCTGCCCAGGTTCACGATGCGGCTGCAGCCAGTTGCAACCATAAAATGCAATTGTGCATTGCTCCATTTCTTTCACTCCTCATCTCATCTCGCGCTCAGAGTCAAACAAACATAGCCGAAAATAGCCGTTTGTGTTGAAAAGGAAGGAAACTGTGGGGACACGTGGGCTTGGTAGGTGAAAGATTGAGAATCGGCATAGAGGGCCCCAATAGAGGAGGAGGGGGGGGGGGTGATGTTTGGGAGCATAACACACACACACACACACACACAGAGCGAGCCACATGTAGGCAAACTCCAACCAAAATAAACCATTATAAGCAGCAACACAAAAACCGGGCACAACAACACAGGAAGCAACTCCGGATTGAGCTCCGGCGATTCGTTTTTGCAGCACCACAAAAACCGTGTTTTATGGCGCGAGTGGCAGCAGCAAGGACTGTGTGTGCTTTTTTTTCTGTCGGTTCCTGTTGTTTCGCTGTGTGCGAAAGGAAGGGGATTTTTTTGTTTCGTCGTTGTTGTATTCTCTCCTCCTTTTTTTATATTGTTCTGTCCTTCTCCTTTTCTCCCATCACCACCACCACCACCAACCGGACCAGGCACCAACGGCTTCCCCAACACACAACGCTCCACAACAACACAAAACCGATGGAGATGGAGATCTGGGGATTTTCGATTTCATTCCGCAAGTCCTGCGTTGTGAATGAATTCCGGACGAAAGAACGCGTAAAGGGAGTGGGTGTGGGGGTGTGTTGGAGGAACACACAGAAGAGATGAAGGTAATCCGGGCACACACACCGAGATGGGGAGCCCCGGGTGGGGGAGTCGAGAATCGGAATCGTATTGCGGGCACAATTGAAACATGATTATGCTCTCTGGACGCTGGACTCGCCTTTTTCCCCAGTGCGCTCTTGTGCCATTACTGATACTGATGGCTATTACCGCCCACTGTCCCCCGTCCCGTTCCATGCCTTGCTTTTGTACACACCCCGGGTGTGACGATTGGGTCGGTATTTTCGATGTTATTTTTTCCCCGGTTTTCCACCCGTACATTGGGTCTGTGTGTCCGGCCGCATCCGATCCGGATGGATGTGCGATTTCCGATGCGATTAAAGTGCAAGTGGACAACACAAACCGGTGTACCGCGAAGGGAGGGGGGAGGAGGAGGGGGGAGAGCTTTCAATGAAAGAACACACCGGATAAAGCGGACAAACTGAGCCTCCGGGCGGTACCCGGAACACGGGTTCGAAAGTGGATCTCCTGCCGAAAGTCCGGCCGCGGAGTCTATTGGCAGGACTCGCTCAACCAATCAGCTCTTCTTCTACCCTTTCCCGACACACACACACCAAACGATCGGGCTGATGGATTTAAAAGGACGAGAATCAGTATTTTTTTTCCAAATTTCTTTTTTTTTTTGCTCGGGTTTTAAATATAATCTTGTGTTTTGAGTTTTGGTTTCCCTTTAGAAACATACAGGAAAAAAAACATCGAAATTTCATACCAGAATTAATAAAAAAGCAAACAAATAAATACAAACAAACAAAACAAAAAAAAACTCGGCTCGTTCCGCTAGAATGTCGAAAGCGCAACAAGGCAATTTATAACAAAACAAAAACAACGCACAAAAAAATAGACAAGCAAACAGAAGAACAAAACACACATGCAAAAAGCGAAAGCGAAGCAAGCAAAAAACTTTAATGCCAATATGGGCTTCGTTTTTTTACGTAACACGCGTAGTAGTACTATTTATATTCATCATAACAGGGAATATTTCAGCAGGATATTAATAATTGAAGAAGCTGCGTGTACGAACGCCACATGACTGTTTCATTATGATTACGTGTGACGCGCGGGTTTTTTTTTTTTCATCGCGCACTTTTGGGTTCTTTTAGTCGCGTTTCAACGTTTCGCCTTGCGCGACCCAAAAAGGACCAAAAGCGGTTGGCCAGACCCGGAGTAACTGGCTAAAAAGCTTGTGCTGTCAAAAATGAACCACTTGCAATCAATTGATGAATTTTGTCTTCCTTTTTTGTTGCTGTTGTTGTTGTGCTTTCCCATCATCGCTCCGTGCGTGAAAGATGAAACACACATCAGACGTAAGAGAGAAAAAGAGGACAGGCAGGAAAGGGAAATAAAACGCAAATTTCATCCCATTTGATGAACGTTTGAACACAGCGCCAAGCGCAAAAAACACACGGCCCGGGGTGGTGTTGGTGATGCTTTGCTACCTTTCTGGCCGAATCTGGCTTGAAGGATATCATGATTAATGCATGATTGAATGAGTTGTCAGCTTTCGATCGTTGTTTTGGTTTCTTTCCATTTTTTTGTACCTCCCTACACCCAACTCAATCCGAACTCTTTGAGAGCGTATGGCAAACCCGGAAAGGAAGTGGAACGGTGTGTCGTCGATAGATTTGTTTCTTCCAGCGCGTTTCCCTACCACTGAGGGCCTTTCTAGCGAACACAGGTATGGGGAAAGAAAAGGATAAAATATTTGAATTCAATTTCAAACCGAACCGGTGGGTAGGAAGTGCAAAGCAGAACAAAAATTGTCCCGTTTTCTGCTGCAGAGGGTTCGGGTCCTGCAGGAAACTCTATGGGACATACCCCGGACCCAGGGTCCCTTATCGGGCGGAATATGGTTTTTGTGCCTTTGCTTTGTGCCAGAAAGATGCCTTTACGAACCCCCTTACGATTGAGTTCAGCTGTTAAGAAATTGAACATAAGAGGGTCCGCGTATTCCTACCGTTCTTCCTTTTTAACCCATGCGCAACATTTTTTCTTAACAAATGTTGTAGAGTTCACAGCTCATGTCGGATCAGTTAATTGTTATAATCCGTCTTTTGCTGTTACGTTTTTGTCACCACATAATTCATATGTTTAGTACAATTGTATATAGCTGAATTATTTCGATTAAAAGTTCATTTGTATTACGTGTTAATGACAGTAAGGATACCTAATTCTATGAAAGATTATAGAGAGATTATAAAATATAAAACTAATCTTAATTAATAATGGTCGAGATTACGATCGCAATTGAACAAATAGAATTAACGAAAATAAATAAATAGCAAAATACAACAAAGCAAAATTAAGAACACGTCAACCAGGTAGTATAAACAGACCTTGAAACTGTTTACTACTGAATTATGGCAAATGAATTATAGCAATGAACTACAACCAATCCCCGAGATACGCTATAAAACGGGAAAAATTCGCATACCTCGAGCTTCCGCATAAGTCGAATCATGCTGTAATTTCGTTTATACTACAAAGTTGTAAAGTCGACTTCCTTCTCTGTAATTAATTTATTTGTTAATTCAGGCGAATTTGTGAATAAAACATTAACCGAAATTAAAATGTTTTATAAAGAAAGGAAGGTATTTTCGACCAATTTCAAAGGTTTCGACCATTTTCGAAGGTTTCGACCAATTTCAAAGGTTTCGACCAAGTTTTTTACCTTTTTGCTTAGATTTTGTGATACATAAATTAACTCAGCTGTCAAATTTCCAAAAACCGCGTACCTCGCGTTATTCGGAAGAATTTAAAGTAAACTTATAAAAGCAACGAGTTACGTTCACTTTTTACAAGTAAAACACATCTCTAGAACATCGCTTTTCGCTGCATAATGAATTTCCTACGCATAGAATTCTTCATTCATGCTGTAAGCAACGGCAGCCCAACATTAAAACGCCAAATGTTCTTCCTACGCAAAATTCTTTTCCTCTTCCTCTCACGCGCACCAACCAAATTGTTTAGCTGTCGGTAAGACGAACGTACGGTGGTCCCCCGGAAAGAAGGTGTCAGAGAGTCCAACAACCACGCCAGAACGGGAACGGGAAACTACCATCGATGATCGTGCGATCGTGCGTAACAACGATTGAATTACAACAAACAGAAGAACAGCACAGAACAAGCGAACGATCGTCTGAGGGTTGCCCTCAAGTAAAGCCCTAGAAGTGTTTATACGATAACATGTTAAGTGTGTGTGTGCATGTGTGCGGGTTTGCTTGTAAGTATGGCGAGACTACTAACACACACCCCACACACGAGCGCGACTTTTATCGCGTCCTCTTCCTTTACGCCTTTTACGACGACGCCACACACGCCGCTCTTCTTCTTGGGCCCTTTGCGCGCGGGGTTTGTGAAGACACAAACATGTTTTCCTGTGCGCTCTCGTTTTGTAAATAGTTTCCCATTCATTCCGTTGTGCCACACCAGCACACGGTGTGGCCAGTAGCTACCGTGTATGGGAAGAATGCAATGTGGTAGCAATAACCGCCCCGTGGGACGGCGATTCCGGTTGCTCGTCTGCGCTTGTAAATCTACAACTCGCGCGCGCGCGCGCTCGCGCAACTACTGTTCCCGCTGCTGTGCGGGAAATTGAATCATCAACGGAGAGTCATGAAATAAAGAACACACTCGAATGACAATCGGTTAGTTAGTTTCAATAAAATTGCTACAGAAATTCATTCTCGTTAATGTTCCCTCTCCTTTCTGCGCACACACACACACACATTGGAGGGTACAGTCAATCATATTTTTTTCACCGCACCGAGAGAGTTCCTTCGTCCCAGTTTGTACCACACGGAAGATCATATTTATTCAAGGGTTTTGCTTCCTTTCAAGGGGGAACAAAAATGCCTCTTTTAACATTTTCTATGTGTTTCCACATCCCATCACTATTCCCTCTCTTTCTCGGCCTCTCATATGCCTTCGGAAGCATTATGTAAGGAGCATAATACCAATGATAATGATGGAACCGGTACACACAACCACAGTTATACGTTACGCAAGCATAAACGGAACGATGTTTAAGTTCTAGACACATGATTGAAGGGAATGACTTCTCGTTCTAACGCAAACTTCACTCTATACATCTCTCTTTCTCTCTCTCTACCCGACAGGCTCTGTGTACCGTTTTTATATACGTACGTAAGGTATATTATTTTTGCAATTTATTTGCTTCATGACGATAATGCCCTGAAACCCTGAAGAAGATTTTGTTCGCGTAAGCCACCCCCCCCCCCCTCCCCCCAATATCCCTAGCAACAAGGATTCATCCTCCTCCCTCTCCCACCCTGTGGACGGTATTTACCAGATGAGGAATCCTGTTTTTGACAGTTCCTGCCATTTCTGCTGAAAGGCTCCCAGGTTTGCTGCCTGACTTACCCCCCCCCGTCGCGTAACGACTCCCAAAATCCCACTCGATCTCTTCCCCCCCCCCACACACACACACACCCGGGTGGAAAGGTCTATCGGCCAATATAATGTGGCATGCAATTTGACAGGACTGATATTAAGGCACAAACAGGAAAAAAGGCCACTCTAGGTGGACGTAGACAGGAAGTAGAGCAACCTGACTCCTCTGCTCCAAGCGCGGTAGGGGGGTGGGCCACCCAGTGTTGTACACTCGAAAAATATGAACAACAAAACCGACGACCCCCACGAACTAAAGCGCCCCCTGAAATGTTTAGTTCTTGAGTTTTTTTTTTTTGTCTCTTCTCGCTCTCTGTGGCCACTCCATTGTGTACTTGTGTTGGGTAGTTGGGAGGAAGACATGGAAGACTCCCCCCTTTGGTTCGCGGATACTCCAAGCGAGTAGTACACAGGAAATGCGCATATGGGCCCTAAAGGGTAGACCCTTTTTTGACAGTCAAACCACAAAAAAAAACACTTAACCCACACCAACAGGGCGCGACGCGCTGGAAATGGAAGAATTTATGCTACTTTTGAGAAAAAACAAAACGATGCGTGTGTAAAAACGGTCAGCAAAACCAGAGCACAACGAGCGAGCTTGACATTCAAACACTCGCGTACAGGAAGTCCAAAAAGAAAGATTTAAAACCCCTTTCTCAGTTTCCGAGACAGAGGACCGAGTACGATGTGTAATACCTCGTCTTCTACAGGACACCACCACCATTATCCTTGTTGTTACACCTCAGTCCCCGGGTGATGTTGGTAGAGAGTTAAGCCCCGTCTGGATAGCAACCTGGACTCTGCGCCAACTGTGCCATGGAATGTCTTAGGCGCCCTTTCCAGCATCTCCCAGACGTACCGGGCCGTACATTCGATTTTACCAGCAGCGAAGAGGGGGATTAGATAAGCCGTTTGTCCTGATGTCTCTTGCACGCCACACCACCGAGAAGCACACAGGAACTTACCTCTTCAACAGGGGAAGACCATCGCGTAAGGGTCCCCCCTTTTACGAACGGCGAGTAAAGCAACAAACGGTACGACTCACGAAAAAAACATACCACTCACATACATCCCAGAGAAGCCGCAACACAATCGAGAACGCAAGAAATGAAAGAAATTGAAATATTTCGACGGAATACAACCCTAACCGAATCCTTCCTTCCTTCCTTCCTTACGTGAGTGTGTGTCTGTGTGTGTGCGCACGGGGAAGAACCAAAAATTGGGCTCGTGAAAAGGATGATGAAGTATTTGGAAAGGAGAAGGAAAAAAATGTTTCCCCGTTTTCCGAAGTCGTATCGGAGCTAGGAAATCTTCCTTCCTCTTATTGGCCATACCTTTCCAATATCCAAGACCAGGGGGCAAGCGGAGAGAGCATTGCAGAAAAATGAAAAATTAAACAAAAAAAACCTTCCAACCGTACCACCACAGTAACGTTGGAAGAGTTTGTGGATTATTTTACCGAAATTCTTTTCTCCATGGCCTAACCGGAACATGCACACACAACAACAAAAAAGTCCGGTGCAAAATGTTTAAACCCCTGAGACAGCGTCATGCCGGACGTATAAAAGGGTGACTCTCTCTCTCTGAACGCCACAACGCCGTTTTTTCCTTTCCTTCCCATCTTATTGTTTTAAAACGCAATAAAGAAAAGGCTAACCGAAAAATAATTTTCCGACCCCGTATTATTACGGTTATAATATTTAAAGATTAATTCCACGAAAGGAATTCCACCCGGAAAAAAAAGAGCACAACTTTCAATTGCATTTTAACAAGAGGTTAATAAATACAGTGGTTAAGTGTTTGAAAACCAGACCCCACAGAGCTAACGTCACCCAGGGGTATAATCTGATCTAGAGAATGGTGCGCATTCCGGGTTGGGAAGAAGTGTAGCTTCTGTAGGCATCGAGTGTGTGAGTAATTAATTTTTTTTTGGTCAATTTAAAAGAGAACTATTCTGAGTTTTTATTAATTTTTTTGGAAGTAGATAGTTAATGGGTTTTTATATTTTTTGGCATTGAATTTAACCGTAACTGGACGTTGTCAACATATATGAAGGAATGATAATAGGATAAGGTCCGATTAGGATTTGATACCAGTTCTTGGTGAATGGACAACCAGCATCCCTACCACTATTCCGCCGGACAAGCTCCCAGGTGACATGAAATACTTATATAAAAGCAAAGTACATTGGAACTCCTTTTATCTGCGTTTTAATAATACTTGGATTATTTGTACTGCTTGAAATTAATAGTTGCAAAGGATATTCAGCACCTCAAAATTTAATGATAAAATGTTCAAATTATCACTAGAAAATATGAAACGTACATTCCAAGTTTCAAATTGTCACGAAAATTATATTTTTTTTTTCTTATTAGCGAAATATCCACCAAGTAAAATAAAGTGGACATTTTAATGATCTAGGGCACTGTTTGGAACCTTTGTGACCATCAGAGAGTAAGGAAAACTGGTTATTGTTTATAATTTTGCGTAAAATTAAGATCTCTCTATAGAATTCAATGTGTTTAACTCGAACGAAAGAGTAAAATAAATGTAATAAACCATTAATAAAAGTGTTAAAAAATAATTACGATAAAAAATCCTTCTGTAACTTCCATAGCAAGTGCAAAGCTACAGAGCAGAATATCCTTTAGAGGGTAGTGTGTATATCTACGTTCTACAATATGAACACTACCTCAGATGTACTTCTAACGTAGATTTATATTACTCGCGTGGTTAGCTTAACCGACCTGACAAGAGTTCGAAAGAGCGCAGATAAACGGTGCTCCACTGTTACAAAGTTAAAATAATTCTTATTTCCTTAAAGCAACTGCTGGTAAATACAATAGCAAATAACTTAAAAACTATTTTAAAAACATTGTTATTTCCACCGAGCGCAGTACATTGTAAATGTAACAAAGAAACATAAAACAAAAACATTGAAAATATTTGCCGCATTAACACACAAACAGGCAACCGGTGAGAACGCCAAAGCTTGAACTCGTACTACTCGGCTTTTGCCTTACAAAAAAAAACACAAGCCACCCAAAATATATTCGTTCCCTTGACCAAACAATCTCCCAAAAACAACCAACAACCCAAACCCAATCCAGCCCAGTTTTCCCTCCCGGTTGTGCAAGTTGGTGCAATACCGAAATGAAAATGAATTGTTCCGCACAACTGGAAAAACTCAAGTGCCAGCACCAGCAGAAGCAAATGGAGAGCGAGAAAGATGGTGGCAGGAATGAGGTCTTGTGCAGTGGTGTTATTAATTGCTGCATGCTTTACCATCGGTGTATGGTAGAGTTTGGTTGTCTGAAAAAGCGACTCCTTCTGTTGTTTCGCTTTCTGTTGTAATTTAGAGAAGTTTTAGAAATTTACGACGCTAGTGTCACTTTGTCATAGCAACTTTGGTCGTTGTTCTACTATTTTTTCGCACTTTTATCTAACTCCAGTGCTGTTCAAATTGCAATTGCAAAAGTGAACACTTTCCAAATTAAAAAAAAAACTTCTTCGTTACCTCAAACTGCTCACCGTGCTTTGTTTGGGAGTGATTGGAAGCAGCACAGAGATGCCGCGAACACAAATATTCGGCAACAGTTAGGGGCATCATCATATACCCACACATATTATCGCACATATTTGTGTGCACTCGCTTACAAAATAACCTTATCGATTACTACCCACCCCGCACAGTCGGAGGGTTGTGCCCGATACAGAAAGGTGTCATAATTAAGCGCCCGCCCGGCAACAACAGGGAGAATGCGGAAAGCCTCAAGGGCAAAAGGGCTCATCATCATCATCGGGATGACATTCGCGCACACAATGTGCATCGATCCTTCCGCCGGGCGCCGTGCCCTGATCCACCCTTTATTGCTTGGGAATGCTTTGACGGTCTCCTCATGACAGGCGGCAGTCGTCAATGTCGAACGACCCATCGCGACCAATCCACCCAACCCCAAAAGCGACAGAATCGATGAAATGTTTGGCGAACCCCATGGTGATGCATCGGCCGTATCGGGAATGTATGGAAATTATGATTCGGTATTTTTGTGTCCATGTTGCTCGTTTTCAACATCATCTGCTCCATTATTAATTCTTAATTAAGTGCTTAACTCTCTCACACTCTCGTGGCCAGATTTTGGTGACCCATTGTGCCGCCGGCGCACAATGGGTTTAGATGGACAAAAAAGAAAACAGCACATTTCATTAAAATGTTTTGTAAAGAGTGGGGAATTTCTTGCTGAAAAGCATTTTAATAATATAGAAGTATCAATAAAACACATGCAAATTTACTAAAATTGATGAAAATGACAAAATTTTCGCGAAATTTTAAAATATCACACACAAAATTACGTAGAACGTTAAAGCTTTATCATTTAATCTCACAGTGCGCATATCTGATTGGTAATGAACAAACAAATTCAGCAGCAAATGGGAAAAACCCGGGAAAATTGTTACCGGTTCGCTCAATTATGATTCACACAATTGTGTGTGTGGGCTTTAAATTTAAATCGTATCGTGAAATTGTATTATTGTTTAATTCAATTGCCATTCACCAAACATGAGCGCGATAAAACCAGTGGCGTGGTAGGAGGGAAGTATAATGAATCGAAAAATAGGGACAAGGAATAGGGTTGAACGGAGTTTTTTTGTTTAATATTACTCCCCTCTAGTGATAAGAAAATACTTTCAGATTTATGATTTATTCTCAATTGCATTTTATTACTTTAAAGTTCTTCAAGTTCACAATTCGGTGCTCATCGATTTATTTGATGCGCTGTTCCTTTTTAAAACTTCTCACACTTCATGGTCGGGGGTGGAGGGATTAGGGATTATATAAGAAGCAACTAAAACGAACGTCTTCATACATCTCAAAAGACGTCCCAATCGGAACAGCACAGAGCTGGCGGGCTGTACAGCCAAACGCCACATGTGCGCACACACGTATGCAGCCATCTCCCGCATGAGGGGTCTCCATAAAACGCAGCCTTCGACACGGGTCGTAAAGCCCACCCACCCCGTCCACCCATCGCGCCACCCGGAGGACCCGGCCAACTCCAGCAAACGGGCGTGTAAAGTCATAAAAACTTTTCAAGAAGAAGCGGAGAGCGAAAAGAGTCGACAAAAATGTCACACGTTTCATGAGCGTGAACAGCAACACACTCAGCGTGTTTGGGAGGGGGGGGATGCCTTTTGGGGGGATGGAGTTGCAGTGAAGGAGTGAGGAGTGTATTTCCTTTTGAAGTTTGCTGTCTAGCATCGAAGAGGCGCTACACACACCACGGACCGTCAAAAAGAACGGGAAAATTGGTAAACGCAGGACGGTGGGAAACTGTCCCTAAGGATCCTGTCAGCACTTTTCCGAGTGTTGGAAAAGTAAGACGAAACAGAAAGAAAAAAAAGAAAGAAAGAAAAGAAACAACACAACGCCACAGCGAATGGATGTGTGCAAGATAAAGACGAGACAGCTGTGTAAGAAATCTTCCCGAAAAGTACAGCCCCCGAGACACGCATGACAACACCGCGAGCAGTTTCGGAGTTCCGAGGTTTGTTTGTTTCGTTTGTTGCACGCGGCTCGTGCACGAGATGCACCCATTCATTCGAAAAATAAATCTTGCCCCTGAGATACCCAAATACAGGGTTTTGTTTTATGTTGTGCACATTT
The DNA here is from genome assembly GCF_943734755.1 of Anopheles moucheti. NCBI lineage: Eukaryota > Metazoa > Arthropoda > Insecta > Diptera > Culicidae > Anopheles > Anopheles moucheti. Next base: position 59,897,440 of record NC_069141.1, read on the forward strand.
CTCTGTTTAATGGTGACAAAAATAGGCGTCAAAGGATGACGCTTCCCAACCGTAAAAACTTGTGACTGTGTGCATTTAAAAGAAAATGCAGTCGATCGCAGAAAAGCTTAAGCCACATGTTCAAACATCTGACAGCGGGGATGAGTCACCATGGTAACGTACAAACAGCTGTCACTACACGGAAAACAATGCAATGCGAACGGGCAATGTTGATTGAGCGATTGCAGGTTTTAATCTTCTGCTTCGTACTGATGAAAGTAGTAATGGGTTGAATCCATATTTAGTCGGGATCCGATGATGTTTTATAACTGAGTCCTGATTAACTACTTACAGTTAAACAGGTGGTTAAGCCAGAAATAGATACGAAAGGTGAACTCTAGAGTGGACTCAGGATACGTCTCCGGATTCGACTCCAGACACGACTCTAGATTAGACTCCAGCCTAGAATAAGTTTTTAGCCCCGAATTTTACTTGGGGACCAATTCCATTTTCCAGGTTCGGCGCAGGATCAGCTCTGAGACTGCTGATTTGGAGTCGAATGAAGTTTTTCATGCTCGGAATCGGAGTAGTGAATTGTTAATTCACTACGAATTCTTCCCCTGCTCACTACTGCTTGCGATTGTCATTAATTCCGAAATAGGCTAATATAAATTAGAATTAAATTAAAGCACCCAAATAACAATTGATTGACACTGATTATTTACGCTCGCTGCAAATCAGCATCTACTCACCAACTTCCACATCATCATCATCATCATCATCATCATCCCGAAATGAAATGTTCAAATTTAATCAACGCGAAATGCGTACGTGCCCTCGCCGTACGCCGTCATCGATTTTCAAAACATATCCTCGAACACCTTCCGGTTCCACCTTCTCCACCCACCGCAGAGGCTAAATAATAAAAGCAGCATTTTGTGCAGCACATTCGGTTGGTGAACATTTGTTTAGCCAAACGTTTGTTGTTGTGCATATACTACTCACTTGATATTGGGCTTCGCTTTGTTGATCATCATTTCGCACTGTGGGCAGTACTGTTCCGTGCGCAAATGTTTCATAATGCAGCTGTGGCAAACTGTGCGGCCGCGGCGTTCATCCATCCATCCAGGCGCGGGGCACGAGGTTATGACAAATGTTCCAGAGGGAAGAAAACAGAACGAGAGAAAGAAAAAATAAACATTTGATTAGTATGGACCGGGTAACAGCAGGATTGTGAGCTTGTAAACATTAATAACGCGAGTTTAATTAGCTAGTTGTCGTTTGCTGCACGCAACACACACACGAGGGGCTCATTCTTTCCAGCATGGGCTTGACTTGGGCAATGTTGTTCTACGAGCCCCCAACTCAGTGGTGGGTTCTACGTCATCATAATTGGACTAAGAGTCCCGAAAACTCTCACACCACACTGATACGTCACGCCGCACCTTCATGTCGTGTGAGCAGAGGTGTATCTTCATAATAATCGTCATCATCATCATCATACGCTAACCAGCTGTTATCCGAAAAATGTGTCATCTTGTTGATAAATAGCGCCGCAGAGAAGCGGACGGTGTCATTGTTGAACATCATCCCAGAGCACTCTGCCAAGCCCGCGGAACGATGCGCGGTTTGGTTTGACGTTTTTGGACGACCATCCAGTAAACCAATCGAGTGTTATGGCAAGTACTCGCGCTGGTGCTACACGATATCGCCTACTCTCTACGAAATGAATAGTGTTTTAGTTTTGTGGTCGCAGGCGCTGCCACTCTCTTCCGCCGACCCACACTGTATTTCATTGCAAACCCTCGCCGGATTCAGCTTCCGCTGTACGTGCAGCATTCTAGTAGTTCTTTGTTGCGACGACGAGCTGTATAAATACGAGGCACAGTATAGGCGAGACATTCTTCCAAGTGTGGTATTTTTGTGATACGCATCGTCGACAAAACGCTGAGCTTCGATGTTTCTCGGATATTGTAAACAAACGCGCTTAGCTGTCAACTTGACAGTTGCCGGTTTTGTTCCATCGCGCCTACTTTGCCCGTATGTTGATATGTTGCTTTATGCTCGTATGTGTGCGCATGTGTGTGCGTGCAATATGTGTGTTTGTTTATTACTCGCGCGCAAATCAAATCTCATCCAAGCGTGTCTAATTGGATAGGTTTTCGCGACTGCAGGCAAACAACAACAACAAGCGATTCACATCGATTTACTTACAGGAATGCAAACACTCGACGATCGTGGTTGCATCGATCAGGTAGCCCTTGCAAAGGTTACACGTGATGCAGGGATAGACGGAACCGAGCGTAACCCGGCTCGGTCGATACGGTGACAGCGGCCCAGCACTGCCAAACATTGCCGCCGTTGCGCCCGTGACGTCATCGGCCGGGCCCACCGTCGTCGTCGTTGTCGTGGAAATGCTGATTGGCGTTGTCGTAACGGTGGTGGTGGTGGTGTCGGTCACCGACGGCGGCGACACGGACACCTTCAGTGGCGTTCCCTCGCTGGCCATTTCCGTGCTTGTGGACAGTGCGTCACCCGACAGGACGTCACTGTTTGGTTGCAGCAGAACCATTTGAAGAGGTGAGTTTGACGGGTGAGGGAGGGGTAAGGTAAATCCTCGTCGCACACACACACACACGCTTGCTAAGGGTGAGTGTTGCGAAAGGATGGGGGATGATATTGCTTTTTAATCCTTTCGAAATTGACAACGCGATCCGATGGCCACCCGCGCTGGCAGCATGTTGACGGTAGGGGGTTGGGTGTGGGAGGCTGCCTGCCTCTTTTCCGCTTAATCCAAAACAGAGGTTTCACACCGATGTAGATTTCCCACTTCCACAACACACGCACAGTTTGCCCTCGTTTTTCTTTTACTTTTGCTCTTTTACCACAAAATAAAATAGGCAAACTAATATCTCACTTCTCACAGCGGCTCACGCGCCAGCTAACTCACCATCCGCATCTCACTACGGGTTACGAATTGCAGCTATTTCGTTTCCTTTTCTTTTCGCTTTTGTGCCACAAAAACCCCCCTTTTTTCTTTTGATGTTAGCACTTTTCTTTGAACGCCAACACTTTCCAATTACCTCCTTTACACAGTCGCACAGAGCTGGCGCGAAGGGTTATTATTTTTGCTTCTTGCTAACCCAACTCAACATGCGCAGCCAGACAAACACACACACAACTTCTTTTTCCCTTGAACGAGAACAATACACTCCTTTGTTTTCTTTTTCTTTTGTTGTATTTACACTTCCCTTCAGCCACTACTTTCGGCGCTCCTTAATGCAGGCAACACTTCTTCATTTGGATGCAATTTATCACCTTTGCAACACACACACACACACACACACACACACACACACACACACACACACACACACACACCTACCCAAAAGGCCATGCACTTACTTAAACCGAACCTTTTGGCTTGTGAAGGCCACGCAGTATAAACGCACACTAGCATACACGGGCGCGCAAAAACACCGTTGCTGCGCGACGGAACACCGTGCGAGCGAGAGGGCCTACTATGTTGAGCAAGAGCCCCCTTGTCGATCGAGCCGCACGCACACTACCAAACCAACACAATAGCAGCAACTTCAGTATGGTGAGGTTTTCCGACGAAATGATCTTGTTTATCCTCTGCTTCTTCTTCACATCGATTTTTGGGAATTTTCCATTCCGCTTACACTTATTCCTCGAGGAGTAATATTACGCAGCTTTGAAGCACTTTTTAACTCACACACACGTTGCATTAGGATTTTTATTCTCATCCATGCTAAAACTGCTGAGCTGATCGTGTGCGCATTTTCACACACTTACTGCTTTTGATGCTCACTCAATACAACCCAACTTAGGCGCAAACCGATCGCCAACGGAACGACCAAACACACCGGCTGAGTTAACCAAAAAAACACAACAAAACCCCGCGCACAAACACCAGCGCAGCTTGCTTCGATCGGAGCAAAATTTATGCTTCACCTTTCGCCGCACAAATGACAACTGGAAACCGTGCGGGGTGATGGTGTGTGCGGGAACAGGGGCGAGCACCACACACACACACAGACGCGTGCGCGAATTCAATGGCCAAGAAAGCGAATGTACCGGCGGCTGATATACAATAGCGATGAAAGAACGGCTCTACAGCGACGCACATCCGTACGGGTCGACGTTTCGAAGTACTCTGACGTTTCGAACTCAACACAGCACGCAGCGCACACCCCACTTTCGTTGCTCCGCGTTGTATGTGTGTGCGTTTACACTTTGCTGAGCGAGCGCTGTACATATATCTCACGATCGAGTGTTGCGCCACTCACCACTATGTACCTTGTTTGCGTTACGTTTGGTGAGTTTCGACGCAACAAGAGGGTGCAATTACGTCGAAAATACGCGCTGTCCAAAATAGTGTAACCGCTTGGAACTGACGTTTGCTGTTTTGTTTACTTTGCGTTAGTAAATTGTTGGTTTCACTTGTACACAACTTTACAAAGTTTTTTTCCAATAAGCTGCTTATTATTAACTACTGAACAAACTTCCTATATTTGTACCTTTTTCGTGTCGGCTGAAGACAGCTCAGGCCACACAACCGAACCGGCTGAAGTTAGCAGAAAAACTGAAACCGTTTCCACGACCAAAACTATGTACTGCACCGGGAACGCATACACCCAGCCACCGTTTAGCTGCACGTCATCACCTTTCTCCCTTCTCACTCAAGGCTCTCACTCGCTCGCTCGCTCGCTCGCCACTCAGTTGTTCGGTGTTTCTTTTTTTCACCCCAAAATACGGTATCAGTCTCTCTCACTCCTGCGCGAGAACTCTCCTGCAGCAGTACATAATGCGAACAGTACGAGGGGTAAATATAAGTGCTCTCTTGGGATGTTTACCCCGCACGGTTACTGTCCGCAGCATACCGCTTTGTTCAACACTACACTTCCAACATGCTGCGCTTCTTTATATACTTTCGCAGCAAATGCTGTGTACATAGCAAAGCAGCACTCACCCAGCTCGGGTGAGTAAATATTCCCAAAAGGCTCGCGAGTGCTGTTGGCCACAGTGCGCTGCGGCTGCGAGTGTGCGTGAGACAGGGTTAACATTATAATAAATTAGAAACAGTTGGAAACGGCTTTTTTTAAAGCATTTGCTTTTTTCCCTACTTTGGAATGGGTCGGCGGCAAATACGGTGGCCGCACGGTTTTGTGTACGGGGCTTTCGAACGTTGAGAGTTTGCCGTACGCCTGCATGTGTTTGTACGCCTGCTATTACACCCAACTGTTTGGACTTTATTTACGACTTGGTGTGTGTTTTTTTTGTTCGCCCCCTATCGATAAGGTTGTCATTTGGACCATTTATTTGCGAGTCTATGTACTGGCCGCACGCTTATCTTCCGGCTAGGCACGCTACATTGTATTGTAAACAGTGTACGCTATTTGCTTAATCGAGTGCACTGCTAGATAACACCCTTGCACGTTCGCCTGCTTCGCCCTCTTCCATGGGGTGGAATGTAATTTGATTCGTTCGCTCATTAGCAACAGAACGCACAGTTGCTGGAATTCGATAAATTAATCAACATAGTATTGAGAGACTCATGAACGTCAGCTTCGACGTACGGTACCACCACTACCCACACGCACCATCAATGATTACCATCGCCACAACCACACGCTCAAATGCGTATTCTCGTTAGGCCTTCCATGTATACCATTGCGAGCCACAGCTGCTCCGTGTCTGTTGTTTGCCTTTCATCTTCCTTTTTTTGTTGTTGCCTCGCTGTTGTTTTGTATTCCTTATTTTGTTGCCCGTCAGGCACACGCTACAAATCAAACACGTACGGAGCGTTTTACATAACAAGTCACCCGTAACCATTCCACCACCGTCTTCGGCCTGTTTTGTGTGCTTACCCACCCCGTTCGATATTGGTTAAAACGATTTTATATCTATCGGGACGACTTTTGGCGCCCTATTAACGTGCAATGTTCGTTCTCCGTTTGCACCGAACACACACCGCGCCGCGCCATACGTTACCAGGCGGAACGTTTCATGTCATCAGCTGCTGAAATCAAAAATTCAGCATCGCCACAGCAAAGCCGCTCAGCAAGCAACGCAAATAAAAATTGGTGTGTAAGTGAGAGAGAGGGAAAGAGAGAGTGAGTAAAAAAAAATCGAACCGGGCCCCGCTTGTTTACGCGGCCCGTTTTGCTTGTAGTTTTGGGTAGGAAAAATAATCATTTCTCTCCTGGATGTGTGTGTGTGTGTGTGTGCAAATGTGTGCTGTAGCAAAGAATCGCTTGTACATAATAACGCATCTGAAGTGTGCTTATTTTTTGCCTCTCGTGTTCTTTTATTATATTCCCTTAAAATGAAGCGAACGTAAGCACGAGCGAGAGCGAACATTAAAGCATGCATGCGGAAACAATAGAGAGAGAGAGAGAGAGAAAGCGAGAGAAAGCAACATCTCTGTGAAGATACACGAGGAGAAAAATACAATCAAAGCAACCGCGCACCGAAACGGTGGTGAATTTCTCCGTACGGCGAGACGCTCATTTTCATACTCACCACTGACACAAAAACGTGAGCGATTGGTGAGTGACTGCACATCTTTAAAGCTACATAATATAGCGGGAACAACATTGTTTTTCTTTCCAATTCTAATTCGTTTCTAACATTTGCGGGAAGAACCAAACGGGTTTTTGTAAAAATTATATATAACAGTAATAATTTAATTACTGATTTGTGACCATGTCTTTTAATTACTTTTTATTAAAAAAAATGTATTAATGAAAACTTAAAAACAAGCCACAAGCTGACTTTGTAACAGAACGTAACATAAGATATAAAACAAGAAACACAAACCTACTGTCCCATTCCATGCTTCTTCATCCCTTTCCCGTTACCAGCGGCTACTCACCAATATTTGCAAAACACTCAACACCAACTCAACCTTTCATCGATGAAACCCCTTCCCTTTCCGCCATTTCCGAACTCTGCTTCAACCGACCCCTTGATCCACATCCCTTCTGCTTATATGAAAATGTGCGTACAATTTAAATTGAGCGCTCAGCAGGCACTCACGCGATACGTTCGTGTTGGTGTGGTGCGCACACGGTAAAGTAAATAAGCTGCGAGGGAAACAACGGCAATAGCAAAACGAAAAAAAAATCTACCCCCCAGAAAGCACATAACGTTTGACCGAAATCGAAATGCTTTTCAAGACGGTGGAAATTTAACATAGAAAAGGAGTGTTTGCTGGAAAAAGCGGATCACTCCCACCCCCTGGCACTGTTGCCCCCTGATGTAAAAGGGAATATATTTGACGTGGTGACCGATTTTCTTGTCAACTACGTTGCCGTTCACTACCATCACCAGCACATGCACCGCGTCACCCCTGCGTCAACCGTCACCATTCCATTCCGATCCGAAAATATGGTTGATTTCTCGAGGGGTTGCAATGCTGGAGCGGTTCCTTCCACTGTACCGAATCGCTCTTCCTTACCGATGCGTACCGCGCATTGCCGTTTTGTTTTTGCTGACAAATTTCACCAAACCTCACTCACACACTCACTTACCCACGGTACGGATGTGTAAACATTCCACGAACTGTCAAACGCACCGAACGAATGGGAAGAAAAACAATAAAACGCCACCGCCAAAAGTAGGCCTTGTGTCTATGCGCAACCAGGAATGAAGGTCGGTAAAGAAACATCCGCCCGGGTTGGGTTTTTGATCGAGTTTTAGGATTTGCTCTTTTAATTTAATTTATTTCACTATTCTACGCAGTCCGGCAAAACAGAAACACCGGGGCTGGCTAACCGCAGGGTCAAAACACATTTAGCTTAGATAGAATAAAATAAAAATACGTAACAAAACGCTTAGCGTTGTCCGGCGGGGAAAACAAAATAAAACCACAACAATCGTTTTGCCATCATCGCCGTTCCGCGCAAGGTGAAAGTCATTCCCAATTTCCCGATATCGTGAAAAACCACGCGCGAAACCCGGGTTCTGGAGCCTGGGCAGGAATGTGCCACCCACCCCCGGCGTTACTCACCGATGACATGTTTTATGGGGGAAAACTAACCCCTTTAGCTTGCATTATTTGAGGGAAGCAACAACAACAACAAAAAAAAGATAAAATGCCCCAGCATCACCCCCGAAAAGCAACACCGCTGTGTGTGAAAAACCGGCCTGGATGCCGTTCACCGAAGACAACCGGCCGCGGCCGTCCTTGCTACGGATCGTGCTGCGGTACCGCTGCTGCACACACACACACACGCGGGAACTAAACGGTGCGGAAACATGTCTAAATCTATTCACGAGCCTTTGCGCCAAACCACAAATGTCCGCCCCGACGGGGTTTTTGGTCGCCACCACGCGACAACTAATGCCATTTCGAGCGAAAGGTTGAATAAAAGTCGCCTCCGTGTGTGAGTGGGTTTTTTGTTGTTGTTGTTGTTTGGAGATGGGGGTGTTCTCTTCACAAAAAACAACAACAACAAGAAAAATGTGCGCACACACACACGCGCGCACGCTAGCGCGAATATCCTGAGGACGCGTCCAAAAATAACGACCAAAACGTTGATCCCGGGCTAACCTCACGGTGAAAAGGCACCAAATGTCCGTTCGCTCGAAACCTCGCGGCCCGTTTGGGGCGAGTTCGAGGAAGTTCGCCCGGTGAAGGCCACCCGTTTGCACAATTGTTTCTGTCCGTCCCGGTCCATGGTCACCCGAAAATTGCACCGCGATGCACCAGGGCCAGCACCGGGGCAAAAACCCGTCAGGTGCATCCATCGCGGGAACATTGGGATGGATCGATTGCGGCCTACACACGTACCCGTACTATGTCCGGGAGGCACGTAGCGCTATCATGATCTCCATTCCTATCGTACTCGGGTTTTTTGGGCGACCAGTGTACGGCCAGTGTTTGGCAGTCCCACCACACGGCCGCGCGCGCGAACCTCGTCGATTATTTGGACGGACCGCGGAACCGGAAAGTGTGTCTCCCGCGTGTGGGCCACCCCTTGACGACCCGGAAAACCCCAGAACACACAGCAACACAGCGTGGAAGGTTAGCTTTTGTGTCAATTTTGCGCCAACTGCACTGCAGGTGTTTAACAATGGCAATCCAAGCGTCACTGCAACTCAAAAACTCAAGCGTACCTCTATCGGTACGGGAACGCTGGCTTCCGTCCTGACACGCCGTGGTCGTCGTCGTCGTCAGCGATGGCACCCGGGTAAAGGACCACGCAACGACTGCATGTGCCTCCGGGCCAACGTCAATACGAGATCGGTGCGATTTCATCAAACTCGCTGCAACCCATCCCCGGAAAGGATCGGTGGCCATCAGGAACGTTTGACCAGCGCCGAGTGCTTCCAGCGGATTGGAAGTTGAGCTTCTTTTTTGATAAAGTGCTGCACGGTCTCTTGCAGGGCACAGTCACACACCTTGGACTTTAACAAGGGATTCCTCACCCTTGCTCCATTTTTAAGGGGACACACACACACTCGGGGGGCCAACATCGAGGACACTCGCTATTATTTTGAAAGCAAATTGACTGAAGAGCTTATCGCGAGTGTCTGCGAGTTTTTGACGTTGACCGGTCCCTTACGAGGAAGCGGTGCCAAATCGCGCGCACGATGCAAACGAATGGCCTAGGAGTTGGAGGAGCCGTTTTTTTTGTTGCTGTTTGGTAGCCGACTCTCCAAGCTCCACCCCACGCCTATTGGAATGTCACAAAAACGGGGTATAACTGGGGCCAATTTTGATGCCACCGACCGGACCGGACCGAACCGAACCGGAAGCGCATCATGATGCCGGGGAAATATTGAAGCATCGGTTAATGCAGCCGGTAAGTGACTTCATTATCGGGGACACACGGATTGTGTGGATACGTCTGACGTTTTACGGGGAGCGCATCTCATCGTTCCGGGACCGGACCCGAACACGGGTCATCAAGCCGGTCCGGACGGGTGGATCAATTATGAAAACGCATGCAACAAGGTGGTATGACATCTCTGTTTGCTTACGCGTGCGGTCCGTTTCCCCAGCGGGCTCATTTGTGGCCGAATTTAAGGGCGTTTATTCTTTTTATTGGGTTTCGGACACGGCAAACCTTTGCCTTTGGGTTGTGAAATTGATATCCTTTTAAAGGAATACGCTTTAAACGGTATTGAAATTATTTATCCGGTAAAAAGATTGGAAGTTCGTGTAGAAACTCTCTATGAATTTAATATAAAACACAAGAAACACAATAATACAAGCGGAAATATTATTATAATATTATTGAATTATGTTCTAACAAGAGTATTTCGAAAGGATTTCTGCAGAGCAAGCTTCTCTCTGATGGAATGTGATGGGAACTTCAATCATGGCTAACTGAGATATCGATATGTTTTCTTTTTATCTTTTGTGGTTTGTTCGATCTAGTACGTCTTGACCACGAATGTCGTGAAATATATTCTCCATTTGAAACTCACCTTCAATTCAATTTTTCCAGATCCGGCCAGCTACTACAGTGCTCTTTTTGGGGATAATAGGATGAGACAAAGTTTAATCAAACGACCACCAAATTCTCCATGAACTTCGTGCAAGTCTTCAATCACAAAGAGAGCTTCTGCGGGAACATGATGCGGGAAACGTCAATTCTTATCTCCCTGATAGGGAATAGTGGGTCTAGGCGTCGAGAAGGTATTTTCGACCATTAAAATGTTTTCTACCAGCACCTACCAGCATCTCCTTCTGGTTGATTGCAAGCTGCTCCGATAAGACCTCCATACTCAACAAACAACTTCGCATAAAAACACTTCCAGCATGTCCAGGTACTTCTGCTACTTGCCTCGATGAACGATAAGATTGTTTTACCCTCCGTGCTTATGTTAGGCGTCTTCTACCTACGTCTCAAGAGACCTGAGCTTATATGACCGTTCTTCAGAAGGTAGATAATGATTCTTTTACACGATCATTCATGTTGAGCTTTGCCGTAGACAAATTTTTCACCAGATGTAAGGTTATTTGCATGGAAAATCATTACCAATGTTTAAACCTTCAATTTTAATATCGAAAGTATTTAAAATATTGCAGTAAGAGCATGTAAGAAAAGGGAGATCTCAAATCATATTTTATCATAAACTACAGCGTTTCTCACTTGATAGTGTAATATTGTTCCCGTTTCATGTAAAGTTCCTGGTTGAAACGGCACATGTCACTAGATGATATTGCAAACGCTTTAGTTGTCATTGTAGGCCAAGAAGCTTTTTTGTAAAGCTACAGCATGAAATGGCATCTGTAGCAGATAACATAGCATGCGGGTTTTGGAGCCCTCGAGAAAGTGTGTAACCTACGGGTATAAACGCAACCAGGGATTTGACGCAAGCTTTGTTTGTTTGAAAACGAGTACTGCATACTGAATTACTGTATTATTTCATCAAATTACTAAAAATTCAAGACAATTTGTGCATTGCCGTTGTTTTTGTTGAAACCTTTAGCTCATACAAGTAAGTGTTTGTTTACTGCTGAAAAAAATGTTTGGATGTGGGTCAAAAAATTATGTGTATGAGTAAGTGTTTGTAAGAGCTGAAGGTTTCATAAGGTAATATTATTTGACTCTTGCCCGTCTTTTTCCTTTAACTTTAGCTAGCTCATTAATTTTCACTGGGCGTAAGCAACTGGGTGCTGGAAGAAACGCAAACATTTCAAATTAAACATCTCATCTCTGGAGGTGATGCAGATTCGCTATTCTCTCTCTCTCTCTGTTCTGTCCAAACGTCTTTTCAATCTTTGCGCCCACCGCCCCAGCTCTGGACCGATATAATTTAATTTATTATACTCCCAAATCTTCAACACGCCCTTCCCAAAAGCCACTCCCGCGTGGGCCGCGATTGCTTCCGGGCGCAAACTTTGTCGATGGTTTTGCGTGAAAATGGTTGCGTTCTTCGGGGGGAGAAACGTGGCATTTCTTTGACAAACTATTTCTATTTATAGCACCACCCGGGGAAGCTGAAACTTTTATACCAACTGCGACTAATGAGATATGCCAACATTGCCGAAAGTCACTACACCGGTGGCATGCATATTGCAAAATGCCCGCAGGATGGTTTACACGACGAATTAAAGTCCACACCGGTCCAAGGCGGGACTTGCCAAGTCCACGGTGGCGTGTGTGAGTGGCCATCACTGCCTTACACCAGAACGCGGACGTTCATTAGTCAAAATGTTGTGCAAATTTTGCTGCTCCTGCCGTTTACTGCCTGCGATGCCGCCCGGTGGCTCTGATGTGCGAATTTATGCATACATTTTCCAAGATTTCCATCCCATCGTCGGCGCTGCCGAGCGGGATGTTTTGTCGCTCGGTATGCGAAATCGAGGCAGCCCGACCGGGTGCCCTGATCGATGGACGGTGGTTGACTGTTATGTACACCCCGGGGCGGGAAAACAGCTCGTCGTTAATTACGCACTCCCGAACCCCGTTACGCCACGCGCTGGGCGAGATGAAGTTTATGTATACTCTCCATCTTTGTTGTATACTGCAATCAGTGGCTCGCTCGGCAGGATCTATCGGACAGCGCTGACCCAAATGTGGAGGCTGTACACATTTACTACTTGCTTAAAATGATTAGCTTCCGGTTAATGGTACATAATTCTACCCGCCCCAAAAGCCACCACCACCACCGGGCGAGGTGGGCCACCCTTCGGGATGGGGTAGTACTAGTACATTGTCAGCTTGTCAGATTTAACTGCTTTGCTAGAAATCAAATACTATACCTGCGTCTCCGCATTCGGCGCATGTTGTCCTTCCTTTGGCCTAAACGGGCTGGAGAATGTACGCAAGGAGATCCTTGAATTCCCAGGAGAAACGACGAGTTGCAAAAAGCCATCATATTTGCATATGCCACCGAGGTAATAGAATAGAAAAGCTGCCTTAAAACGCCTTCCACCAACTCCCAGCTAACAAATTCAACCCATTTCCACGCAATCCCTACCCAAAGCCGGCCCAAACACACACATTGTTCGGAACAAAACATTTCGCTTCGATGTCGTGCGATTTCCTTCCATTTCATCCCGGTGACCTCGGGCCACGGGGATGGAGGGTGGGAAAACGGGGAGGGGGTGTGTAAGGTCTCACAGAAAGATTATTTGTGCGCTCTGTTGCTTCCAACTGCTTCGCAGCTTAAGAAGGCAGATTACAGACGTATCCATTTCACGTTGCAAAACGTCTTCATTGCCTTTGCACTGCTGCACTGCTGCTGGCCGTACACGTCTTCCCGTTTTGCAGACAGACATGTCTTTCCCGTGCCAGACAAGAGACACCAAGGGTAAGACACGGTTTCACCGAACCACCCTCCCCGGAAGATGAAGGAAGCGCCGGTACGCTTGAATGCCTTTTCTTGAGCATCTAAACTCGAGGGCGTACTGGCTGTGTTTGGCCGATTTCGAGTGCTGGAAACGTGTTCGTTCGTGTGTCGCACTTTTGCACCTTCTGTGTGGTACACAGAACTCCGTACGATGACGGATGCCCTATTGGATGCACCTCAGACCGGGGAGGGAGCTGGGTGGGGGTGGGGGTTGGGTTTCTTAAAGTATCGCCCATCATGCATCATCATTAGTTTGCCAGTCGGTTTTTCCGTTCTAATTTCATTGTTTAATTATTCTGTCTAGTTTAACCGATCGAGCACCATTGGGGTTGGGTGTTTGGTGCAACAAAAGGCACTATTGCGGGCTGTGCGCACTGGTGGATGCATCCGGATTAAGGACATTCAAGTTGTCAATTGGATGCTTGTGTTCTGGCCGGTAAGGAAGTAATGATCTTGGAAGAGGTTGCATAGTGAAACCATAAACCACATGATAGAAAGCATCCATGCAGCACTTAATCTGCAAATATCCCCGCGTGCGTATTCCCCAGTGGAAGCAACAATTGTTGTGTATTTTAACTATAAATAACGCTGGCGTGTATAATACAACATTTATAGCGATCAAAGCTACGATAATTCGTGGATCAAGTTAAAAAGATACTTTAAATTTCAAAAGTTTGAAGCTCCTTCTCGCTTATAGGCCTATGGTGTTTTATTATCTTTTCTACTATTCTAATATTCTTAAATTACAATCGTTTCATTAATATAATGCATTTGGGGATACAGAACCCTTAATCTATAGGATAGCTTCCAACTTGTTTAGTATATAATTACAGGAATGCCTAGGTGTGATATTGAAGTCTTGGACATTGGTTTTTCAAGTTTTACCACTGGTTTTTATTGCTTTTCGATCGATAACATTTGGTTTTCGTACGAATTAATGGTAAGTTATGAGCTAACAAAAGAGTCATTAGTAGGAACTGGCTGTTTGCAATGTTCGAACTACAAAAAACTGCATCTAGGCTTCGATTTCTTCGATTATTTCGTCAAGCTTATGAGAAAACTGCTTGTTAGAAACTGACAAGATGTGAATTATTTAATCAGTTAAAAAAATATGCTTTGAAAGGTGATGCCTAGAAGCAATCCTGGAGATTAATCAATCTTTTATGAGGTAAAGAATATTCATTTGAGCTAGTTGCATCTTACAATAAGACACAAAACTATTGATTGTTCTTCTTCTGAAAGCTCCGAGAATCATCTAATTTTGTACGACTTGATTCTATGAAGAGCCAAAGTTAATTCATGAGCAATTGAATGATTTAATTCTATTCATATTCAGGTGATCATGCAAAAAATCGTGCATACCATGGGCTGTTAAAGGTAAAATGGCCTAAATTTTAATGTTAAATTCCGTATCAGGTCGTAAAAAATATTAATGTAATGTTAGGGTATACATTCACTTTCTTATGCAAACTTTATTCTATTTGCAGTACTCACATACGTCTCTGAGACATCGACTTTGTTCAAAACTGACGAACTCACTTAGCCTCGTCCAAGAAGAAGAGACTCCGAAGGATTTTTGGTCCTGTATGTGTGGAAGAACAATGAAATAGCCGCTACAATGACGAGCTCTAAGAGCTGAACGATGAACTTACTGTCTAACTTACTTACTGTCAGGAGAATGACACCGGACGGCCCAACTCGTAAAGTCCTTTTAGGTCATCCACATGGAGAGGAGGTACGGTAGGCGCAAATTGAGATGGAGTGATGGTGTTGATGCGTTCCGCGACCATAAATCTAGTAGCCCAGAAATGGCAGGCATGGCCTACTACGTCGTTACGCCAAGAAGAGAGATAAAGAGAGAGACATCATTGCCATTAATCCTTCAAAATTGTGAGGCCTTAAGTTACCAGAAAACAAGCATTTTCCTAACATGTAATATTAACAAATTTGCACCCACTTACTCGCAAACAAAAGGTATAATGCGAGAGCTGATGTATGTTTCATCCCATCACCTACGAAGGTTAGTTTAATACATAGCAAATAAGCACATCCAGTGTTGCAAACCTCGACCGCCCATCTGTGCGCCATGGCTTAGGTCATCGTGCTTATCCAAGGAAGCCCCGTACATAGGTGGAACGTTCACCGTCATCGACAAGTGTTTCATTTCACGACTCCACCAACCATAGCGTCCTGACGCAGCCACCTTCTATTAGCAAATTCTCCATAAATCAAGTAAGATATTAATTTTGCGCAACCCAGACTGACGACGTGATCCATCAAGGGGTGACGGCCGTCTTTTCCCGTTGCTTTCAGTCTGGACCGTCCGGTAAGGTGCGTCCGTGTGAAGAAAAGCCCCGGTTCACCGGGTATATTGCTACCCAGCACATTCACATTCAGGGAATGGAAAATGCATTCCACGGCGTCTTCCGGCCAGCGTCTGGCCAAATAAACGCCAGAGTTTGGGTGGGATTGTTCGGGGTGCCCCGGAAGGGAGGGACGAGACAACCAATAAATAACGTACGGTAACGAGACCAACCATCACGCTCACTCCCGTCCCCCGAATCCTGTGCCGCTTGGTATCGCAAGTGTTTGCGGTTGACCAGTTCTTGGAGTTCGTTTTATGCTAAACTATATTGCCGGTATGTGTTTGTGGGTGTGTATAAGAGGGCGGGGAGTTTGAAAAACTTTCCCCAGGATCAACCAGAGCGCACGTCGGAATGGATGGAAGGAGGAGGCCCAACATGAGCATTCGGTTCAAAACTTCATCATTTGTCTATAAATCATTATTTCATCCCTTCGTGCTCGTGCAATAAGGAACTCAGGTTGGATCATCTTCGTCATAACGAGCGTCATCGTGGGTCCACCTGTCATCCCGTAGCCGTGTTTCATAAGTTTAGGAGAGCAGCAAAGAAAAAAGCAACTATGAAAGTCCAACCAATGAAAGTTTTCCTATGACTTATGAGATATTGTCACCAGAAGGGTGTGGGTAAGCTTAATGCTCCGTGCGGGAAAGGTGACAATGGTACAAACCAAGTCTGTCTATTCCTCATCCAGCCCAATCAGGGCCCCGGAAGTTGGCAGGCTTCTTAACCTCGGCAAGGATTTTCTTGGAGAAGCAGAATCTCCTCAACAAGTTCTTTGTTGGAGAGTCATGACGCGGACATCCTTATCGTTATTGCCAACGTCTCTCAGTACTGCGGCTAGTCTAAAATAAGGCTCCTACCACGTGCTTATTGGAGATATAAATTTTCATCTTCCGGAAATTTGTACGCGGTTTTAGCGCCATGGGCCGAGTAATTCAATAATGGTTATAAACTACGGTGGAAAATTAAATTCTCATCCTATTATTGGAGGAACTTACCAAGGACATCTGATCACAGACGCAAACACTAGTGAGACACGTTTCGCTGATAGTGTATTCGCTAAACACTAAATAATATTGGAAAAGATGAGGACATTCTCATTCTTTTACGTCCTATTAACACCAATTGCTAAAGCAAATAAGTGTGTACGAACGGAGAACTCAAACTACGTCTAAAGAGCAACGTGCAAGAGCCTGAAGAAGTAAACACCTCCACACTTAAAGAAGTTTCTTCTTCACTCCACCGCACGAGAGTTATGAGTTTTAATATGTAGCCAAACTTTGCACACTCACCTCACCGGTGCCCGGCTGAATGAGAGTTCACATTCTGGTCTTAATTCTAGCCTCCAAGCGAAATGTGGAAACTTTCGTCGCTGAAAATGGGAAAGAAAAGTAAAGGAAAATCCCTGGCGTCAGCTGTCTTTGGCGGGGAGGAAGGGAAAAGTCCTGTGATCTTTCCTTACTTCATCTCACTCATTCTCATACGCCCTTCTCATTATCGCTGCTTTGCTCACACTCACGCTCCATGTGTCACCGCTTGCTTTGCTTTGTGGACTTTCGTGCCACACAAAAATGTGCTCTAATAAAATCATTTTCCCACTCTGTACAGCACTACGCCCCAAGATAAATGCGCGCGCCCGTCTGTTTGGCCAGATTTTATCCCATGATTCCGCAAACTTTCTCCCCCTCCAAACCATGGGTGGGTGGGAAAATTAACAACAAAAATAAAACGGCTACAGAACTCCAAAACACTCCATGCGAAACGTGCAGCCAAAAACCGGATACATTAGAACCATAAAGCAAATGTTGGCAAATAATCCCTGCCCGAGCTCTCCGGTGAGGTGAATAATTGAGCACTTCCGTAAGCTGGCTTCCCTGTCCCTGCTATCCACTATTTTTGCATTTTTCCCAGCATCGAATTGTGCTTTCATATCATGCATTTCGTTTTTTTCTGCTCGTTCCGTTGCTGCCACACACAATCTCCTTGCAATTTGCAATCAAATTTTATGAACTGCATTAGCTGTGTGCGCCATTTTCTCCTCCCGCGGTCCATTCCATTCCGGCACCAGCGTCCACCAGCGGCAGGGCGTTGTTTTCCTACGGACGATTTATTATTGATGCGACAAGCTTGCCTTTCTCGCTGCCCGGTGACGTGCCCGGTAGTACCGGATGGACCCGGTGTGCGAAAGTGGTCGGAATTGGGATTTATTTGTATTTATTACTTTGGCTAACTGCTTATGTCCGTTTCACTTAACGGTTGTGTTTGTTTGTTGTCACTCCCGCACGCCAAGTGTTGGGCGAAACAGTATGATTTTAACGCTTTATTGTTATTGCCACCATTTCAATATACATTGTTATGTATCGTTTTGTTTCTTGGTTGAGGAACAAATAAATGAGCTCATAAAGAAAAAAAAAACATTTATAAGAAGATAAAGCTTTGTTAATTTGTTTCATTTATTTAGTTGCTTTTATTGCATTATTGTTTGAATTAGAGGCATAGTAAAGGGCGATACACAATCAGTATTTCCATGAAAGTATGATATCTATATTATATTAGATTAAACGATTTTTTAGGAGAATTTCTTCTTAACAATCCGTATGTACGATACCCTCTGGCGGTGTTAATAAAAAATCATCAGAGAAAACAGTTTGCACACATTTTTATTCTATTTAAACTATTTAAACTATTTAAACTATTAAGACTTTATAAAGACTAAAGACAATGTGTTGAACTATATATATTTTGAAACTCTTATTTTATGACAAAATAGGTGACTTTTTATGCGATTGAAATAGTTTTATTTTGCATATAAAATAACATAAAGAAAATACCAATTCCACATAAAAAAATCAAGGGATATTACTAATAAATTGTGCTAAAAACAATGCGAAAATCTCAACTCTATTAGTTTTGAGATTTTAGAAACATTCAAGGCTTTGATTTACAAGATTTAATGCGATATTTTTATCACAACTTCCTGAAACTTTAAGCTAAATAAACAAATTTAACTAATTTAAACATAAAAAGAAGAAAAAAATTTTTTCGAAAGATTGTATAAGATAGAGAATGTATCAAACCCTTGATATAATTAATCCTTAGTAATATTTCCACTAGCTTTATGAATGATGTTCTTCACTTATTCTATTCTTTATGATTAGTTGCAACATTTGTTCAAAGATGGCGCTTTTTACACCAGAGAATAAAACAAGTAGTATAATTCAATGCGCTTAAGTATTCTCCAAACGCAAATAAAAGACAAAACATGTGTCAAACAAACAATCTACACATTTTAGATGATTCTTTTGTACAATAATAACTATTGACAGGCCACCACTATTGACGCCCCCATAAACTCCTCCACTCTCAATAAAAACAAACCACCCACCGGCTTCAAATTCATCGAACCATTTTACGCCTCAATAAAACGCAAAATTTTTCCAACGCAGCTGAGCTTGCCGGCTATCGTCCGTTGTATTTCTCTTTTGTTGGCGATTAAATATTCATCTTTGCTATCGAACTGTGGAGGGAAACGAAAGAAAAAAAGCTCCCAGAAATTCTGTCTACACGCTAAACGAAGCATAAACTGAACCAAAAATTCAAAATCAATAATGCAACATACACCGCAGCCTGCAGACACACACAAACCAACACTGGCTGACGTGGAAAACGTCCCGTGCGCAAACTATTGCGTGTGACCCATTGCAACAGCATCTTGTCTGCTGTCTGCACCTTACGTCGCACCTTACACCCCGCACCCACCGTATGGGTGGAAATAGTTTTCCCCCCTTCCCAACGTGGGGAAAGTTTTCCCATTTTGCATGTCGCATAATTAGACGAGAGTGCAAGAGATATGGACGCGGCAGTAGGCAAAATCTGGCAGCCACCGGCAACAGCCATCAACCACCAAATAGACACGTCATAATTGTGCTCAAACAAAACTTTTCCCACTCGATGGATGGGTTATGCCACCGTGCTGGTATGCAGTTGATGGCCGGGCAGGGAAATGGGAAACCACAATCTACGGACACTCCCACATGCATCCCGACCGAGTGATACAGGACAAAGTTGCAAATGCGTTACGTTGCAAATATTGAAATGCCAGCAAAGTTTTAATATATTCCCAGGGAAAACAACAACGCTGAAAAGTGATATCTTTGGGATGCGTTGGCAGCACGGAAATAATAAAAAAAACCCACTTCGAGTGCAATCGTTCTCCTTAGCTCGCTTAGACATGTGAGAAGCCATGATTAAAACGATCCGATTGCTATGCTAGAGTTCCTGAGGTTTTAGACAAAAGCCACGATCGCTGGTGTGGTTTGAGGTCGATCGCAGGAGACGGTGACACCACGCAAAACCACACCTCGTGACTTATTAGAATCATAAAGGACGTGAAGAGCGGTACAGAAATAAAACAATACAACTTGTCGGAAGACATTCGTTTCCCTTTTTTTGTGTGGTTTTTCCTTCACACTATGCTGTCCGTGGCTGCATTCTCTTGCAACCCAGGTTTTTGTCGACACCAGTACTTGTTTGTTTAAGCCGGAAAAAGATATACAGAAAAGAAAAAACCAAGCTAGCAACATGAGCAAGCCCTAACCTGATCCTTTATCTTGTTTTAACGGGAATGAAAGGTGAAAATAAGGATAGTTTTTCTTTTGGGGGTGATTTTTGCAAATTTTCAACTTTTCCTCACTGTTACAAAAACATCTCCTGAACGAAAAAAAAAGACGAACTCCCTTTTTCCGTTGGTCGAAAACAACTGAAACTCTAGACTCTAGCCAAACCCGAGTGGGGGAGATGACTTTGTAGGACGACATTTCCGGTGGAATTCCTGCCTGGAACCTGGAGGCTGGTGAAGAACAAACAAACCATCCCGGGCAAAAAGATCGTACCCTGAACGGCAAACGGCACCTTCAATTTCGTTCGTTTGTTGCACAAAAAAAATACAGACATAATACTAAAGAACTAAAGCAAATGTTGCGAATGTTTGCTACGCTACGCTTTTCCAACAACAACTGCATGCATGCCGGGGTGGAACAATTTTCCGCAAAGAAAGTTTCAGCCTTTCGAGCTTCACACTTTTGCGTGTGTTTTTTTTTTTCGGCATTGGTTTTGCAGTCTTCGATGTTCCCTTTTCTTCGCGCTTGGCGCTTTAGCAAAACACAATTTTTCCTCGGTTGTTTTTCCTTCATCTTTGGTGAACCATATGGCGAGCCGCGCTCGGTGACAAATCGCGAGCAAGTGAGAAATGGCAGCACACGCACGTACAACACAGCGCACCAGCGGTGACCAGACGGTTAGCGTGGCCGAAGAGTTTTCCGGTCGCAGGACATGGTTTTTCTTTTGTCCGTTTTGTTAATATTACTCGCGGAAAACTCGTTACCGGCGCCATTTGTTTTTTTCTGAATTTTTCCTTCGCTTTCGGTCGGCGAATGTGTTGTGTGGCTCTATGAATAATGAATCACCGTGATCACTCCGGCTTCCAGAGACAGTGGCGACCGCGTGGGCCAGCACAAAAAAAAACCAAAAAAACGGACAATGGATGATGCCGGTGCCACTGACAGTGGCGTGGCACCGGAGGCTTTTGACAGGTCGTGCGTTAATTTGAGTCATAACTATGTTTACATTGTAGGCAGCCGGCGACTACCCATGCGGACCTGGAACGGGCTGCAGCACTATTGCATGTCATTTTGTCCGGTAGAAGCAAAACAAAAAACCAAACAACTGGAAAATGAAAGAAACAAACAAAATGCAATCAAAACGAGCTAAAACGAAGTGAGAAGATGCGTGCGTGAGTTGGAAACACGCTGTGAGTGAGTGAGCGTCCAGTGAGTGAGGTTCCTGCGAAGCGTGATGAAATGTTTAATTGGGAGCATCGACGAATAAATATTGGTGGGACAGGAAACAAAGAAAAGGAAAAATGCAACGTTTGCGGGGAACTCAAATCCACACAATAATAATGAGACCTGCGACACATTTGAATTTGTGGGTAATTTGTACCATTTTCCCCCTTTTAGACATTGGGTAGAAAAAAAAACTGTTTCTCACCGCATCCTTCTGGGTTCAATCTCTTCTGCTCACCCTGTATCTCATAGCAACAACCCCTGATAGAAACCGATCCAAGGCACCCTTGACAAAACAGTAAAACCGAGATAAAGAGAGAGCCTTACATGAGATCAACGAGAACGAGAGAGCCAAACAACCCCCTCCGTGGAACTAAAACGAATTTTTTATCTGTTAGGATGGATTTATCTTCCATCGGCATTGAGTCACAAGCATTGTGGGCTCAACTTTATGCTCCTTGTGTGACTGTGTGCGTGCGTGTGTGTGTGTTTGTGTGTGCGTGCCCGCGAGAACCTTCTTCCATTCGTATCGCAAGGCAGGCCCAACACTCAAACGGGCCCAAGATACGGCAAGCAAGATAGAGGGAATTAATATTCCATAAACTAAATCTTCGTCCTTCGTACCCTGTTCGCTCGCTTCGCATCACCACCCAGCACCCGGAGTTTCTGTCCCGGGCCGTGGCGAGCCAGCTACCGCCGTTCATCGATACACCGTTTCGGCTACAGGGTGATACGTACGCTGCACGGTGCAAAAATAAATTGCACATAAATAATGCATCAATTAAAACTTCTTGGAAACCGTGGGTTCCGTGCCCTTTTCGAAGCACTTTTCTCTTCTCCGTGCTGCAGGTTTATGGTACGAACGAAAACAAGATACAGAAAACAGTACTTTCGAACTTACAGTTGACACTGCGAAGTTTCAAATGGTGTAGCAAGTGCCAGAACTTGTTATGTATTATGTTTTTTGTCCGTTGTTGCCATTCGATCATTGAATTGTAAAGTTTGGTGCTTGAGTTTCGATGCAATCGATCGAGTGAGCAAACGGCGGTAAATTTGTTGGGCTGTGCTTTTTATGTGATTTCAGTCATGGTGATGGACATAGTCCCCAAAAATGCGTTTATTTTGAATGTTTTATTAGTTTCCTCTGAGGGGATTCTCGTACAGGACGATTTAGGTAATGTTCATAAAATTCTTGTAGCAATCACTCAAATTTATAGCATATTTGGTGTTGGGATGGACTTAAACGCTTTAAAAAATTCAATTTAAATGCTTATTTTTTCCAATTAGTTGTTAAATTGATATCGGATATCACGCCTAAGGTGACACTTTTTGTTACCAGAATTGTGATGCGATGTGGAAAAGTTGGATTAGTCCACAAAAATGGCCTTTTTCGTAGATTATACGATGTCTATTCCATTATTTTTTCAATACCTTAGAATACCACAGTAATTGTCCAGTACCCCTCGCTAGTGACCTTTACTCAGACTCCTAATAGAATTACTTTGTTAATAGCAAATTTTGGTTTATAAAATTTAAAAGAATATGAAAAAATCGAATGTGCGGTTAGTGATGTATTCTTCCATCCTCCAATGTGAGTGAAATTTAATTTAAAATTTCATCAGTCAAATTTTTGGCATGAAACACCCTGTATATAGTTTGGTCGCGTTCCACGGCCTACTGCAAACAGGATGTCAATTTTCGGTCCCCTCGTCAACCCAGTACATCCAAATTCGTCCGTCCTGTCCTTCGCCACCCCTAGCGTCCTTCCTCACTCGGGAGTGTAAACATCCTTTAGCGCCCTCGAGTCGCCCTGTGAATGACTATCCTATCTCCTGTTCTACTTTGTATCACGGTATGTTCCCGCGCACAGCTCGCTCTCGCCTCTCACTCTATCGTGCTGCTCACCCTGCACGTTTATGTTTTTACACTTCCGTTCCATATCAGCAAGAGGGCCAACATACACGCACGGATGGCGCGGCTACACGTAAAAACACACACACATACTACAGGCCCGCGGCATTTCGAAAACTTCCCTCGATGGCACACACATACAGGGCCGAAATTCGTTCCGAGTTGGGTTCTTGCTCACTCACGAATTCTTTTCCCGTTTATTTTTTGGTTTCACCACATAACACTCATCAACCTTTCCCTCTTTCGCACGCACGGATCACGTATGAGAATGCAAACAGGATGTTCTTGCCCTCTTGCTCACACTCCCACCGGGTCGTACCGCGCTCTTGTCGGCACTCTTGGATGGGCGCTGTACTTTTTTGATCGTAATTACATTACATATTAAATGAAGCACCCCCCGTGATGTTGCGGTAACATGTGCCGGCGACTGCTGCACAGCTTGGCCCGCCAGTGAGTGTATGCGTGGGCCGGCATCCTGCGGGCGCTGAGGTCCTGATCTTGACAGCTGATACCGTGCACGGTACGGATGTGTGTACATGCAGCCAACCAACGGTAACGGTGTAGGTGGAGCATAAAATGGGAAGTGTTTCCATGCGCCAGCGGAATGGGCAAACTAAAAAGAAGCACCGAAGAACAAGCTTCGGAAATATTTTTGGGGAAATTTTAATATATCACTCGCAAAGGCGTAGGGTTGTGTGGTAGCGGGGATGGTACGGGAGAGAATTGATAACAATTTGCTAGATTGAAAATTAGGCAGATTTGTTGGATGTGTCGTAACGGTGTGGAAGCGGAGGATATTTCGGGAACGGCAGACAATTGCATTTAGATAAACTTTGGTACGCTTCTCGTTCCAATTTTTGGGTACCGTTTCGGTGTGGAAAATAAACGATAAACTTACCAAACGTAGAGAAGCGAAGTTACACATGCAAATTTAGAACGGGTATGATTCGGCAAAAGACAGAGATTTACCGACAATTCAATTCAGTTTAATACTTACTGTTACGTGCATTGCACTGATAAGTGGAGAAAAAGCTACTTGAAGGAAACGGCACAATGTTCTTACCTTGAAAACATTAAATTAAGCTATAGCTTTAGTACAAACTCCATTTAAGTTTGATTCCTAAATAAAACTTCCTTTACCTTGTACGTTAAGGCGGTGACATATTGCTTCACGATAGGACTTTACATTAAAGTCTTCAAAGGATCTATGACCAGAAAGAATTGATTGACAGAAAGAATTCATAATTGATTCAGCATTTTAAGTTTAAGAGCCTAAAATGTCTAGACTTGTTATTGGCTTATATGACAGCATAATTTCAGTAGTATGATATCAATAATATGTATGCTTGTCTAAGATATTCCATTCAGCAATTTTAATCTCATGTGAAAAAGAGTAAATTGAACAAACAATTTTGTATACTACTTATGAGAATCGTTATATTCCGTTTTATTTCAAAGTTTATTTATGTTTTATCTCGTTATTTAACATCCTTTTGATATAACTATATCAAATTGCTGAAGGGAATATTTATAGGAACAGAAGATGTTATTGTGAGCCCTTTAAAGGCAGCTAATAAGTTCAAAATACACATGAAATGGCATTAATGATAAAAACAATTAGGAATAATCTATTAACCACTACTGCTATGAATTAAATGTAAATATTAACATGAACCTATAAGTTGATAAACTAAGCTTCACTGCCAACCTCAACGGTATTTTATTCAAAGTTTTGTTGAGCAATATATCACAAATTACGCAATGAAATGTCAAAAATGTATAAAATTTATTATTTGAAAATTTGAAATTCAATTAATCCCACATATTTATCTCGATAATTAGGAACATTCTTAATGAGTTACTTCCATTCCATACACAAGAGTCTATTCATGTCATCATTATCTAAAAATAATTCTTATCATTTTATCAAAGTTAAAATATTTACTAAAAAATAACCGCCCGACTGCTCAGGTGGACTGAAACATGGTTCCCATAAGGAAAACTAACTCAGTTGTGAATAATTATAGAAAAGCGAAGCAGGTCAAGACCAACATAGGTAAAACAGTCAAAATCTAAGTAAAAGATAAAAACTTCTCGAAAATTCCATGGAGTATTTAGTAAGAAGATTAATAATCTTTAATATTAAATTCATCTTCAAATAGAAAGGCCCAACATATCGAAGAGCATAAGTGTTCTATTCTATTCTATTCTTTCACTGTAGACTTCTGATCTAACTCAGTACCTTCTAAACTCTCAACTAATAAACGTTATTTAAACACTAACCAATTGCGTAAGTTCATTAAAATTTATGCACAACTTTCAATCCATCGATCGTTTCGCATCGAAGCGATAAATGGTGCACCGAGGTGATCGGTTGCGCTTGCGATGGCGTAGTTCCTTTCGTACAGTTCATAACTTTACCACAATTGCCACGGTTTTCCCCCGGTTACCATTCGTTCCCGTCCCAGAAAAATAGCTCCCTCGCTCGGTACGACCTGCCGGTCGACCACAACAATAGAGTGTTTCCGTAGCACGCGCACACTTACCGCCGGGCGGCAGTTCCGGCGACTGACGACTTGATGGATGATAGTAATTTCGACAGGTTCACGATTTTACCTTTCCGACCGTGTTCCGACCAAACCAGCACCAGGGTTCGCTCCTGCTGGTGCTGCTGCATGGTGGTGCTGCATGGTGGTGGTGCATTAGTAATGAAGGCGTAAATATATATCGATTTCCCACCAAACCACCGGCCTACACCGTCGGCCTACCCGCAGATGGAGCGAAACCGCCCTAGAACGTAGAACCATTTCCCCATGAGACGGGATATCCTTATGTTAAGTAGCAGCAGATGGTTGCTTCTTACCCGCAGCCACCTGTGTCGCACATACACCACACACACATACACTCTCACACGGCTGTATGTATATGCGCACTTGCACACTTTCCCACAGTGCCCAACGCAAGTGTGAAGGCGGTCGTGGTCCGTCCGTTCGTGGCTTCTTCTTATTAGGTCCGGTAGCCGGGTTCCGCCCGCTGCAGGCGGTTTATGATTAAATTGAAGTATGCATTTATGAGCGCCGAGATATTCGCACAATGTTGCCATTGTCGATGATAAATGGCTGTATCTGCTTTGCATAATTATTAATCTGCAATGCATGCATTATTTTAATTGTCCCACCGTTTCGGCATTAGCTCGCAAGAACTTAATGCGTCAAGACTATCGCACTCGACGGACGGGACGGGCATCAGTCTTCGCCGTTTTGGCAGTGTGGATTCTGTGCATTCCACGCACACCCAGGAGTTTGGTGCATTCGTTTTAAAGCACATTAGTGGGAGTGTTTTTGAAGGAAGTAGGAATGTAAGCAATTTTAAGCAACGAAGCGCTAAACTGTAAAGTAAAACGGGGTGAGAATGGGAAAAATCTGAAGAACATGTTTTGCATATTCTTTCCAACATATCTTGTTATCAACATCCACCACGATTTATTGTCTTCTTCTGAGACTTTCGTTACCAATATTTACCCATATCTTAAAAAATTAAGTGTGCTGAATTGTAATGGAGAAAGCGAAACTAAAATGCGACTATAAACATCAAAAGTACACGAAGTTTATATTTGATACTTATATAATTTCATGACAGAAAGAACCAGTCACTTTACAATATTTGGTCAAAAAATATTGTTAATTTGTCCAAATAGTCTTAAGACGTCTTGGATCTTTGCTATAAAAATTTGAAGGTACAGGCAGTCCCCGAGATACGCGGTTCCTCTTATACGCGGATTCGGAGATACACGGTTTTTTTTAAATTTGACAGCTGAACAGGCTTATAGCACAAAATCTAAGCAAGCAGCAGAAAAATTGATCAAAAATACCTTTTATGTCACATAAAACACTTGTTTTTAACTTATTTTAATGTATTCTTTCTTAAAATCGCCTGATTCGGTGAAAAAATTAAGTCCAGAGAAGGAAGTCGACTTGGTGACTTTGAAGTATAAACGAAATTGCACCAAGATTCGACTTACGCGGAAATTCGAGTTACGCGGATTTTTTCCGGGTTATAGCGGTCCGCTATAATAGCGTATCTCGGGGACTGCCTGTATTTATTAGTGTTGTGCTTAATGAAACTTTTGCGAAGAGTCATTCATATAAATCTTTAACGAGGAGTCATTCAAATCATGAGTTGATTCTCAAAAGATTCATGAATCCTCGACAACAATTAAACTGATCCGTTATCATATGATATTTTTTATTTATTTATTCCATGATGACGGCTCTCGCCGTATTATTTTATCATATGATAGAGGACATTATCAACCAGTTTGTTCTTCTCCAAATCTCCGATCAAATGTCATGAAGCTAAGTGATTCCTTCACAGCTTTAATTTATCTTAAAATTCCAGTGGCTTTTTAAAACCCAAGAAGGGAAAATTAACTAATGATCGGAAAAGCGGTTGTTAAATACCACAAAGTTTGTTTATTTGTTAAATATTTCAACTTTCTAATAAGGTTTAATGTACAATAAAGTTTAATACGGTAGTAAATAAATTGTTTAATAGTCACGGAGGTAAAATTTGCTTAAATAAATTATACAATAACAATGTCACACCTCGTCCGTTGACTTTAACAAACTTTGCACAGCCTGGATTTATTTCGTCCACTTAAATTATCATCAAATTTCACCGAAAAGTGGAACGCATTGAAATAAATCAAGCGTGGCGAGAGAAATGCGAATAGCTTAATGCTTATAAATACATCCTAAGCGCATCACATTTCGCAATAGATTGCGTCCATTTAGCGAATACCCATCGGTCCTGCAGATCGGTGTACCCGGCGGCGCCAGTGCGATAGTGCGCCCCGTCCTGGCGACTAGTTTCACCGACTAGTTATATGGCCGAAAATCTCATCACCCCAAATCGAGCGGAACAAAGAGCACCATTTTCCCCAATCGGACGGGCGGGCGGGCCGGCACGGGCAGAGTGATTCCGGCTCGCCAGGTTTCGGTTTAATGAAGTTTTAAACGGATCGTACCCGTGGTTTTGCGCCGTACCAGGGAACAAAGTGCACAATTACGGTCGGGTGTTTTGCAACCAAAAAAAAAAGAGCCATTTAAGGAATCCTCGCCCTTCGGAATGGTAATCCTCGAGAACCTGGCGCGAGACGAGTGTGTCTCGTCAGTGCGAACAAATTTCTCATGTCATGTCGTCGATGGAGGTTGGAATACTTCTTTTTCTGTCTGTGGTTCAATTCCCCGGGTAAGAAGGAAGTAATGTTTCCGG
The DNA here is from genome assembly GCF_943734755.1 of Anopheles moucheti. NCBI lineage: Eukaryota > Metazoa > Arthropoda > Insecta > Diptera > Culicidae > Anopheles > Anopheles moucheti. Next base: position 59,926,145 of record NC_069141.1, read on the forward strand.
TTGGTCGGATAACGCGATCCACTCGTTCGATTCCAAGTCAAGGGATCCGTTGTGAAGGCAAGCTTATCCGGTGAACCGGATCGTTGTACCGACGTTGGATTGGTATGTCTTACTACGGGGCTGGAGAGTATCGGCTTCATTTCCATTCAATGCAATCCCGTTTCTGAACGGTCATCCAAGCGTTCTTCACTATTGCTCGATTGGTACCAGGCTTCAGATACGGCGCTACGGTGAATTGGCTTTTCTAGGTGGCCATAAAAAGCGAGGCAGAAGACCTGCAAAGGGCTAGTTCGCGGTACGAGTTTGGTTCGTTAACCAAATGAAGAAGGTTTGAAATAAAAAAAAACACGAAGGGATAAAAGGGTATTTTAAGGAAAGAGGTTGCTGTGCGAGAGGAGGTAGTTTGATTCGATTCATCTCATCGCATCGCTTCAACTTCGAGTGAGTTGCATTTGGTGAGTTTTATTGGGCAACCGGCGTGAGTAACCTTTAGCGCAGGTTACTGAGATGCAGAAATAAAAGTCAATTTCAACGGTGTTCATAGTGAGCGGGATTGAAGTGAAGGCAAAATTATTTATTACCATACCAAAAAAGATCACCTCAAGCGTTCGGTTGATAATTTGCGTAAAAAGATAAAAAAACAAAAAACAATTGGAAAGGAAAACCTCACGCAAAGTACGCAGCGTTGTTTAAAAAGACCAGCGAAGATAAGCGAATGGAAAAAAAGGAGCAAAACAAACGCTTTTAAATCCAACAAACCACCCTTTGGGGACCTTGAGGTGGAATTGAAACCGTAAAAACGTGTACGATTCGCACGGCACGCCGTTAAGGTCGTTGCGCGGCCGCGTATCACGTTATATGAGACGTGTTAGTCCCTCATTTTACTCTTTTTGCACACTACCGGGCAACTACAGGGGAATGGGTGAAGCGAACGGGTAATTGCGAACGATGACGAATATTATTCGCCATGGCCAAAGTTGGTACGTGTCCGTGCATGACAAGCACAACATACACGCATTCCGTGGTGCGGTGACTGCGACCGTGTGGAAAAGACGACCCCCGCTTCCGCCGGTTTTTTTCCACCCCCACACCCCCTCCCCCCCTTTCCGGAAAAGCAAACGGAAGTTGTCCGAGTTGGCGAGTGGTTTTGAGCGGATTTAGTATGCAGTATTATTGCATTAGTGAGATTTACATCGTGCCGCTTCCGGGCGTGGTTGAGACGAGTACGACGTAGTACGGATCACGGAAGCGATTTCGGATCACGCTACCTTCCCAACCACCCTTCCCCCCCAAAAAGGACCCTGCGTCTCTCGTTCGACTTTCCACCGCCTAATCCGGGTGGCCACCACCCCCCCCCCGACTGAGTGCCGTTTGTTATGTGGATTCGTGGACGGTGGCAGAGGGCTGTGGGCCCTCGACATTGGCACGGGAAAATTATTTCACTCTCTAATGCCTGTGTGCTGACGATGAGCCGGATGCGTACGAGATGGACATCGGAAGAATGTCGGCGGGGTTTGGTCCGTCGGCATACAACCACATTGTAAATATTTATTCATCCCGCTCGCAAAAGCTTGCCCACACTTGCAGCAAAACGATGAATTGCATGAATTGCAATGGTTACTCAAGTTTGTTGCATACATTTGTGGGTGTGTGGAGGTGTGTGTTTGTAGGTTTGGTATGTGCACATCGGAAGGAAATATCATTTCCCATGATCTATGTAGGATGGGTTTGTGGACCGCGGCAGTTGTGTCTGCACAGAGTTTCCCATCGCTCCCGGGGTCTCATATCCCGCATGGATTGTATAATAAAATGGAATAGAAATAGATATCCGTAAGCGAGCACGAAACGCCGGAAGAAGTATCCGTCGGTACGCCGTGGTGACGAACAAGCTAAAATTATTTCCATACCACCGCACAGGCAAATCGATCCCGAAGCAGCATCGCAGCAGATGCGTCGTGTGGCCATGGGTTGGCTTTTGAAATGTTCTGAAAACTGTCCCTAATTGGGATGGTTGCGCGTGCAACTATTTTTGATAGGAAAGCAAATGTAGTGCAGTTTGTGCATGGGCTGTGATTTTTTGTTTCTTCTTCCGCACACGGTATGGGCAGAAGGTTTGGAAAAGAAAGTTTTCAAATAGTTTCACAAACAACAAACATTGCGATACGCAATTGGTACATAATGTTGATAAACATGATGTACGCGGAGAGTAATAGTTATAAATTGAGTTATAACTGAATGAAGATCCATTATTTTAGGTATAAGAATTTCATTTTATAATTTAATCTTCTTGAACCGAGCTAGTACTGCAAGTCTTTATTTTTAGCAACTTTTACGAATTACAAACCAAATTGTTTGGGAAAAGGAGGAAATTCCCAACTGGGTCGGTGTTTACAAAAGAAAACTAGCAATACTTAAGATTTTTCATATAAATACTAAGTGTTATTGTACAAGCCTCTTTATCTCTTATCTTATTATATATGATTGAGTGTAAAACTACGATAAATCAAGACTTTTTCAGAGTTTCGTGAATCTTGGGAGATAATATAGACATACAGAAATTCGTCACTCTGTTGAAAATCAACTCAAGATTCGAAGGGCTCTTCATTGAAGATCTACATGACTCTTGATTTTTGAGATTTGAGCTTTGAGGGAATAGGAGGGAACTCTTACACAGGTGTCATTTAGACATTGAATAACTACCCTTAACATATTGGATAGTCAATCATGATGATCTCTAGCTAGATTATCAAGTCGTGGAGTGCCGTAAAAAGGAGATCGTCGACGATTCTGTCAAGAAATATCCAATCTGTAATGGGTGATACCCATTTTACTGAACTGAACTGAAAAAAAATATAATTTATACAATAATATTTTTATTAAATTATATTTATATACAATATAAGATAAATTTTACAACACATTTTTTTTCAACACTTGACTTGAAGTACAGGCAGTCCCCGAGATACGCTATTATAGCGGACCGTTATAATCTGGGAAAAATCCGCGTAACTCGAATTTCCGCGTAAGTCGAATCCTTGTGTAATTTCGTTTATACTTCAAAGTCACAGAGTCGACTTCCTTCTCTGGACTTAATTTTTTCACCGAATCAGGTGATTTTAAGAAAGAATACATTAAAATAAGTTAAAAACAAGTGTTTTATGTGACAAAAAAAGGTGTTTTCGACCAATTTTCACCATTTTGCTTAAATTTTGTGCTATAAACTAGCTCAGCTGTCAAATTTCAAAAAAACCGCGTATCTCCGAAACCGCGTATAATCCGCGTATCTCGGGGATTGAATATACTTTCCGGAATAGTATTGGTCTTGTCATTAGATTATCAATAATGAAAGTTTGATAATTAATCGGTTGAACTTCCTGCACTTTGATATGAATTGTCGGGTTCATTCCAGTAACATTCGATAGACTTAAATGATGAAAGCAACATGGGTTTTTAAATTCACTTGTTTTTAAATTAACACTAAAATTACGCTTATGCTTTTATTACTAAAAGACTGTAAACAATAACCAATTTATCTTATTTAATTGATTTTAAAACATTGAATTGTTTGTCTAGTCAAATTTTATTCCGTAAATCTGCTGTCCTAATTGATGTTCATCAATTTATTTTTTATTACGTTTATTACTCCAGGCGTATTCATTAGTTAAATCTGTTGATAATGGTGTACATCACTAGCAAAAGAAATTATTGTAAAGTTTATATTTTAAAACATTTATTAGATGTCAACAAATAAAGTTTAATTTTAAAGTTAAAATAAAAAATAAAATAAAATAAAATAAAAAAAAAAATAAATAAATAAAATAAATAAATAAAATAAAATAAAGTTTTTTTTTTTAAAGTTTATATTTTAAAACATTTATTAGATGTCAACAAATCAGTATGAACTCTCAATTTCACTATATCGATTCACATTTTTTCTCTTTATAACTTTAAGCCACACTTGTCTCTATTCTCGTCTGCTTGATGCAACAATTAAAATAAAAGTCAATTACAACAAAACCACCCCACCCCGATGTCCCATTAATCGAAGCACCTAAAATCGAACAATCCCGAATAGAACTTTTCCCTCTTTCTACACTAATTATCGTATCATTATCAAGCGGCAATTAAAGCCCAGCCAGCGGTAATTAATGCTATACATATCCACCACTTGTATCGCAACAATCCATCCTTAAGGATCCCATCCCCAACGGCCCGTTTTCCCCTTTTGCACCCCGACACCGCGACGGATCACGGATATCGAACAACGGCGACATCGTTGCTTTATCTCGTTTTTCCAGCAAAACCAAGAGCAAGAAAGCAATCTTTGGAGGACGAGAAGCGAGAGAGCAAGAAAAAAGTTGTATCAACCAAACTTTTAGCATAAAGTGTTGTGCACGAGAAGGCAGGCAAAAGGGCACAGAATAAAAAGCGAAGGAAGCGAACCCAAGCACGCCTCTGCAATTTAAATGCAAGCGTGTAAAATGCAAGCGAGCAAAGCATAAAGTGGAGAAGCGAAAATGTTGTGCCGCTGCGTCCACTGCGTCTGTCCCGGCAATTCGATGCTGGCGGTTTTAGGTTGCGTTTGTGGAAATTTGCTGGCTAAGGTAACGGGAAGGAGCTTTGGGGGGGGAGTTGGTAAAATGGAGGGAGGAAAAAACAACAACAACAACGAGTTAAGTACATCAGCAAATGATACGAAAAACGAGCACGACACAAGACAAAACAATGCTCACATACACACACACACACACACACGTACGCGGCTAGCTTTCGTTCCATTCCAGGCCAGAAGACCTCTTTGGCAGAAGGAAAAATCGGAACGAAAGCTTCACCCGTTCGCTCATTTCTCGTGTACTTGTGCGCCCCTGTTACTGCGATTGTTACTACCGCAACGGTTTGTGCGAAGGCCACCTGGGGTAGGGTGGGGTGGGGCCACGTTTGGTTTTTTCTTTTTTCGTTTGCCTTGTGTTCCACTTCATGTGTATTTGCGCTGTGGCGCGCACGTGGAGCTCGTGGAGGCTTTTGTGGAGCACAGCACACAGCCTCAAACGGCAGTCCCGGGAACGCATCAACGCGAAGGAGAACAAAACAAAGAAAAAAGATTGCTCAAATAAAAGCACAGAAAAAAAATGCTAAAAAACCGATTGTAACAAACAGCGAAAACGGCTCCAACAAGACAACATAACGCGGGAGAAATGAACGAAACGAACAAAAAAACCAAACGGCTGCCAACTAACTGGCGAATGATGTGGAGTGAAAGAAATAAAACGACACGACACATAATGCTCCATCGCTCCATTTGGGGGCTGAGTTGCGGAGGGGAAAGCGGCCTGGGGGGCGGGGGTGGTTTGGGAGACCGAACGTGCGATTAACATTTCACATTATATTCAAATGGGAACACACGTACGTAATTACTCTTTTCACTTATTATACCAATCCCGGTGACCGAACCCGGGGGTTGGAAATCTTCCGAACGGGTCCAAATGACTGTTGCCTTTTTTTTTCCCTGTTTTGTTGGACAGTTTCGGATGACTTTCTTCAATGCGCTGCAGAAGAAACCACCACAACCACAACCGAAACGGTGTTTTGGCCTTTCCGAGCCCGTTTGAAGCGCCCGGTCACGTCGCGCGTATTGTCGCGACCAAAAGCTTCTGCTGCTGCTTGTGTGCCTGCGCATCCAAAAATTGTATCGCAAGGCAAAGGCATCGCAAAGCATGCGCTGGATGTGTTCGGGTTTTGGGTTTTAACACCTGGGTGGGTGCTCCGGGGAAAATTGACACCATTGTACGGTGGAATGAATAAATGTCACTCTGAGGGTGAAATGTGTTATGCCTTTTTTGTGCTAATGAATGCGAAGTAACTCGCGAAAATTGGGTTTCGATTTGAACACGTTCAATTATATCGGACTGCCGTGCTTGAGCGTGCAGAAAATGTAGTATCAATATCTACTGCAGCATTTACGACAAGGAAATGATCAAAATCATTAACGATTTGAGGATGGTTGTATTCATTCATTTTCGTGCTTTTGGTCGCATTCATAGGATGTATCTTAATTTTAACTTTAGATAATTAAAAGATAAAATGAATTAAGTCTTAAGGTTAAATTTTGTTCATTGAAAACTACGTGATTTCATGGCTGTCATGGCAATATATCAGTCCAAGCTCTTGCTATGCGCTGAGCCATTTCATGCGAGATTCAATCCAAAGCCTACTTTGTAATAGATCAAAACTACGGCCCCGATAACTTGGTAATATTCGCAACTTCCTTATGTTGATGATCTTTCCAGTAGCATACAGTTGAAGTTGAATTATAAAAGAAATTGTTTATTGCTTTTCTATTATACCGTGTCCAAATTGCAGATCGGAATAGCTAAGAATAGTGAACAGTTCATCTGTGTGTATTTTTTTGTGGTCTAAGTCACGATATTCTTTAATAGTTTTAATATTTTGTATGAAGGGAATCTAATTTAGCAAATTGATTAATTTGGGGGAAAGTAGATTTAGAAGGACATCCAAGACTAATTTAAAATATCGTTAGAGCTTTAAATGCAGTGGTCATAAGCTTATTTTGCATCCATACTTCATCAGAAATCTTTCCATACAATTTGATGTATTTTCATCAATAATTACCATAACGTGCAGTTTTAAAATGTGCGAGAAAGACGGTCATCTGAAATGTGTTAGAGGGATACTATAAAGAGTAAGACGAACATTTAGAGAAATGATTTTAAGCTCAATAGGGAAGTCAAGTTTTATCACTATGACTAAAAACTAAAAAAAAAACACAAAAAAAAATATAATAATACTTTATGTGGACAGGTATATACCCCAACAAGTATGTATTGTTTAAATTAATTGTTTTTTCGGGGCAGTTCGGTAGCATAATGGCAGCGGCCCTGGTTTTCACACGAACGTACCGGACCAACTGAGGCAAGAACTGATTGTCTGGCTACGTTGTAAAATAAGCCTAGTATGCCAGAAATAGTAGGCATGTCGTAGTAGGTCGTTATGCCAAGCAGAGAGAAAGAGAGAGAATTGTTTATTAACAAAATCTTTACACAAAGACCCTTAAAGTGTCGACGAATAGTTAAACACCAGCTTTCGAACATCGATAATCCCATAGAACCGCTTTCCAAGTCCAAAATATGTTGCATCAGCTCAGATGCCTCATCAGCAGCGTCGTGCGAGGAACAGCATAATCTACATCTGCTATTTAAACCCGTGTTCCATGCAGATTGCCTTGGCTAGCTGCTAAGTGATCCATGAACCTTCAGTTGCTCTTGCGAACGTAATTTGATTTTTGTATATTTATGTGAATTTCAAATATCGTTGAATTAGACGTCAATTGTATCAATTGTAAAAGGTGTTCACCTTCCCGAAATGTGTTTCAATATTATAATCAATCAAATGTGCTGCAAATGAGGATATTGAAACAAAATATCAATCTTTTATACGGTGCAATATTGTAAAAGTACGAAAATTGGTGAACAAGACATTAAATTTGGCTGCTTTGTGCACAAAAAGAAAATGATAGAGGCAAATGGCTATGAATGGCTATACCAAAACTATCCACAGTTTGTGGGTATTTTAAAATAATAATTGTAAAGTTATTTCAAAACTCAAAAAACATAACTATTTGGATCACGATCTTCGAAAGGAGCAATTAAAAGCAGCAGATTTGTTAAGACTTGAGTTTCAGTCTACGTTTGTCGACGATGACGCCTTCTGAGCAAAGGTGAATATTTTCCAATTCAAAGAGTAGAAGTACTATTAAAAGTACCGGAAAGCAACATTCTATTTTCAACTTGGAGGGACAACTACTTGGGGCGATCTTCACACAGCAGGACCGGTTCAAAATCCCATAAAGACTAATACCTGTAGGACAGACTATCCAGTTACGGGTAAATAAAAGTAGTAGAAAAACAGAAATGGCCGGCTCTGACCTCTAAACCAATAAGCTACAATGACATCTTATTCTATATCCGCTTATACTTACGGATTGTTTTAGTAAACACGTATAAAAACAGATTTGAAATGGTATTTTTTTCCTAAACTTGTTTTGCTTATGAAGTTTATAGTCATCCACCAATGGTTTGCCTCAGCCATTTTCTATTACTTCCTCTACCTTAACCTGGTTCCGTCGTCCAACTTAGATTGGATCAAATTTATTTTAATAATATCCCCAACACAATTTCACCCTTCACAAAACCTATATTTAGGTCGGACTTATCAGCATCATCATCATCATCATCATCACCACCATCGGCATCAACAACGTGATGTTTCGCTTACAGAAGTTTGCTCCCTGGCCAGCAGCGACATGTTAAATCATTTATGGCTGCAGAAAACCCTTGGAGAAAATGCTAGACGTTGCTAAATGTGCCGTTGCACTTTAGCCAATTACGTGATACGATCTGCTTGGCGTTTAGATAAGTTTCATCCTTTGTTCGCTCTGATGTCTGAAGTGAAGATGAACTGTGGTACCAGGCAGGTGAACATGGTACAAGATGAAACATCATCAAGTCGGATCGAACTGGCGAATGAATCATTCGTATATAATAGTTAGCGTAATGAAGATATCTTCCTCGGCAAGAATGATACTTGAGCACTGAAGGCGTTTCTGCATTGACGCACTGTATTAACTGTAATTTTGAAGGGTTATCGTTGACTAAACATCTGTAAACCATTCGTAGAATTACACATGAAGGCTTCAAAGCAAATCATCAAGAGCACGTTGTCCGACCGAAAGTGCCAATGTAATCGGTCGAAAGTTAATTCGCAAACTCGTCTGGATTTACGCTCCGTTTGACCGGTTAATACTCGTGGGGAATCGTTGGGGACATCGATTTCATGGTTGAAAACCGATATCATGCACGTCGCCATTCGAATGGGTTTACTGACGTTGTGTTGTTGAAATAGAATATCTGATAGTTAGTTATAGGAAAAGGAAGCGCAAACAGTCCGATAATCACCAAAATCTTCTTATTTCAGAGGAAAAATCGCATAACAATCAACCGTAAATTGGGTTTCGCTTTATGGACGATTGTAAAATCAATGCTTGTGATTGCTTTTTAATTCAAGAATTTATGGTTCGTCCTCCAAGGCAACGAACCCACTGATTTGATATAATATTTATGGTCCCGTGCGTGCGTGCAAAGCAGGAATTTCAAGCAGCAATAAATGAAACATCTATCATTCTCAATTTGCAACAAATGGGGATGGAATCTATCCACCCCGAGAAAAAGGGGTTCGTCACTACTGGGTGCCGCTTAACGTTGAATATGTAAAACAACGTTGCTCAACGCACGCACGGGGAGCAAAATTTAATCAAAAGTCAAATCGATCTCATAAACTTTCGCCACACACACACACAGCCCCCTTTCTCAGCCCGCACACAATAAATCGTAACCAACGCAACCCCATGGCCAACTTCGACCGGTGCCATTTCGACACTTCCAATAAAGTTGCGCGTTTTCGTACCGATGGCGCCGATTTAATTGAATAAATTGACAGATCTACGATCTCGCCGAAGGTGGGTGCTGTATGTACCGTGTCCAAAAACTTGCATTCCCCGATTTCGATTTCGCCCGTCGGTCGTGAGCGCGACGCTGAAACCTCTGGAAACTGGACTCAAAACCACACCCAAAAGAGACGCACTGTTGGTAGGAAGTGGGGAGGCAAAACTTAAACTGCACCATGTTCTAATTTGCTCTGTTTTACGGCCAACAAACTAAGATCCACGGACACATGTCCCTGTCCTTTGCGGCGCTGTGGAAAACTTTACCCGAAATGTTTGACACGGTAAGATGGCATTAATGAGATTAAGTTTTCCCCGTCAGTTCGGGGTTGGACTTGACGAGGTACTGTGTTACTTTCTTCCGTCATGAGGACTTGGAGTTGTTTGCTGTTTGGGGAACATTGCTAACACAGCGTTAAGATCGATTTTTGCCGCCCAATTTCTTTGAAAGGACCGAAATAGTTTCGCTAAGCCGAATACTGCTAATGAGAATAGGTAACATTTTGGACACAACACGCACAAAGATTTTTCCCATGCCAGGATGTTGTGTGTTATGGAAAATCATTCCCAAACACAGAACTTTTTGCCACCCAACGTCAGTGCACCGTCAATCCGTCTGGTACGGAATACTTTCCACATTTTCTCATTAATTTTCCAACCCAAAAATGTTAACGCACACAACCGAACCAATAATAGTGACGCTGATGATGATGGTGATGGTTAAGGGTGGTAGGATTTATTCCACCACTACCATCCAGCACCAATCTGTGAGCGTTTGGGATTCGCTTCCCGTTCGCTTACCCTCCCAACGGGCAACGGGCAACATAAAGCAGCATAAAAGCGAACCCGAACACCGTACCATCGGGGGTGCCCACCAACAGAAAACCAGAAGCATGAAATATCGTCAACATTTCATTCTAATTAATACTAATGCTAGTTGATGACTGGAACCTCCTTCCACACGGTGCTGCCCGGTACCAACCCAGGGTCCGTCCCGAAGGGTGAAGTTGTGCGTGTAGTGGTGCGACGATAGAAAACGCCGAGAATTCGGAACCCGGCAAAGATATCTTAAGAATGATCGATTTAACGCGGGGCTGAGCACGATGCTACAGTGATGTTTCTATTTCATCATCGGGATGGCATTTTTTTTTTGGATTGCATTATTGCCTGAAAGGGAAAGCAAACCATAACCGTGTCTTTTTCTCTCTTGCGCTTTTGATACTTTTTATATGGAAGCGGTAGCGTCACAAGCTCTTAGAATATTAATGATATTAGATAAAACTTTTATAGGGGGTTTTAGGAGGTTCATTTAATTCCTCCCAGCATATTTTATACATCCAAATCATAATCTTAAAGCCTAAACAGTACGGAATGCCTATTTCTTGGGGCAAAAAATTAATCTTAAAGCCGATACCTAAAATAAGGACGAATATATTAACAATTCTGTAACAATCGCGTAGGAAATAAGTGTAAACAAATAAAACTAACTGTTAACTGCTTGTGGAAGCTGGAAATAAGAACATTAAAGTTGGTTGATGGATTGATACAGTGGAGGATCAATCCCCTTGGAGGCCCAGGGCGAAATTATAGTTGGGGCCTCTAATTTTAAAAACGATGCAGGAGAGAAGGGGGACATTGAGGGGACTTGAAATGAGACAAGGCGAAAAGCGCAGGGGGCCTACTCCGCCTACCGTTTAATCCGCCGCTGGGCCACCCCAAATCACCATCTTCGAATACAATAACGGAACCGGCTATATCACCACCAACAACAGTTACCACTGTACCTGCACTCTTCTAAATGGAGCTACAACCATACGTGTGCCAACTTCGAGAAGCTGCACGTGGTGGAATTTACAACTACAGCATCCAAGGAGCACTTTGCCATCGAATTGGTTCGCTCGCTGTTCTTCCGGGATATTCGCCATGCAACACTCAGTTATACTTCTTCGATCTTAACTTAACTTTACAAAACATTCAAGCACCAGTAGTTGGTGGTGGACATAATCGATATTGTCTGTCCTGCAGCTAGTATTTATCACACGCAATCTCCTAACTCGGATGTTCAGTCATACATATGAACGCATGTCTTTTCGCGATGAGCTGCGCCTTTGTCTCCTTTCACGTATACCAGGTATTGACCAGTGCCGGAACAACGCACCGACTGCAGGTGAGATAGGTCATGTGCAGTGGAGGATCAATCCCCTTGGAGGCCTAGGGCGGAATTTTTCAAGGGGGGCCCATAATTTTGCTACGGCATTATCGGTGTTAGGGAGATGTACTTCAAACATGATTTCAAAACACCAGCAAAGTCTCAGAAAGAAAGCTCCCTTGCGTACATCTCAGAGTTCTGTTGCGTAGCCCTGTAAACGGGCCTAGTAAGCTAGTCTCTATATATAAACGTTTGTATGCGCTAAGGAGAACGATAACGCCACTACTTGGATCGCCATTAGCTGGTACGAAATTCCATACAAAACCAGCTGTTTTCAGATTGCCGATACCAGGAGAGCATCCACGGAAGAGGTAGCACCTAGTACAGCAATTTTGCTCGAAAACCGCCGAAAGGTATGCAATGTTTAAACACTAACTTTCCCGTTGGTCGTGAAAAATTTCTTCGAAAACTACCAGTTTTCGAATTTAAAGTACCAGGAGAGCATGCACGGAAGAGGTAGCTCCTGGTACTAGCGCCGAAAGGTATGCAATGTTTATACACTAACTTTGCAACCAACTTGCAACGCAATGCGCCGTAAGGTATGCAATGTTTATACACTAACTTTGCAACCAACTGCATTGCAAGTTTGGTGCAAGCAAGAAACTTGCAGCAAGATGGCGCCCAACTTCGTACTTGCATGCAACAAACTTGCATGTTCTTGTATGCAAGTTTGCATGCAAGTTCTTGCATAAAAGTTCTTGCATGCAAGTTTGCATGCAAGTTTGCATGCAAGTTTGTATGCAAGTTTGCATGCAAGTTTGTATGCAAGTTTGCATGCAAGTTTGCATGCAAGAACTTGCACGCAAGAACTTGTATGCAAGAACTTGCATGCAAACTTGTATGCAAACTTGCATGCAAACTTGCATGCAAACTTGCATACAAGAACTTGCATGCAAACTTGCATACAAGAACTTGCATGCAAACTTGCATACAAGAACTTGCATGCAAACTTGCATACAAGAACTTGCATGCAAGTTTGCATGCAAGTTTGTATGCAAGAACTTGCATGCAAGTTTGTTGCATGCAAGTACGAAGTTAGGCGCCATCTTGCTGCAAGTTTCTTGCTTGCACCAAACTTGCATTGCAAGTTGGTTGCAAAGTTAGTGTATAAACATTGCATACCTTACGGCGCATTGCATTGCAAGTTGGTTGCAAAGTTAGTGTATAAACATTGCATACCTTTCGGCGCAATACCAGGAGCTACCTCTTCCGTGCATGCTCTCCTGGTACTTTAAATTCGGAAACTGGTAGTTTTAGAAGAAATTTTTCACGACCAACGGGAAAGTTAGTGTTTAAATATTGCATACCTTTCGGCGGTTTTCGACCAAAATTGCTGTACTAGGTGCTACCTCTTCCGTGGATGCTCTCCTGGTATTATACATTCGGAAACAGGTAGTTTTCGAAGAAATTTTTCTCGACCAACGGGAAAATTAGTGTCCTGGTCCTGGTGCAATTTCGTTTATACTTTAAAGTCACAAAGTCGATATTCTTCTCTGCATTTAATTTATCACATAGAAAAAAATGTTTTATATAACCAAGGAAGATATTTTTGATCAATTTTCTACCTTGTAAATTAATTTTTTTTTTGCTATAATTTAACTTTGTTTTAAAATTTTCAAAAATCGCACAATAGGCACAAATTTATTGGGGCCCCCAACACGGCGAGGCCCTAGGCGACCGCCTACTCCGCCTACCGTTTGATCCGCCGGGAGGATTATGCGGTGGGTTGATTACGTGTGAGTATGGAGTAAAACTAAAACTTTTAATAGTAAAAATATATACTTGATTTAATCGTTAACCTATAATCTTGATTTGCAAATATTGCACGCACAACCGGCATGTAGCTGTTCGATGTTCTACTGATTATTGGCAACAATAAGTATGATAATAATAGGTGTCTAATTATTTACCAACTAGATAACGCATCCAAAGCATCCAAAGACAAAACATTTATAAAGCCGATGATAAACTATTAGAACAGGAAAGGAAATACCAGGATAGTCAACAGCCTAATGATGAAACTTGCTCCGCACTGTGCCATGACGAGTAATTATTGGCAGAAACGGCAAAACTTCTTCCCAGCATCGCTTACGCATCATCTTTTCCCTTTGAGCTTCATACTAGCCCGATTTCCCCGGGACCGGGACAAACTGATATTTTCCGAATCTTCCGGCGTGAGCACAAGTTTGATGCTGTTGGTGATTTACATTCGAATCGGAAAACAGTTTGTGCGACTAATTAGCACCATTTTGCCTAGCGGAAGAAGGCACGTGCTACCGTTCAAACAACGAAGCGGTGGAGAATATTCACTTTTTGGTAATGTAAACTTTTTAGTAAACTTTTGCAAAATGAGCGAGGGGGAAGTCAAATTGTGGAAGTTTAAAAGGAATGGTTTGTCCTTCATATAAAATTTGATAGTTTTTTTCCCAAACCTTAAAGCGTTTTTTTTTAAATGCTTTAAAGAGCAACTTCTAACCTTTAAAACAAAGATCGTTTGAATGCTTGTTCGAATCATTCATGTGAATAACCATTTCTTTTGCCTCACCTTTTCATACGCAAATAAGTAAAACAAGCTCCTCCATGTACCGTGATCACACTTTGTCGATAAGTACATTCACACACACACACCACCCCACCCCCTTTCCGGCATCGCGTCTTCCCATCGGTACTGTCCCGGAAGTCGTAAGCTCAATTGCCCCTCAGTTGCCACTTGTTGCAAATGGATCGTTAATGCGGGGATCAATAGTGTGTGTCTATTGATGGGTGCTGCTGCTGCTGCTGATGATGATGACGACGACGACAACGGCCACGACACGATGCTTGGAAAGTGTCCATCAAATCGGCGTCGCTGCATCGTGATGCTAATGGACAGCAACTTAGCACTTAGCATCTGTCCACCGTCCGCCAAAAGGAAAGGAAGACAGATTTTCCGCCTCATTGCCCCATTGCCCGGAAACTGATCGGAATGGCGGCGGAGTCGGCGGCGATGGAAGGATGGATTTGTTTGAGCAACGACATCGCTCTGACATCGCAGATGGTGGTGGCCTTGTGTATTTGAAATGCAGTTTATTTTTTTCCTGCTCTCGTTAGAAAGTAGGAAGAGAGTAAAAATGAAAGGTGAGACATTAGAACCGTCTCTTTAGTGTGCGGATGAAGATGCAAAAGCAGCAGCACCGGTGCAGTAGTAAATGCGTGTGCCGTGGCTAATGCTTCACTTATGTTACTTTTATGCTCACTTGCTTCCCCCTTTTAGGGAAGGGCGTCTTTATGGCTGTCCGATGACCTAATGGTCGCACCATAGAAGCGTACGGGTCATGAGTGATGCCATGCCATCCCGGTATTATCATCGCTTCTCGTTCTGGGCGAAGGATACCACCAAGCAGCGAGCTCCATAAAAGGTTGCTCATCCCACCATCATCCCGTCTGGCCGGGGCAAAACCGAACCCACTGGAGTATAAATAAAACCTCATAAATATGTTATAATCGCCCCCGGACCCGGTACGTTCGGGATTCACCTTCCAAGATCAGGTTCGGGTCGGTGTTTTTTGTGTCCGTCCGCTACTTTTCTACACGCGACGTTGTGTAGCGAAAGCAAAATCTCATGCTTCCGGTGTTGGTCGATGTTTTGCTCATCTTTTAATTTTATTTTCTACACGTTGCACGGGTTGTTCTCTAATTTTTCGACGGTACAATCACGGCCATCACAGCGACATAATAGCTCGCAATGGGAGTGAGAGAAAAGAAACAAAAAAGGAAACGAGTGGAAAAATAAATACCCGGTGGCAAAAGTCATTCATTTAGTATTTCGTCGTCGAAGTCATTATCGCGATGATCAGATAATTTGTCTCCCATTCCACGCACTCTTCCGGCCTTCCCACTAGTGACCCGGGGCCGTCAGGAAGGGCGTCACCCTCCTCCCACCCCTTGCAGTTGCACCCTCCGAAGGTTCGAGTTCCTCTTGTGGGCGATCGTGTAAATAAAGTAGGAGATTTGGAGAAAGCAAACGAGGAGATGGAAAAAAACAGCAACGATCCACAGCATTCCCCTATTGCCGATGGCGGCAGCAAAGCAGAAATGGTAGTGAAGGGTGGTCGGTTAAGGGCGAGACGAGCCGTTTTGATTACACAGAAAACAAGTACGGATCACGAGAGCGGACCGTGTGCGTAGGCTGGTTGATGGTGGATTGAAAAGTGACGGGAAGTACGAGATATAATATTAGCAATTTCCGTTGGACATTTTCAAATACGTCGAAACGCCAGGCAGTATTGAAGCTTCTTTCTCAAATGAAACTCTTCTCCTTCTTCTATTTTATTCGAGAAGGAACTTATTCTTCCTTTGGCTGACAGCACTATACTCAACCGCCCATACTTAGAGGCTTACCTTAACTCTATGTTTGCCTCTCGACTTCATAGAGTTATATTGGCGAAATGAGACTCTTATTGTAGTAAAATAGGTCATAAAATATGTTAACATGTGTCATAAACAAGAGATGTTTGATGCTTTTCATCGTTTTTGAGACGAAGGTGACCAAAATTCTCTAAAAAACTACAAACAAACATTTTCCTCGTTTACTCGTTGTTTATTTAATTAATTCCAATAAGTCTCTTATGGTATGTATGTGAAAAAAAAGAAGTGAAAAAGAATAAGAATAAGAGGAATATGAAAAATGTAGTATGAGAAAGATAGGAAAGAAGTAAAAAAAGCAGAAAGATAGGAAAACAGTAAAAGAGGAAGAATCAGAAAAAATATGATTAATAGGAAAAAGAAGATAAAAGGCATATCAAAATTAAGAACAGAGAGATCACATACTATAAATTTACAGACAATTTTGTTCTTCTGCCTGAGATCTTTATACCAAAGTTCAGAAGGGAATTTTTGGACAATCTCGGGCATTGTAGAAGGAGACGTCTATAGTAGCCTTTTTGAAAATAAATGAAATAATGTTTTATTTCGTATCTCTGAAGTTCCAGGTTTATCTGGTTCGAAAAAAAATCAAAAATACTTAAAAATAAATAGCTTAGCTACTACATAAACAGTGAACCCACTATCATTCAAAGTTACAAAAATCCTTTGTGAACTTCTCGTTAAAAGAATTGTCCGCTTGGAATTCTGGCACCTTTACCATCAGTATTACCCGGCATCAACTTACAGTAAATTAAGATTCTACTAAGGAAACATCTACAGTCATTCCTTACTGGCTGGGTTTACTTTATTTGAGTTGCTCGATAGGCTTGACGGGTTTGACAAAAGGTTATATTAATTGAAAATGACAACCTCAAATGCTGGGAATGCATCCGTTCCAGAGAGGGATAACTGTACCCATAAAGTGCATTAAAATTGATATGTTGGTGGAACTTCGAAAATTGAATCAATTCAAATATCAATCTTCTAGCCGAACAGTGGATTCTAGCTCATCTGAGAACTCCATACAGTTTTATCATTTTAGCCATTCTAGAAACTTTGCTATCCGCTGTAATACTGATGATAAATAAACAACACGAGTTGCATGCTGGCGCTGCCGCTGTTGACGTTACTGCTGCTGCTGCTGCTGTTGTTGTTTCTTCCACTTCTCTCGCGCTCCGTGGCGGTTGAGTAAAGTTCGGGAACTGAAAGACGAAACCAATGGAACGCACCAGTTCCTTCGGGGGGTTCGCCGTGTAGGCCCCGGACGCTGGAGACGTATAGGAGGGTTGGCGAGAAAAATCAACAACAGCATCAGGGGTGGAGTACCCGTAAGGGGGGGGGGGGGGGGGGGGGGGGGGAGCAGCCGTAGCAGAGAGACTACAAAAAGTGTTGAAAATCGTAGGCACTCGGTCTGCTGAGCGATTACTTTCGAATTAGGCAAAGGCAAGAAGCCAATGCTGGCGGGCAAGGCCAAACAGCATTCCACCCGTGTTTCGGCATTGTGTATTTACTCTTCCAAGGAAGCAGATGAGAAACAATAATAAACCTGAGTGATGCCGACGTAACCGGGGACTGGTGGAGCGGTTTGGAAAGGGGACGAGATGAAACGCATTGTGTTCGCACTAGAGACTCGATCGTCGTCCGCCTCCATCCTTAACCTGCCACCCAAATACCATTCGGCTAAGGTCACACAAGAATAGAAAATACCGAAATACGGGAATGGTTATGTACCGGAGGCTCCACCGCACGACCCGGACGCGGCAACCCCGCAAAAGGCATAAAACACATTTTTATGAATCCGTATTCGGCCGATGGATCAAAACCAATTCCGACGTTCCGATCGTGGTGCGGACGTGGTGGGGCGAGCGTTTTTTTCGAGCGGTCTTGAAGCTTTTTCACACAAGGTCTTGCTTCGGGGTGCCGGGTGCAAACTCGTATAAAAAAACCCCCCCCCGAAGTTAAGTCGGCGGTGTGCGGCTCAATGTGTGGCCAGCCTCATAACGCCCACCAAACAATGCGGTTGATTTTATAGATTTATTACCGTTGCTGATGAAGATGAGTTTTTGTTCGCTGTGGCAGTGGGATGTTTCTCGGTTTCTACTAAGAACGCGAGCCGGACGAAGGAACGGCGTAGTGGGACGATGTAAAAATATGCTTAATAAGAGCGCAAGAGCAGCATCTTTAAGCGCAGAAGTGTCTTGCTTTACTAATTGGTTGATTGCATCTCACTAAACTTTTGAAGGAAAGTGTTTTAAATTGTTCTTGAATAATTCTCATCCAAAAACAGTTAAACAATAAAGAAACAACAAAATGAGATAAGCTTCATATTGATTTACAAATTTGTAAAAATAGTTAGTCTGAAGGTTTGCTAGTTATGGACATAATGGTATTTTCATTTTCATGTTAATTAAAACACTGTATTTTTTTAAGGGATGTTAAAAACTCCCATTTGTTAACAGAGCTCCACTTTAGTAAACAATGTAATAGACAATTGTTAAGATATTTGGCAATAGGTATTCCTACTTTTTAAAGTATTTTAAAATGGATTGGTTCTTACTTCTTAGAGTATTTCAAAGTTTTTTTATGTTGGATATTGTTTTTCGAAATGTGTATACAGTGGAGCGCCGATTATTCGGGTGTCATTTAACCCGAGGTGTCTGATTATCCGTGCGGCTCGGAAATGACAGTTCCAAAGGAAATTTGACATATTGCGCGCAACATCATTGACGGAAAAATTGAAAGACCCAATTGCATATGAATATATGAGCTCAAATTCTTAAAGAAAACCACTACAATTTCTTTTGCAACAGTAAAACACACAGGAACAATCAAGTTTACTCTAAAAAAGACCTAGAAATGACACATTATTCGCTAATTTTATCATAAATAGGATATACGCCTATTATCCGTTTTAACCGATTATCCGGCAACCGTCGAATCCTAATGAGCACGGATAATCTGCGCTCCACGGTACCTAATATTTGCTATTTAAATTTGATTGCTTTTGTGAGCTTACATTATAAAATTACCTTATCATTTACCTGTTAAATGTTATATTATCTGAAAATATTTATTTGCTTTCTTAATAAAATAAGATTTGCAGATTACTAATACGACCTGGCGGATGTCCAATGACCTTAATATAACCAATAATGTAACCCAAGAAGAAGGTAATCTCACAGCGATATGAGTTATATTTGGCAATATTAATGTTTTTATCGTTTGATTTGCTCCGATTGTTACAACTTCATAAAAGCAGCCTTCTGTGCAAGGCCCAATAAGGCACACCTGCTACAACCGTGGCAGTGTCTTCTGTACTGACGCTGCAAGAAACAGCAAGAAATCAAACGAGTTCCACATAAATGTACGTACATTTCTCACCAGTCATTCGTCGATGTCGTCGCTATAGGGTTTTGCTCCGGCAAACCGACACTACAGCGTGACGGAAGCTGACGCTGGGAAACATTATACAGCACAGAGGGGTTAAAGCAAAAAAAAAAGAAGGAAAACCTAACCTCCATTTCCCAAAGCATAGCACCAGCCAGCCAGCCAGTTGACTGGCCTGTCGCATATGGTTTTTATGGAGCCTTTGCTGAGCGACGGATAATAAACTGCCACGAAACAACCATCGAGCGAAAATGCAACCAAATGGAATGGAGACAAAGTCTGCACCGTGTGTGTGAATGTGTATCGCCCGGACCGATTTGCTGACAAATTTCGAGCAGTCGGAGCACGGTCGGAGTTTTTCACGTTCCACGGTAGCCATCCGCAAATGGGGAAAAAGGGGGACAACGCTGTGTCATGATTTATAATGTCCGCCTTTTCTTTGCGCCCAGCCAAACCATCAATTTCGATTGGATTATCTGTATTTAAGGATGGAACAAAATGACACACGCACTCCCGAAATGAGGAAGATGAGATTTGGGGACGCGTGCTGTTCCGGTAGTCATCATCCAAAGCTCAATCAGTCTCGGGTTTTTTTGACGTTGCACTACGGGCAGTGATTAATCGCGGCTTAGCTTTCTTCGCAGTGCATCTCGCGGGAAAGAACACGTCGAAAGTTCTTTTCATTGATTAAACGGAGAGAAGTGGTTGATGTGTTAATAAGAAACAAAGCATATTATTTTAATCGAAAGTTATCAATAAGAATCTCATCTGCACCGTAGTAGAAATAACAATTATTGAAGGGCAACAGTCTTTTATTGTTTACATTGTTAATAAGAAAATTATTGCCTGTCTTTTCGGCAAACAAACAATTTATTTTTATGCTAATTGATTACTTTACCGAATAGGAACATCAATAAATTAGTAAAATATTGACCTTTATTGTAGCGCTACATCCAAACTTGCGGTCTTGATCTGCTGCAAAAGTCCTCTAAACCGCTCCTTCTAAAGTCCTCTCATTTGGGTCTACCACACCTCCTCTGTCCATGTGGTCCCAGATAAGACCTACTTTACGGGCTGAGTCGTCCGATGTCATTCTTATGACGTGACCAGTCTACCGAAGTGTGGCGAATCTAATCCGTTTTGCGAAAAATTCGCATTCGTGACCACAAATCCTTCTTAACGTCGTTCTCTCGAATGCTCAGTTTTGAACAAAATCCATGCCACAGAGGCGTATGTGAGTACTGGAGCTATATAAGTTATATATAGTCCCAGCTTCGTTCATCATAACAGGGTTTTTAAGTGGAGAAGTTTCTTCAGACTTAGCAGCATAGCGCGTATCTCTCCTTCAATGATGATTTGCTGTGCTGACCATTGCAGCTACTAATATACTACCATTGGAGATGCTCCGACGTCTATATGGTCCATATTGGGGTGTTAAAAAGCGTATAATATTCCTATAATATTATATTGCGTATATAATAGCTTCTTCAGAGTTCTTCAGAGTCATCAAGTAAGTAATGAGCAATTGGCAGGTGACAGTGCTCGACGATGGACAGTACAGCGGATATCCTGAAGCAAGAACAGTCTCATCGTCAATAATGTAAATTTATTCGGTTAAAGATAGTCAGTTTTAGGACACACAATTCAATTAAATATTGATATTCCTTATTATTGTATATAAGCATAAGAGCGTTGCTTGTTTCGATAGTATTTTAAAGTTTTGAGTGACAATTCTTGAACGAAATAACCTCTTGAATCTAAACTGATAGTTCCACGTCATCAGTTTCGAATATTAAAGATATTCTAAAGTTCCTTTGTCCGCTCCCTTTTCTCTAAATTTGTCTCTCTATTTGCTGTCGTCGTCAGCATCGCTACCGTTTTGTGTAACGTCTTTCCATTCAGAGTACCGTCTATTAACATCGCATTCGTCCTTTCACTGTGTTGTGTGTTTGTGATGTTTTAAAATGTATACACAGTCCTTTCATCGGACCATCGCCGTCATCATCATGCACAATACACTAAACAAATACGAAAAATCGAGGCCTTAATCGCACTCGTTCGCCATTCGATGTTGGTTCGATTCCCTCCGAGAGTCAGCACGCTCATCGACGGATAGTAAATGTCCCGCCCCGGGGTTTAGCATTCCGGGCACGTTTTGTTTTGTTTATGCGAAACGTAAAATGTTCCTTCTTCGCTCTGGAAAGTCGACACTCCGGTACGATGGAACTGGTCCGGTTGGCACGGGTCAAAGCATGGATGCAACCCCTTTCTTAATGGTACGCTCCACTTACAAGATACAGGGATGACACCAACGACACCGTGTACAGGGGAACAATGGGAACACCAAGCACTCGGGTTTGTTTTGTCAATCTTTGCAAAGCTTTCCCGGTGGAGCGAATTGGATCTTGGTTTGATTTTTCATCCACCTTCACACCACCACGCCAACGCTCATCGCTAGTCGGGGCTAGTTAAAATGGGGACGTACCTGTGCTTTGGAGAAAATCTCTCATCAAACACGTTCCTTCTATCGATCGTGTCCCGTGTCCAGGTGGTTTGGTCGTTAACCTTCGTTTAGCTTTTGAGGCGAACCAAAGTCAAAGTGTCACGATGTTAACGGGCCGGAATATGGTTGGGGAAGGGAAACGGGGTGAAGGGTCAATTGAGAAAATTTTGCTGATGCCACTACAAGCTTATCCCATTTCCACATTAACAAGAGCTGCGACATTTTTCACGACGAGTTTCGACAAAAAAGGGATCATTTTTTTATTTGTTGGCAGCTCGCTTGTATCATTTGTAAACATATTTCCTACTGCTTTTTCATTTTTCTTTCCGTAGTGTAATGCTTTTACAATGTTATAGCTTTTTATCTCAATTATGTCATTTTTCTATGTTCTTTAATTAATTATTTAAGTATTCTAGTTTTTGTATCGTTGTCACATATCCATTTTTTTAAATTTATACTCTTTATTATTTTACTATTTAATATTTATTATTACTTTTATCTATTGTTTTAAAGCAATTTGTTTACTTCTATTTTTTACTTCGTTTTTTACTTCTATTTTTATTTTAAGTTCGTACTTCGTAATTTTTAACAGTTTTAAACATGTGCGTTCTCGTGATGAGTCATGCATCCCAGAAAACCAATTTTATTAAGAATTCTGATAGTGTCATGACTTGCTTTGTTCCTATTAGCAATAACCATTAAACGCTGTGCATGAAACAACTTATCTAATTGTTTGACCGCAACAAAATACCACATCACCTTCAATTAGTGAATAATGTCTCTCTAATTGCGGATGTATTTTCCCATCCATAAAAGTGTGGTGTCACACATCCGTATCGTTACATCAGCTACAACGGATGATGCATCGGTAATAGGTCGTAAAATTAAGTTCAAGATGTATTGAATAAATTCCAGACAAAAGGTGTCATACGTCTAAATTAAGAAGATTAACACGCTTGCATCGATGAGCTGTTCAATTTGCTTCACGAATAGTCTCTTTTATGAGTTGCATTTACAGAAATTAATGGCTGACTAATTGTTCATTAAACCGGCTAATGGTATGTTTAAATGATTTGTCACTGACCGGTGTATTGGATGACGACATTTTGCATTTTGCGAATGCGTTATGTAATTGATTCCTTCACAAGCACATAATGCTTTAGTTTCTAAGAAAACAGTATGAAATTATTAAACAACGACAGGAAGCCAGCCAAAAGACCTTGTCTAGCGTCAGCGTCGATCAAGCTACAAGCAGCAACGCATCGATTCATTCCACTTAAAACCGATCGGTTTCGCGGCTTTCCGGTCAAAGCGAAACATAAATTTCCAGTTCCACCGAAACCGAAACCGCACGATGATCGTACGCTGCCTGCACAATACCGATCGGGCAGATCGATAGTTTCGACGCTGCACAATTAGTTGCAGTTGCTGCAGCGTTGCGAATGCGGCAAGGTTTGCGTATGCTAATAGCTATTTTTACCACCTTCCCACGAGGTGAAACATCGACCGTGCGCTATTGCCACTCACCGCTTGCTGTGCAAATGCAACTGCATTTGCATGTGCCGTAACTAATTCGGTGCCAATAAACGTCGGCTGTTCGGTGTTGTTACTTTTTTTTCTCAACTCCTCATTTCAAGGTAAAAGCTTATTTACGACCACAGTTCAAATGGTGATATTAAGGCGCTTCATGAAGTGGATGCATCATACGAGCTGTTATCGTATCGTTTTTGCTATGGGTTTGAATGTTTTTTTTCTCCTTTCTATGCGAAAACACATTGAGATTGATACTTTCGAATTCGAATGCTGATAAAGTCATGCCATTCAAGGTTAAAAGGTGTCTTTCCCGTACCTTTAAAAATTAATACGACTAAAAGAAAGCAAAAGGTTTATTGTGCATCAGAGAAGCTAGTTGTAATAAAAATTATGATTGCACGGCGTCTCAGATGCTTTCTCACATAGCGCATGCTGTGAGTCATGCTCTCACCATACATTCACTCATTCAGAGCTAAAGGAAACAAGGTAATAAACATTCAATTCCTTTCACTTACCAGCGGCAACGCACTCTTTCGAACGCTAAGTAATGCGGTGAATTGCGTAGTAAAGCAAGAAGAATGTCTATAATTGCAATATGTCCACCGAATGAACAAAGAAATCTTCCATCGAACAAAGAAACAACCTTTTATGGGACGACTCCATAGAAACTGCCTGCGACAGCACCACACGTCCAACGCTGAACCAAGCGGAATTGTGTGGTGGATGTATGGTAGCTATGGTAACTATTCTTTCGCAATCGCAATCTTTTTTTTTTTTCGTTTTGCTCTCCCACTACCCACCGATACTGCGAAAGTTACCCTTCCGAAATAAAAGTCGTTTCGACGCAGAAATCGCTTCAACGTGGGGTTTCTCGTACGGTGTACGCGTTTCGTTGTCGTACGCGCATCCGAAAGACGACGTCACTTTTACCATTTATTTGTGATTGACCGAACCGTAGTCGCTTGCTTGACAAGGGATGGATCGTGCTGTCAAGGAAAAAAGGTTGCTTTCGCTTAAGACAGTACGGGTCCAGGGGAATAGAGAGAAAAGTCAATCAATGAATGTGTCCGAACGCACGAGAGTTGCCGCAGGAAAAGAGGCTTTTCTTGGAGCATGAATTGAATTGATTGCAAATTCAAAGTGTTCCTTTGGGGATATAGGGCGGCGAGTTTGACAGTAGACCACGGGGGTTGAGTTTACGGTGTTCCAGGTATGAAGGAGTAATATAAATGATCGTAATATAAAATTAACTACTGTAAACGGAATTTCTAATAAAAAGTCGAAATTATCTGACCATGCAAGAGCCTCATTGTGCGATAACCGTACCAAATTCTTGTGCAAACTTAAGATTTGTACAAATATATATGGGAGTTCTGGAAGTGTCATGAGGTTTAGAAGTCTTCCGAACATCAGAAAAAAACAATTTCCTCAACTGATAAAAAAAATGGTTACAATTAGTGTAATATAAAAGACAGGATCTGGCAAAATCAAGAAGGTTTTAAGCTTAAACGTACTCAAAACAGTAATATGATGAATAGTTCTGATGTTATATGAGAAGGGTTGGCTTTTGATGTTAACGTATAACATATAGACATGGGTGAATAAGTTTATAAAAGTATTTCATCACATGTACAGTAAAGTTCAAGTTTCCACGTAGAAATGTGTGTAAAGTTGTTCAGATAGAAGAAAATGCTTAGAACTACACGGACCTTGAAGGTTATAAGGTCAACTGATAAGATTTGAAACGTGTGCCACGATGGTTTTGCTAACGCAATCATGATGTGAGACGTGAGTCATGGCTAGTGAACCCGTTAGAAACCTTTTTCCGGCCGAAGAGAATTCCATTTGATATCTTCCATTTGATATAAGTGCCTTTATAAACACCAGCAGCACCTGTTTTTCAACAAGATAACTTTGTAGAGAATGTTTGGGAGGCACTCAGCGATCCAGGAATATAAATGGTTCTTCTGATTCTTTCTTTTCGCATTTTGTAAAAAAAATACTTTAAAAGTTTTTGACATTAAACTTTTTAAGTAAAAAACTGTAATGGAATACTTAATAACTTCTTCAATATCTGTTAAGCACAATGTAGACAAACTTTAATAAAAAATAAAGGCCATTCTAATGTAAAATACTTTTCAAGGGTTTATGGTTTTAAGGATTATTCTCAGGGCAAAACTGCTTGAGACGATATCATTACTGAAATACAAGGTATTGAAATTAGAAATTGTTATATGTCACTTATACACTGAACGAAACATAATTTGGACCATTCTAATTCAACATTAATATGAACAGACACCAACATAAAATTCCCGCTTGACCTGAAGCACACTTTACTAATTTCTTACCACCACTAATTCTATGATGAATCGATCGGATAATAACACTTCAGCGTGCTTGATAGCACACCGTTAGCACAACACTGAAACAAGAAAGAATTCAAACCAGTTTTAATGGTTTGCGCCATTCATTAATTTCCTTTTCCTTTGCTCCACTGGGGGATGGTTCCGGGTAAATTCCATCTCTCCCACGCAACGGAGAACGTCACGAACAAAGCGCCACGGCTGCTGTATCTTTTCGGCTGACTGCATTCAAACAATCAATACGCTTTGTGCTGGTGCATTTTGCGTTCCCGGGTCTGGCCGATAAGTGGGAAGAAAATAGGAAAAAATCCCCATCATCACCCACCAGCGAGTGATTCGGTTCGGTTTAGTGGGAATTTATCTAATTGAACAGTTCTTGCCAGACCCCGATTGTCATTTATCAAAGAAAAGCAAGATGTTAAACGGCCTGTACTGCGCGGTAGCTTAAAAGATTGATGATTTAAATCACATTAGAATGGAAACGTTGCTGGTAGCGCAAGATGCAACTTAAGATACACTCGATATGTTCGTGTCTTTAAGAGATTGATTCATCATTTATAAATATATGAAAACGTTCGTCCTGTGAAATGTACGGAATGTATCATATATCACAACAAAAGCACTCTTAATTGCCACATCACATAAATTGCTCTACTGCTTCATTAACTTAAACATTATCTTAAACTCAATTCCGAAAAACCCGTCTCGCCCGTTTTGCCAAATGTTATAATATTTACGGTTACGACGCTTCATAACTCTTTTGCAGACAGTTTCGAAAAAGTTCCTACTTTACTGTAGCCCCGGTCGCGCCACACATCGCACACTCAATGTGCGAAATTTTGCTCATTTGCAATTACTAATTACGTGCCGCTTGGCGCAACTTTGGGGTGTCCCCTTTGTGTGCCCCCCGGCTTGCACTGATTTATATGCGCCGTCTCAGTAATGTGCCTACATAAAGGCAGTTAAGTTGATTCTGCCTCCCACCCGCCGCCATGGCAGGGGGGCGGATGGAGGCTTTTAATTTGCTCAAAACAACACACAAAGGTCGTGTGGCCTCCCATTAGCGCCCGTTTGGATGATAACATTTTTCCCGCACACGTGCAAATTCCGCCGCGCTAACGGAAGACACAAAGCAAGCGTTGAACGGCGCGGAGGGTGTTGTGGTTGTTTTTATTGCTCTCATCATTTGTCCTGTGGCTTTCATATTGTGTACTTTTGCAGATTCCGTTCTACCGTGAGAAGGGGCGTTGTTTTTTATTTGCAGGTTTAGTGCTACATGAGCAAGTTGCAAGATATTGGAAGACGCAGAAGAGCTTAATTGCGTTTAAAAGTAACATGCGTTTGTCGTCGGTGGTTTGGGAAGAAGTTTTACTGCGAAATGGTGTCTTATAAGGGAATATTCACATTGCGATTTACGCGTAAGGTTCACATTGTGTAAAAGAGCGGTGAACGAAGCGAAAAGAATTGCTAAGGAGATGAGTTCAGCATATCGTGAGGCGAGTTAACAGGTAAAGAGAGTGAAGAGTTATTTTAATCATAAAACCTACTAGATCTGTCTGGCCTGATGGAAGAGTCTTTCTGTGACTAGGTATTCTCTATCTTGCGTATGACGATTCGAATGTAGAAACGAAATCTTAAGGCTACTCTCTTCGAAACTGTTCGTCTTTAATAAACAATAAACCTTACAAAAAATCAAGTTTGAGAAATTATCATACTGAACAGGGACACTGACAAAAGGACTTGAAAACACACAACCAACGTATCAATAAAAGTATTTTGAAGAAGATAACATAATAATTTAATGATGCAAGGATTTCTTGAATTTCAATAAGGCTTTGAGAAGCATCCACCAATATCTTACAGGACTGCTTTACAATTCCGTGTTGGTTCAGCTTTGTCATGGGCTTGGTAGAATAATTCCTTCATTTGTGGTTTGCTGCTGTTCGCTTCTTATCTTATGAAGCTCTTAAAATGAAGCTTTATTTTCTGGACATCCCTTTTTGATCATCATGACTTTGACCATAGAACTTTGTCGAAAATAAGCAACAGAACCCGAAGAACTGCTTCTGCTGGGTGCTTGCCTGCTGTTCACAAGGAACAATCCTGACTCGAATGAGAAGGTCCATCCTGTCCAGGTACTTCTTCACACTCATGCATTGGCCGTTTGCCGTGTCCTCCCAAGATCTCTGTAACTTCTGACGTTCTTGAATTCCTCCAAAAAAGAACCAACAAAGTGACTCACGATGTAAAACTGATTAACTACGAGGAGGAGCCCTAAGTATGAACTCACCATCCAGTGCAATTGTTTGACTAATGGCTGTTAAATCAACTACTTCTCAAATTTGGTCTGTCGCACAACAGAATAGCTGAGAATAGATAGATCGTTTGATGGATATGCAAAAAGGATAGGAACTAATATTGTTGCAAATAGCCACTGAGAGCTAGAGCTTATTGTTGGAAGAAGAAAAGGCATTTACATAGTGTATGACTGCGTTGTACGATGTCACGAAGCGGACAATATTTTAAGGTTAATTTTAACGATTTGTCATACGAAGCGGACTATCTTCTGTGGTCCTGCGTGGTGTTTGAAACCGCCAGACCTTCCTTGTTGGTTGCGGCCGTGTTGGTCGGGAGACTCCCGGGTACTCCTGTACGCGACATTTTGGGTTGTAGGGACCACAAGCTCACGAGGTTTATTTATCGCTTTGCGCGAGATGGATTTCTCTTTTGAATTTTATCCTTTCTTTCCTTTTTCCCCAATCTCTTTGTAGTCCATCTTTCATTTTCTGTAGTCTTTGATGATGATTGTTTTACGTAGGGGCACATTAAACCGATGAGAAAACAGCCTCCTTCGAGGCCGCATTAGGGCACCGGGATAAGGAAAATAGGAAGGAAAAAATGCTTTGTAAGATTGTATATAGCTTAACACAACGGGGTTGGTAAAATGACAGCAATCGTCATATAGCAAGAAATAAGTAATTAAATAAAAAGTAAAAAAAAAATCAAATATCCATCCGGCCAAACGACAGCTATCTCCCCATCTGGCTACTTCGAGTCCCGAAGCCCAACTGAACTAGCAGTCCGTGGAAAATTTTTCGCCTCAAGTTCGGGTTCGCGGGCGAAACCCATCGGGTCGGAAAAATCCCGAGCATTTCCGAGCAAATTCGCCCCCGGGAGCGAAATTGCCGAAGTTGGCACGAAGCGAAAAATCGGCCCTTTTTGGGTCGGCTAAATCGGAACAATCGGCTAAATCGAAGGGTTTGTTGAGCCCATCGACGGGGGTGGGAAAGGTGGTGGAGAAAGGAACGAGGATGGGGCCGAACAGGTACCTGTCTCTCACTCTCTCACTGTTCATTCTCTCGCCCAACGGCTCCGCTTTCACCACCGGTTGTTTGCGGGTGTGAATAGAAACGACAACTTTTTAAAATTGTTTTATGCACATTTCCTAGTGCATTAATAGTAAATTTTGTTTTATTTAACAGAAGAACATAATTGTAATTGATTATCGATTACACACGCTCTTCACTTGAGATGGCCACGCGTAGAATGTCTGCCTTCTTACTCTGGGAGGATTTTTGAACGTCCTTGCAGTAGCACCATTTTGAAACACTATTTTATGCTCTTTTGATATAGCATAACGCTATGCAAATCCACTTATTTCATGCACTTCCAGCTCCGTTGCCGTCAAAGAACCCTCACCGATAGAATGCTGTTGAGATAAGTTTCGGGTGAACTTTTGATAAAACAGTCTAAATAATCGTTGCTTGGACGTAGGTATTAGGTTTAATTACCATTTTCCAATATTAATTGCAATATCCAAGGTTAATCTTAGAATAATCATGCGTGAGTGTTCACAATAACCCAAGTCTCAGAAGAGCGGAAAGGAACAAGACCCAGCACAATGTATAATTAATATTAATCAATAACAATTAATATAATCGAGAATGATTCCTTATCGAGTGCCGTTCAGTTTGTGGAGTCAACCGATGTGAAAGGCAGTGAAACTGGGGTAAAAAAAGGGTAAAAAAGGGGTTGCAGGGTAAAAAATGCCCCCTACCACTCCGAAGGGTGTTTTTTGAGCCTCCCTTTTCATTCGAACCGTCCGGCCAGGTTTGTCGGGGCGTGCGAAAAGGAAAGCAACAAGGGGTGCAATCAACCCCTCTGTTCCAGTGGTGCATTTGGTGCAGTGCGAGAGGGTGAGCATGGTGAACAAAATGGATTTTCACCACCAATCGATTCGCTCGCTCGTTCGCTCTCTCACTCCTCCGCGCTCTCTTGAGAGCGCAGTTGTGTCCTTTCTCTCTCTCGCGCGCGACGAAAAAGAAGGCGGTCCCGATGTTGAGTGCTGATGATGACGGTTTTTCTTTGCCCCGCTTCCACCCCTGGCGCGATGCTGGGGGTGACCAACGGGGTGATCGGGGGATGATGATGATGATGATGTTGATGATGCTGCTGCTGATAACCGATCCGACTGCTACAAACGGAACGCCCGAAGTGGCCCCCACACAGTCGAGCAGCGCGTGTCATTTGGGGCAGACGGTGAGAACGTTGCGTTGCCCGTGTGTGTCACAGCCCGAATTTGATACCCTTGGCGAGCTCCCCATTTGCTGCCGAGAGGCCGATTCTCTCTCGTAGTGTTGTGCGGGTTTTTTGTTTTGTTTTTTTTTTCGGTGGTGAGTAGTAACAAGTGGTATTGCGTCGCGTGGTTTTAGTAAACGATCGTGTTTGCTGTGCAACTTCTCTAACCATTTTGCATCCCGTAAGGTAAGTATTGCTTAGAGAAGCAGAAAAATACAGTAACCTTCACATACTTCACACTGTTAAATTCCAATTTTATCATAATGAAACCAAAAGGGGGAACAACTTTCACAGCCACTATAAAAGAGGGTCGGTACAATTTTCTGCCGCACGTGATTTTTGAGATCGATCTCACTGCTGCTCTCACAAGTCAGATTTGCTCACAATCAGCGAACGTGTGAGAAGAAAATTCGTGAGCACGCCAGCCTTCGTGGTGGACCCAACTGTCCGATGGAGCACGGTAGGGCGCGAGGGTGGGTTTTCGTGAACCCTCCCCTATTCACGCTTCTCTGCCGCTCATCTCCCACACAAACACCTCCCCTTCCACAAAGGCCATCCACTTTGCGTTCGGGTCATGTTCGGTTTTACGTTCGCGTTTTGTGGCGCAGGTTTCGCGCGCGCTTTTGGGTGGAAATAGAGGTAGGGGAGGGGGTTGCACGCAAGCGGGGCGGAGTGGGTGCGGATTTTGCTTTCGTAACGCACGATTCCACCCCGTGCTGGTGGAAGCCGTTTGCGATGTTGGTGGATGTTGGGGGGTGGGGGATGTTGGAAAAGGGGG
Organism: Anopheles moucheti; assembly: GCF_943734755.1. NCBI lineage: Eukaryota > Metazoa > Arthropoda > Insecta > Diptera > Culicidae > Anopheles > Anopheles moucheti. The sequence goes on from NC_069141.1 coordinate 59,957,420, forward strand.
TGCTTCACGCGTTCGAGTTCGCCTAGAAGACGCTAATGCTAGAGCGCGCTCTGCTGTACGGTAAAACGCGCGTGCCTACGTGCTTTCCCTCACGCTACTCACCCACCCGCTCCCGTCTTCCCACCCATTGGGCATTCGGTCTCGTTTGAGGCAGTGGTTTTTTATTTCGAGTTTTCGATACCAACTGTAAGCCAGTTGCTGCCACGTCAACGCTGTTTTCAGTATTACACACATCGTTTTTCGCACCCGCCATAGCTGTGAGACAAATTTGACAAACATCTCTTGCGTATATTTGTTTTTGTTCTTTTTTTTTTTGGCAAACAGTATGCCCTCCATCAAATAAGCGTTACCTTCTAGCGACTGTTTAAATGACGCACATATTTCATTCTGGCTGTCGAAAATTAGCCAACCGTCCGGGTCGGGGTTTGGCTGTGGTGTTATCTCATCTCACAGCAACGGCACGCTCACTCAATGTCACCGGTTTGCAATTCACCTCTCAACGAGCGGTTGTTTATTTTAGCTTTGCTACTCAAACACTTTCCAAAGCGAAACGCGGTTTCGCGCTCATTATACTGGCTAGCGTTATTATTCCACCTTCCAATTGCGTTGACGATCGGCCTCCCTATCCATCCAGGCCAGGTCGGCCTGGTGGTGGAAGGAATGTTTGCTTTTCATATTTTTTTGCAGACGCGCGCGCGTTCCCCCCCCCCCCCCCACCCGGACGCGTTCGAAATGCGGATGTTGCGTCGGTTTGGCCGTGCTTGTGCCTTGATTTGGACAGCCGAAATCAAAAAAAAAATGTGTGAAGAATCCAAAGAGGAAACAATCGTTTTCGATACACACTGCTGGTGTCACTGTGGCGTTGCGTGACTTGATTTTATGATGTCTATCGGCTGCCCGCAAACAAAAACTCATCGCCCAACAGCTTGCAGTCGGGTGGTGCGTGAGGATCGCTGTGAAGCGCACAACCCATCATACGCAAGACAAAAAGTAAAACAAAACCGAAAATTCATTTTTTGTTGTTGTTTCAATAAACTAATGATTGGACGGACTGGCTGTGGTTGTGCCGGGTTTTCATCGCTTATCATTAACTGACGATGATGCGGGTTTATGTTTTAGTCTCGGGCCGTGGTTTCCCCAGTCTCATTGCAAGGGGGTGAATAGTAAGTCTGATAGTACTATCGAAAAGTGGTTTAGCAACAAACTGTTGTTTGGTTATCATAACCATTACTGACCAATAAAAATACGATCGTTATCCAGGTTCCTCAATGTGTGAAATTGTCGAAAATAATGCTCACCAACAAGAAGCATGTCACAGCATTGAGGAGAATTGGCTTTAAATGAGCATTACATCTTATACAAATTCAAAATGATTTCGGATACTGTTTCGCTCTTGTAATGTTCCAACAGAACAGGTACAATGTGATTTGTGTAATGCAAGTACAATAACCTATTGAGTGGTTTCTCAAAAACAATTAATCGATCGTACGTCCATAACATTTGCAAATGCTTCGAAAGTATTCATGTTTGAAATAATCGAATATTTATTGTCTCCAACCTAATGCATAATGCTGCAACCCATATTTCTCAAAGCAACGCTCCTTGTTCCGGAAACTTAGAGAATTTAAAAGACTTATAAACAATTTGATATACAGATATACAAGTTTGATCAGGTATTCTTTACAGAAAATAATTGAACGAGAACTTTTAGTCCTCCTTTTTCCTTTCCTTTTCCTTTTCCATTCCTTTTTATTTTTCAATCAAACGAATGACAAATTATCCATTTGAAAAAAAAAATTATCATCTATTAACGTCAACCATTTTGTCATAAACTGATATCTCACTAAAAATTCGAGTAAAGTGTCTTCTATCAAAATGTTTTTTTTATTCCCATGATTTTTAACGAGAAGTATCGGGTTCCGGGTCCCGGAATCCTTGAATTTTGCAGCATTCCTACTAAAGCCCGTATGCAAAGTAACACTTTGAAATCACTGTTATTATTTTTTCACCAACTTTTAATTATACAAATTTTCATATGGAAACAGTCGCTTTCCAATGTATGTGGAAGTTTTTCAAAATGCTTTTATGAACTTTTGAGCGCGAGTTTCCCTTTAAATGGATGTTTAATCTTCTAAAGTATTCTATAACAATGGTAATTGGAAATAAATAAGTTATTACTATTATCCTTTCGGCCGTTGTGCTGATTTTTTTCATTCACGCTTCGAAAATTGTTACTCGAACTTGAACTTGCCTTAAACTTAGTTTAATATTGGTAAAACAACAATTAGATACTCAAAACCTTTACATAATCCTATAAGTTTAACGTCATACGAGTAAAAAGCTGTACGGATTGGAACCAGTACGATAAAATAGACATCGCAATCGACTCCTCACGCTACATTGCATTGATAATCAGATGTTCAAGTTACATTTTGATTATCATGCTCAGATAATTGACATTATTATGTACCTTTTCGGTTAAGAAATATTTCCATTATTGGTCTATCAATCGTAATTAGAACATAAATAAATTGTTCTCAAAATCCTATAGCTAGATTAAAAAATCATACATCCTTCGTTGGCCATTCACACGGCAGGATTGGTAACAAGTTTCATCTGGATCTTTTCCTTAAAAACTTCAAATGAACGTACTGCAGGTCTTAAAATATACGTTTTAATCATGACAATGGTCCTAGTTTTTTGACATAGAAAATTCTGCAATAATTAAACAATATTTTCATATTTCCTTCCAACTAAATCCAATAATTGTAGATAAATTATGAGTTCCTATGAAAATATACTTTCCCATAGAGTGATTAACCTCTACGAGTGATTATTCTAGATCGTTCTCGTTAGATCCCTCTTGATCTTCCTTCTAGATCTTTACCTAGAGGTTACTTGGCGCTATCAGTTACGCAATATCATAAACATATGGCAGGAACACTATGTTTTGGATAATCGAGAATTCTCCCATGAAAAAGTCTCATTGTTGTCATGTTGTTGGCTAATGAGAATTGACAAGTGGTGGTGGCGGCCGTCAAGTATTTTCTTAAATTTCCTTTCCCCACCAAATATGCCTTCACACAAGAATAAATCATTACTTTACGGCTAAAATTCCTTAACACCGCTCTCGTCAGCATTGTGGTTTAACGAAGCCAAACCAACCAGCACAGTCTGTTTTCAATCTGTTTCCACACTATAACCCATCGGCCCCGGCTTGTGTGACATGAAAACCGAAGGAAAAGCAAAGGATTTTTATTGCTTCCTCATGCCACCGCAGGTCCCACACCCGGCCGGAGTACGGAATTTCGAGTCGGAAAATTATGACACGGTTAGATCAGAATACTGCCTACCATGAAAACAAGCCGAAGAATGGAAAATAAAACCTCGGCACGACGGATTTTACGCTTCTGGGCCATAGGACATGATTTTTATTCCCTTATTTATTGTGTAGAAATTTTTGATTCCTTTTCGTTTTGTGTTTTCGGTTTTATTTCAGTCATGTTATATTAAAATGTGTTTTTCATTATTGCACTTAACACGGGCAACACATTCTTCCCCTAGCGGTATGTAGACGGCGGAGCTTAACAGCTTCTTTTGCTACAGTTTTCACAGCTCCTCATACGGTTTAGAAAGAACCTGACAAAAGTAAAAATAAGCAAAGTAAAAGACAATAACGCAACGTACACTGTTGAAATTGTCTCTGTCAGCAAAATTTGCCTGCAACGTACTAACGGATCGTCGCATGGCGTGTTGGTTGGATTATGTTCCCACAAAAAGCCGCAACACGGGATGACATTTCACACGGCCACAAGAGGAAAGCATGAAACGGGGGAAAAAGGAAAAATCAAACCTAAGCTGGATGGAATGAAAATCTACTCCTTCTAGCGAAAGAAGAAAAAGACTCAGTGAGAAAATGCAGAGATTCGTAAAATCACTGTCCTTGGTTGGTTTGGCTCGTATCCCGATAGGGCTTGACGCCTGTCGAAGGTTTGAAGATGCTTGTGCAAGAAAATCTGGAAGGGAAAATGGGCCACTTGAACGTAAATGTTGTGTATGTGTGTGTGGGTACTTCGTACGGTGAAATGCACGCTGGTGGCAAACGCCACCAACGACAGGAGGGTGTTGATTGACATGAAAACGTCTCCGAGAACGGTTTTCCGAAGGAAGAGTCAAGTACTGCCTCGTGAACCAGCAGGAAGGGTGCCTGCGAGTCACGCAACAACCGAATAAAAGCAAACATATATCAAGCTGAAGACTCGCCCGGAACTAACATATGTTGCTGCTGCTCATGCCTGTGGCAATGATTTCAAGCAGAACCAACGGATTGATACCGGCAGGTGGTGTAACTCTTGTCCATTTTATTTTGGCGTGTGAAATCGCACCATGTACCCTGGTTTGTTTCCTTTGGGACAAATACTTCAGTAACGGTTGTCAGCTACATTTGTTGCGTATTGACTTCCGGAGCAAGCACACTGTATGCTGACGCCTGGGGAGCTTTTTTAATGCTGATGTGGTATGGCAGCTAAGTTGTATATGTGACATTGCTTTAATCGTTTTTTACGGTTGTTGGCAAACGTAAAAGAGGTCCATGCCAAGAATTGAAGAGTAAAAACGAAAAATTGATTTATATTGCATAAGAGAAGAGGATACCGAATATTGTTTGAACGATTAATGAAGAAAAGTGTTACACACCAGAAGAATCGATGCATTGAATACTCCAACTCCCACAGTTATTATGAAAATAAAATATAGATTATTCTACACACATTAAACATTGTATCTACAACAAAAGTGGAAAATGTCAAATCTTAGGGAAATGTTGATTCATCAAACTCATTTTCCATACAATCTGACTTTTGTGGCACAATGTTCAATAACTATAGACCTTCTAGAGGGATATGTCAAACACTCTACTTAAGGCATTTAAGCAGGCCGGGTAATCGGATAACACGGATGTTAGGCACATATCCTATTTACTCTAAAATTAGCGTATAATGTGAAGGTAGGTAGGTCTTTTTTAGAGTAAAATTTATTCTTCCTCGGCGTTCTATTGTTGCAAAAGAAATTGTAGGTGTTTTTTTTTATAAAAATTTGAACTCATTTTAACATATACAATCGAGTCGTTCAATTTTTCCGTCAATGGTGTTGTCCGGAATATGTCACATTTCCTTTGGAACTGTCATTTACGAGCTGCACGGATAATCAGAAATCCGGTTAAATGGCACCCGGATAATCGGTGCTCCACTGTACTAACATTAGCACTGAGTATCGGTAAATTTAGCATGGAAGTTAAAGTGTTAATAGAAAGGATTAAATGACGGCATCATAACTAATGGAGGTTAGAAAGCATAACAATTTGCCCTAGGTTTAACGACGTTTAACGTCTGTTTTATTTTTATTCAAATTTATGATATCGAATTAAAAGGCAAATGGAACTAATCTTGTCTTATTTGCTAGTGGTTTGAACAATTCCTTCACTAAGGTAAGATACACGTGATTAGCAAAAACTCACTTTGAGTAGTCGAACTTCAAAATTCAACGTTTAAAATCCAAGATTCTATGTAGCATTTTCTTGAGTTAATTAGTTCAGAATTTTGTAACAAAATACGAAACCAACATCTAACAAAAAGCTTATTTTTAATTGTAAAGTTTAACATGTTTTTACAAATATTAGAAAATTGACGAACCGATCACATTGAAATCATTATGAAACAGTAACATATAAATAAACGATACTATTGTTACAACTAAATCAGTGTACTAAGAACATTATTACAACGAACCGAATGTTTCTAATCCCAAGTGCATTATTCGTAGTAACATTTGTGTAATTCTCCCCGTTCCGTATTTTTAATTCCTATAAATTAATAACTCCATCTCACCAGACGGTCGCGTTTTGTGCTTATCGCGAGCAAACGTTCTGTAGTGCACACATCTACCAAACCCCGGCTCATTGGAGAATTGAGTCAACGAAGACAAAAAAAAAACAGAGAAGAAACGGGCAGTTAAATGACACGTGCCGGCAATTGCTGGTCGATGGTTGGAAGAATTAAAGGCAAGAAAAACAACATACATACACAAAAACCAAAACCCGGGGCGCGTAATGATCCACGTGGCGCTTATTGACATTGTACGCACTGCAAAGCGATGAAAGAGCCTCGGATGGTCCGGACTATCAACGACCAGTACGTTAATGAGTTCGTTTCCCTATTGGCTGGATGTAACTTATTGTGCCTGCAATATCGATTGTTTGGGAAAAGTTGTTGTTGAAGGAGGAATTTTGTGTGTGTGCAGGTCCATTAAATTCGTATCAAACGTGTTTTAATATTGTTGTTAAAAAATGATTGCAAGCTTAGCGTAAAATATAACAGAAAATTACGAAACAGAGGACATATTATAGCTTATTGTCAACATAATAGTTGAAATGTGTATTATGGTTCCTTCTTAGTGATATATTACTGTTTAAAACCATTACCACTTCAGCAACAAATACGACCAAAAAATCTATTCATAATTCCACCGAGGAGCACATCACAAGTGCAAACCCTTTCCCAATACCTTTGCAAGACGCTTTTATATGTCTCGTCCTTATTCATAGGCTCCAAAGAATCCACTCGACCTCAAGAAGCCCAAAAGCCACCATCGCGTTCCGTACTGCCGTCCCGAATGGAGTAATAAGGTGCGACATGTTTACTACGTGGATGGCAAATATCGAACAACGTAGCCCGAAAATGTCCCCGCATCGAAATAGGCTTTGAAGCCCGGCAACTAAAATCGAACAGCAAACACAAGAAAAAAAACCGGGACATTTTTATCGAGCGATGTGCGGTGGCTTTGCCCAGCAGAGTAGGCCTTGAGAAATAGGAGAGCACCAGTGGATGGAGAGAGAATGAAAGAGCAACAAAGCTAGCTGCAAACAGAGAGTTAGAGAGGGAGAGAGTGAGGATTGATGGAAGGATATTTTCCACCACCCATTTACCCACCCATCCTCAACACCATCCAAACTTCAAGTGGAAAGTGTGCTTGGGGATTTCTCAAGAGGCTTTCAACGAAGGACTTCCTATCCCTTCCGAACTTCCGGTTTCGGTGTGTGTGTGTGTTAGTGTCTTTCGTTTTTCTTCTGCGCCTTTTTGGGGTGGAAAATCCTTGCGTGTGGAAAATTCACAGCCCCACGTTTCATGACCGTTATGAGAGGGAATTTATTTCTTTTTTTATCACCTTCATTCAGCTATTGGTATTGTGGTCTCTATGTGTTGGTGTGGGGGGGTGTATGAGTGTGTGTGAGACAGTGGATTGTGGGTACAGTGCGAAAGGGGAGCATTGTGAGAACGTTTGAATAATACAGTGCGTATTCAATTGATGTCTCGTTCATTATTCATAAATATTTTACTACCATCATTTGTACCCTGTTTTTCTTTACCAGGAATACGTCAAATTATTTAATAAATATTGCTACAAGTATTATTTTTTCTCATTTCTAAAGATTGCTTTTTTTATAATTCTCTATTTAAAAACACTACAAAAATATACATTAATAAGTATGAATAAAAAACATGCTGGTTAGTGTACCCTAAATTACGCCATAACGATTTAATAAACTCCCTTCCATCGTCACTGTATCACCAGCAGCATCGTCCTTGGCCGGTCGGTACTCGGCGAACTTGTTTGTCTTTCCGCCGTGCACACGAAAACTCGACAAACAGGCAGGTTTCACCCTTCGGTGGCGTTGTGGAAAACTCCCCCCCCCCCCCCACATCCTCGTTTTTCCATTTGACGTTCTTATTTGTACACTCTCAAACACGTACACACAGATACACACACACACCCACAGGTTCAAACAGTCCCAACCCCAAACCCATCGGCCTAGCGGTGGCTAGGCTCACGTTCGCAATCCGCTCGAGGCCAATTTTCCTTTTTCCACCTTCAATATCGTTTGGAAAAAGCAGGAAAAGGGACACAATACTTCCTGCTTTCCTTTGCGCACCCACTGTCCCAAGGACATTGTCGCATTCTGTTCGTAGCAAGCGGGGTTTGTGTGCGGCGGAGTGGGTGTCACCGAAAGGAACCTCATGCTGAACTCATTGTATGCCCCGGAGCGGATCGGATTGAAATTTTAATAAAATTTATGATGATGACACGATAGCTTGTCCCGGTCCCTTGCGTGATACCCGGGTGCCGTGTTGATCGTGCTCACTCCTGGTGTTCCTGGTGCTCTTGCCCAAACAAGGGTTATCCTGCGGGAATGAAGAGGTCCGTTTTATAATAACACTCCCCCAATGCCAACGCCGATGGGGAATCTGTTTGCGCTTGAAAAGGGAGTTTAACAGGATGAGGGATGAGCTATCAGTAAAAGCTTCAACCATTATTACTAGCACTAGCTCCAATATCGACACCGGAACAAGTAGCGCCACGTAAATCACCGTCGATTGCATAAACCGATCCGCACCCGTTCACGATAAGCGTGATAATTATCGCCTCCCAGTCCACCGCAACGCGGGCGGACATTCCGAAAATATTTTGGGTCGGAAAAACAATTTAACACCCGGCATAGCCCCGGAAGGTTTTTGTCGCGAAACGATACCATGGTGGGCCCATGATTTTGTTGTTACTTGTTTTTTCCTTCTTCCACGAACTGCATAGATGCACCGTTCCGGGGTGGTTCCGGGGTTAATTAATTAATATTACACCTGTCGACCTTCGGTGCCGGTGCGTACCAGTACGTTTCATGGGAAATGGGAACGATGGGACACATTGGTCCCTGTTTTCCCTTTGCTGACACTAATTAATGCCCCTGCTCGCTACTAACATCGTTACGTATGGATGCACTGGATGCGCCCCACCCTGATGGGGGCCATTCGTTAAAGGGTTTTACCCCACAAAGCAAGCATTGCCATTTTTGTGGGTTTTCAGTGCTTTTTCGGTGTGTTTTATCATACTTTGCAAATGAATAATGTACTTCCATTTCGCACTTGACACTCACTTGTTGACGACGATGGTGGTGGTAGCTAACCCCACAGTGAATGCACACCCATGCACGGGGCAGCGGTTGGAAGTTGGGTCGGTTTCTAAATATTTGAATACCGAGGCGAGGTGGTTTTTGGCGGCTTACTTGTGGGGTTTTTGGCCAATGTTACGCACCGGGCGTGATGAAGTGTAGTAATGATGCATAATTAAGCTGAGCATGATTATGATTTAACGGTTAGTGTCAAGTGATGATTAGTGCCAACCAGGCCAGGGTGGTATTGTTGCATTAGGTGAGGTTAGCTGAAGCATGTTGATTGGGTGTATTTAATTTATTGGTGATTTACATGCCGGTGGTTAGATGTGGACAAATATTGCAAATATGAGGATATCATGTTTGATAACCATCGACTAAGGTCAATTACGAGCATCTGGAACATAGAACCCACGCAGAAACAGAAGTGCAGATTGGTGCAGTATAAAAAAAAGTAAATCCCAATATTTTTGCCATTTAAAATGTTATTGAATTCAAAAATATGTATATTCATTATTAAGTGGCGTATGATTCATGTTTTGTTTATGATTCAGAGCTATGGAAAAAATGCTAAATTGTGCAATTAATCGTGGTAATCAGATCTAATTAATCGAATTAATCGTGGTAATCAGATGCTAGGAATGTTATTTCGAATGACAAAAGAGTGTCGTGACCCCACTTGCGTAAAAAAAATGCTTTTTCATTCGTTAGTCCGGCCGATCTTAGAGTACGCAAGCATTGTTTGGTGCTCCTCAATTATCCCTCACGTGAGATGCCTGCTTTTCGGGTAGTACAATGTACGACGACTCAGTGTATGTTTGTTGCTGGTCTGATCGGTAACGAAACTGACGCACCAACGCTCCTTAGCTTCATAAATATTTTTGCGCTGTCTAGGAGTCTAAGGCAGCGGGAAATAATCCGGACTACTCGCTGCTGGTCTAATTTTGGTCCATTAGGTTAGATCTGTTCTGTTAGGTCCGATCTAACTCTGTTATATAATTAGACACTATTTATGTATGTATTCATCAAGACACGAGACATGTTCGATGAAATAAGCAAATAATACTATGAATAATAAATATGAAAGCTGGGAGTTTCAAATTCAGCATGGTAGCCCAACAGCTTGTAACAATTCCGATAAAGCAAATTATACGAAAATATTCAATATTTGGAAGTCAATTAATGTGACCAATTAATCACATGCAAAATGTCTTCAAAACGCATCCATATGGATCTTTTTAGAAAGAATTCTTGAAATAACTTTACATAAGAATGTGACTTACAAAGTAAGGGATTAAATACAACAAAGAGATATGTAAAAACATAAGTTCCGGCGAGTAGTCTTGAAAGCACATTATTAAGTACTGAAACCAGGTGACACTATAATCTTACCTTCACTACGCTCATTACAGATTTAACTCAATGGACAAATGATGCTAAAATGGCTTGAAAAGATAACCAAAGAAGAAGTTTTATTTTCACTTCATCTCAGAGTTGTTGATCGGAAAAATAACCGAGGAGAGTAAAATACAATAAGTGTTTCATTTTGTCCATTGTTCGCACGTTCGTTTTGAAGATTGTATTAAAATATCCATTTTTTCTTCGTAATTTTGTCATAAATACAGATGTTCAGAAATGCTTAGAATGTTTGATATTATATGAATTAGATAACGAATAAATGATTTCATTGTGAGATATGAAACAATAGTTATCCTAGTGAATCATATAAAACCCCTATTTCTAGTGAGCTCCTGCTCCTGCCATTAAAAGGAAGATAAACCTTGTAACCTAACTCAAATTTTTGCTTTAAATTTCCGACTTAGATTGTTCCTTTTTACAGGACTTGAGTTTGAATTAGATAAGCATTATATATCTTTGCAGCCAAAACAACCATAAGATTGTTTATTTTACCCATCCTTTTACTCTAAAACCGTGAAGAGCAGCTTTTCACAGTTCGGAAAAACAGTCTCGTCAATATAAAAAATTAACTTAAATGCTCGTAAATGTGTAGAATTTAATCGAATTAGAAATCCAAAAATAATTGAAAACTTTTGCTACAAAAGCCTCTGGATTGTCCTTTTCTTCACCATCCATCCAGTGGATGCCTTTGTTTCCTTCAGATCGTCTTTCGCGATTCTTTCGACCTTTTGCTACACTGAACTGGCCAGTAATTTAACACTCCATTAAAAATCAAACGTTCCATGGTGCGAGCCGGAAGTCACTGTACGGGTTGCCCGTTAACAGTTAGCCTTCACTAGATCGGAAGGATGGAACGACCTTCGCCGGGCCCATTCCCGACACTTGTTGATGAATATTAATTTCCGTGCATAACTTTCACCGGAACACACATTCTCTCTCCCTCACTCTCTTTCTCTCTCACACACACTGTCACACTCCAGACTTTACTTCCGCTTCTTGAAGCATCCACACATTCCTGAACGTCTGCAAAAGGCAGACAGATGGCAGAACGATTGTCACAAAATGGGCACTGACAATGAGAGAGAGAAGGAGAGAGAGAGAGAGTGAGAGAGACAGTGCAAAAAGAATCTCACCCAGAAGGACGAGTAAAATAATTCTATTACCTCGACAGTTGCTCCACACCACACACCATCTTTTCCCTCCCGGTGGCGCATAATTCATCGAGTCGTGATTGCTGCTCGAGTGCCCCGACAGTCCCGGGAGTAAATTCCATTCAATGCCACATTTTTCACCCCGTCCCCAAGCGCTTTGCAACCTGAGCTTGGGGTTGAGGTTTTCCGTTGGCAGGATGTGAATTTTCCCGCCAGTTACGAGAGGCAGAATATGGAAAAAAAATGTAAAATGAATTGTATGGGGAGAAAAAAAAAATGGAAAACAGGAAAACAACCCAGGGAAAAGGCATTTAAGGACATTTTCTCCTAACTGCTGCCGTACCATTCAGATTCATCTGGTCTGCTGCTTCATCTTTCATGGCCACACTGCGGTCAGGTCGGTACGGTGGACCGGTGAGCATAAATCAGAGCATGAGTATTAATTGAGTTTAAAATTAGTTCCACCCGTAGGGAGGTCCTCAGGTTCGCTTTCGCAGGATACTCGCTCATTTTTGCACTATTTCCGGATGCATTTTTCTTGTTCAACACCGTCCCGTCCAACTGAAATGACAAATATCGCACACCTTTGCCGGAGCGGCTGGTCCAAATACACAACCACAGCCCTACGGTGCGGCCCGAAAAGGTGACCGAAGTTTCACACAAAATTAGCGGATGCATTTCGAGCTGCTGGTAGTGGGTTGGGAAAACTTTTGCCCAACAACCGAATACTAAAAGAAGACATCCTGGCATCCGGTGCTGCCGGCCAGGAAGCAACAAGCTCTTTCTTCCATCCGAGATGATTTATTCCATTCGATTACAGGATGGAAGTCCTTTGTTGCAAAACTTTACCACACCTTGCACGGGCAAGTTCTCGTAACGATTCGAGTAATCACTCGCACAGGTAGGAAAACTTTCCATCTAGAACTGCTCTTCTAGCACCGGGGTGGGTGTGGGGGTTAGAGGTGGACAAAACCGTGGTCGATCCTTATCCACCAGTGTCGGTTTGGCAGACCAATTCTTAGCAGGAATGGACGAGTTTTCCGTAATCGTTTTTCCTTTGGCCAAAGGAAATGGTTGATAATTATGTAGATTGAGCCAAATTAGGACACGTTGCGGTGACATGGGCCTTGCACACGATGTGGTTCGCACGTAGAAGTGACAATTAGGTCGCAATGAATGTGGCGAAAACGTTATGCTTCGATGGTCTTTGTGTGGGGAGTTCAATCGGTTTTTAATTCTGGTAAATAATTCCACAATTCCCGTGACGCTTTTTATGCGGTATTGTGATGTTCAAATGTTTTTTGTTGAATTCTTGAAAATCAAAAGTCTCATCGAACTCTCATTTTAAGAGAATTTCTAACCAGCCTGGCCTTATTTAACATTTCCTAATTTGCCAGGCGCTTTATATCTGCTACAACAATTGCTTAAACTACTCACTTTTGAGAACCTTCTCAATCTTTGTCCTAAAAAGTCTCCTCAAACCACACATAAGGCTATGAGAAATACTTGATTACCTGTGTTTATTTGATATAATTTTAATTAAATGAACGTCATAATGCACACTTGCAAGTTCAATTCATTGTAAGTCAGTGAGGCCATCGTCCTCATCTGTTCGTCCTTGTCCAATTGTCCAGCTACGAATTATTCTATATATCTACAGTTCTGCAAAATTGGCTGGATTCGGTACCGGTCCTGTTCTGTGGGGATTGCCACTGTTTATTGTCCTTTGTTTGTGCCATATTTTTGTTCTTTTGGTACAAGAGCCACAGAAGATATTAGCACTGTTTTAGCGAGGGGTTGATGAAGTTGCTCCTAGCCTGTTGGGAGCGTCAAAATAAGATGGAGTCATGCAACCAAAATCAAACAACCACAAGCTAAAAAACCCTTGTAAATCACACGGCACAATGTATCACTACACACATGTTTATTTGTGAGATACAAGTATTTTGGTTGAGAAAAAGAGTATTGGACCAAGTTTGGACTTTGTTCCAATATATGGTTTCCACTAATATTGTTCGACATCGTACCAATATAGCCGTTTTTGCCATCAAAATATTTGATTATTGACAGGAGAGAATACTCCAAAAGGTATAATTTACTGACATTCGAGATAAAAGGTATAAAAGCCGAGACGATGGCTTGAATTACCGGAATTAAGGTAACAGTAGCAATATGGTTTGAAACGGAGTTGGTACAGGCGCGATTATTGTAAATTAACATGCTAGACGAATTTTGGTCTACCCACAGTCTCAAATTGAAAGCGTTATGACGTATAACAATATTTTGGCATATAATGACAACTGGTCATATTGGTGGATTTGAATCTTATTGACAGTTGACAGAGTCAATCAGGCAATAGCGCATAAAGCTAGTCCAGGTACTAATATGAGTATCGAAACATAAATGTGAAGATATCATTGACAATATTTTCTGAGCAGGAAAATTGCTTGAAATCGAACCGATACATCAAGCTCTTGTTTATGGAGAAGTAATATAGAGTAAAATCGATTCTTTGAAAACTTCGTTTAAAAGACCATATAATTAATTCTTACATCAATGGAATTGAAAATATTTAAGGAACGTAGTACCGATTTTACTCTAAAATATTTTAACCATAAAAACTGTAACTAATGACAGAATTCACCGCAATCTAGAAGCCTTCAGATATTTCATAATATAACTTTGAAGCTACTTATTGTTTTGTATTTATGATACATTTTCTGAATAATAAAATCCTCTACCCGAAAGTAGTTGGGTATAAAATACCCGAAGTAGTGGAAAGGAGTGGATTGGATTTCTGCCCTGGTAATGAACTGAACTTTCTGGTTCTAACTTTAGGTCTTAGCCTTTATTTGGACCCAGACTTTATTTCCACATAAACAGGACTAAAGCAAATTCGTAGCAATATTCTCCCGAACATGGATAAATCGTTTCCGCCAGCTTGTTTTAAATGGAATGAAAGTATTAGAGCTTATTCATATCATTCCTTACTCTTAGAATTATCATCTTGAAAGTAAAGACAAAAATGTTTTAATCACATGTTTTCATAAAGTTTTCATAAAAGTCATGTTAGGAAAAGTAACTGATAATAAACAAAGTTCAACCGCAACTAAATTGGGCCAAACATGATCGAGCACTGCGACATGGAGAATGGAGAAAATATGATATTTGTGATGATAAAATATGTACAGACATCGACTAATCACCCGTAGGTGAAATACATGATAAATTGCAACACGATTTATGACTACACCAATGCTGCAGAGTGAATATTCCAACGCCACGCCAGCCCCACACCCAGCTCGGATGTTAAACGACGTTCCCCGATATTGCACATCCATTCTAAAAGGGCAACACTAATGAGCGGCGCCCAACGTACCCAACCGCCCATCGCCCAAGGTCATTATGCGCATCTTCCAACCGCGAAGGTAATAATGGTGCAGTGCAGCCCATTGCCAACGATGCAATCCTTCGAGGCAGACGCTGGGAAACTCCCATCGGGTCACTTTAGCCACGTACGGTAGCATCCCGGAGATGCTGCTCGGGGATGCGAAAAAAAAAAAACCGTCACGGTCAACTAGTTTCGTAGCGTTTCGCGAAAAGCGGTGCACTATTTTGTGCATCGCGAAGAGCGGCGTTCTTTTTAATGATGCTCCCGGGCTTCCTGCAACGGCTAGGAGAGCACGAACCGCACACGGAATGGCAAGACACGTTCATTAAAATAGGCAAGCTAGCCTGCCAGGGTCGGCTCGGCTATGGACATTTGCGATGCGAATCTTTGGCCCGTCCAGTGTGGTTGGATGATCGAGAAGCATGATATATTCCCTCGGCGACAGGGACCCCGGTTGATGGGTCTAGGCAGGCCCGGTCATTTATCCGCTGGATGCACGCTGCGTTCGCTCTCTCGAGAGACGGTTGCATCCGAGATAACAAGTCCACCGGGCAGCAAAAAGGTTGAGTCGCCTCGATTTGGTTTCGTGTCCGGTTTTCCTTGTACGGGTTGTGATCCCCGGTTCGAGATGCCACGCCGCAGTGGGGAAGGGGAACGTCATGAACCGATGGTTTAAATATGAATCTTTCACATATCCGTATGTCTCGTGCACATTGCTCCGGAGAAGAGAAAAAAAAGTGCATGAAATAAATAATATTATTTGCATAAAATCGTCTTTAAGAATCTGCTCGAAAAGGTTACAACCGCTCGGGTAGATCGTGGCACACAAACGAAACTGAAAAGATAATTCCATTCTTCCAGTCCCAAGCCATCGCAGCCAAAGGATGTTCCTCTGTCGGACTCGTTGAATTCAATTACCTCGCGCAAAAGCTCTCTTCGCTTTCCTTTCAGAACTACGTCCTTAATTTTGTTTTACCTTGCGAGAAGTTCTAGGCAAGCGGGAAAGGGGCAAAATAGAATCGAACGAAGACTGATTTAAAATGAGGCTTATCGTAGGTTTACCATCAATTCTCTTTCTCCCCATATAGGCGAATGAATGGGAGGATGAATGTGTTGGCTGAAAATCAATGCATCGCTCGTGTGGAGTGTGGGCCCTGTCTAGTGGGCCCTTCCTATCAACGTGATCGCACACACTGGTTGCTAATGAAACTGTTTATATCTGTCGCCGGAATTTGAGCTGTGCGATGAATTTGCAATCGTTTCAAAGCTATATTGTGCCGGGAGCGCAGCAAACCGATTTGCATAAAAGACAAACCGCCCATTAGGGATTATTCCTTATGGGTATGAACGGGTGAAACCGTTTTGGAGTCGGTTTATACGACTGAAGTCAGAATTATTCAAATTGCCCGTTACGATGTATCGTTTATGAGAGGAACGCCATTTTTGTTCTTTTTTTCGTTCTATAAAATTTAAATTTATTTGATGTACAGTTGGACTACTTTAATTTTTTTACATTTTTCTACATCAATTAAATTACATTTTTTTTTTGCATCCGTTCTGCCAATGCTTTGTCCACAACTGTAGCAAGAAAACACCCACCGTTCGAACGCTGTTCCATGGCACGAAGTGCGAAGTGTTGCTAGGCCGAAACTAGTTTGCTCTGCAAGCGCTCTCGCTGTTCGCGTCTCGTCTTATCGTCATGTATCGCGAGCAGACCGAAAAGATAAGACAGACAGGACACAACAATCTCCAGCATTACGTGTCCCATCATCACCACGCACCACGATCACCGCCCCACGACGATGGTCGACAAGATGCTGCCGGACAGCCGGCAGCGAGTTCTTCATTGGCTTCCCTTCCTGGATATGGATTCTTATCGCATGGAGAATAACTCCACCGACCACGACTACCCAGTTGCCCTTTGCACAAGCACAAGTGGCGACATAAACTATGGGGCGAGTGTGTTCCGTACCACACACACACATGACTTCCGATACCGACAGCTCGAGACGGTATCGTTACGCATTCCCCATCCCCGAAACACCAGAACCGAAACGAACGGAAACTTGATCTTTCCATCCGGCAATGCGAATGCAATCTCCGAGTTAACTTCGGAGTGCATTGCCAGCGCTCAACCACTGCACCTTGAACCATTGGGGGTTGTTTTTTTTATTCGTGGGAAGGAAAATCTTCCCCCGATCGCATCCAGAGTGCGAGTGCTGGTGGTGATGGTGGTAAATTTGATTAAATTTTGCAAACTAACGTGCACGAGATCGGTGTTAGATGATGGTGGAGTTATCTGGTGGATAGCCCCGTCGAATCTTGCTTCGTTCTTCGGGGTTTTTGTTACTTCAAAACAACACTTCATAAAGATAGCGTGTTGAGACTGGACGAGTAGTGGACGATAGTGAGGACGATACGAACCAGGGATGATTTAGTCAAACGCTTTTATGAAGCGAAAACCTGTGCAGCTTCAGTCATTACGGAGTACTTTTGGGAAAAGGTAAATGATGACGATAGAAATCTTTGCTGTTTAGAAAAAGGAGACAAGCGTGTTTGGTGCAGTAGTATCGGTTTCACATCGATTCTGCACAGTTGCAAACAAATCGATAAGAGAATAGCTATAGTGTACTCAGTATAATATTGACGATTACAGTATTTTTTTTATTCTTAAAATGTCTTCAGTGAGATATTTCCAATGTTTTTTACTTATGAATTAAATAGTTCGCTGTGTTTCTTTTATATTTAAAACGATCTATTAAAAAAATTAACTTCACTACAATGACCAATTGGACACAATCACTTCCTGAGGTCATTAATTAAATCAAAGCGAATTTCATTATCAAACTGCAAATTAGTATAATTATGTTGTGCACAGGGACAATCAACAGGAACAAAAGGAGATAATGTTATCAGTAAAATTGTAACAGCCAAGACACAAATATTCAAGCGATTCCACTAGCTGTCCGTGCCTGAAATGCACAATTTGAAATTCTTGGATTTCATAAGGCATTTCGTATGCTTCAGACTTTTTCTGAACATCTTTTAAGCTTCTGAAGAAAGCGGAAAGAGAACATTAAACAGCAGCCAGGCACCGAAAACAAGAAGACCTAATCTTAACAACGAAATATTTAAAACCAATGAAACTTTTCATTCCGCCGCCTGATTTGATTGAAACTATCGAAGTTGAAAGCAACTAGCACAGTAGTTTGTCGACCTTTATCACAGATATTGCGCTTGAGATTTTACCGTTTTAATCTAAACCTAAAACAATAATTTAAAGTTGTGCGGTTAGTTAATATTACAACCTTATGCAGCTCGCGGGTCGTAATTTAATGAACCCTGCTCTAGACACTTGTCGGCAATAATTGAGCTTTTTTATAATAATATTTCAGAAAAAGTCTTCCAATAGTAGAACATCTACAAATCTGAAATGTTCTTTCTTTCCTTGTGGTTTCATGTGAACGAAGATATATAAAATACGGAGATTTTACCGGGAATCTCATGATTTTGTCTAAAAAAAACAGCTTTTTGCGAGAAAAGGTGTGATTTGTTGGAAGCATTAGTTTTTTCCGTAGTAAAAACCCTAAAAAAGCGCCTACAATATCTTAAATGGGGCATGTACTACCAGATCTTCGTGACTGTATCAGAGAAGAAGTAGATTAGATTATTTTTCGATAGTTTGTTTCTATGATGTCGGATAATTGAAGCAATAATATTATCGGAATAAAGTTCAAACTTATATTTAAAAGCTAAATATTTGGGGAACGTGTGGAAAATTTTATTGGTTCATCTGTAATACTTTATCCTGTACATAGCAATATTGTTACCTGTTGTTTTGTTTTGCTGTTGTAACAGAGATTTGGTTACCATTAGTTTTTATTCTTTTATTCACTAATTTTTCATATTTTTAATGACAGTCTGGCTTTATTGCTATTTAGATTCCACTCTAAATAATTTTCAAATGAGGCACGAAGCATTACATATTTCTGCAACGTTCAACATCAAGAGTACTGATGATTTTGATGAAGAAATATATTTCAAACAGGTAAATGTTGCTGGTCAACTCAAAGTCTCTCTAAAAATACCAAATAACAAGAGTAAATTCCTATTTGATAAACAATTTAAACAATTTAAAAATATTTATCATAAATACGCTACGCGCTGATACATTTGAGTATGTTTTATGTTATAATCATAATTATTCATAAAGAAAGATACGGACGAATTCCCTGATAAAAAATTTTCATGTCTTGAGCGACACAACAACCTCAACAGGATTTCTGGCTTTCAGTGACTTAATTTACTCAAGTCTTGCGTACGGAGTATAAAGCATTACGCCAGAACGCAAATAATCTTAGCTAGAAATAAAAGCTCCGTTACTGTTTCCGTGATCAAAAAAATTGACTTGCTCCTCAAAATCGATAATCTTTTCAATAAAATGCAATGTTGACATCACAATCACGAATAGTTTCGAGATGATTTATGCACCACGAACCAGGAAGCTAACTCACCTCCCACCCCCAAAATGGGGGTGCACATCTTCATTGTCCCATTTTGTCACACAACCCCCCCTCCCCCAAAACAAATCTACTGTGACGCGTGTGTATCGGGTGGCCACGATAAGCGACGCATACCTTTCTCGTGTGTTGCTGCCATAAATTAACGCTCTGTCAAATGCAATCCATGCCAGCCAGCAAGCGAACTACTATAAATCGTACCACCCGACCAGCCTTGAACCTTCGGCATCGGGCGAAGCGACACGCAAGCGACTACTATCTGTGTGTGTGTGTGTGTCTGTGGAAAATTCCTGCAGTTTCAAATACGTAAAAGGAAAGAAATCATGGTGTAGTGCTTGAACCGGGGACGAGACTTTTCGGTTTTGACCCGAGAAGTTAAATCAATAAGCGAGCCGGCCGAGAAGCAGCAGCAGAGGCAGAATGGCACCGGAATTGTTCTTATCTGCAAGCAATGCGTTCTGTACATCCAAACCGTGGCACTCCTCCACCGTGCGGTGGCAGTTTGCTCATCGTGCGACACCGGCGTGTCTGTTTTGGGTGAATACCTTGGAACAAACAAATTGCAATTGAATACAAACGTACACACATACCCAGGCGTAAGGGAGTGGGAAGGGCACATGCATTAAAAAAGACAAAACACGACCACCTCCCCACCCCAGAACAGAAGCACTTTGAGCGGCCCCACACAATGCCGCTCGCTCGATCGGACGACGGATGGAGTGCAATTGCACACAGCGTCACTATCTTTGCGTGTGCGAGTGTTTGTCGTTGTGCGCGGGTGCATCGAGCCCGTGTCGTTCGGTTGTTATTTGAGCAGTTGCTTTGCCAACTCACCCTTAGTCCACCCTTGTCCACCCTTCAGCCACGTGCTGCCCTCGAGAACCGCTCAACGTACCAGCCGAACAAACTGGTGTGACGAAGGAGAGAGAGAGAGAGGGGAGGGAGTGGATGCGATAGGGGTAGTTGGTGGGGGTAGCGCAAACGAGTGCAGTGTGCATTCGAAAATGCATCACACTGTGCGCAGGCGGAAGCGTCTGGTCGGTCAGTTGAATTGGTTCTTTGTGTTCGCAGGCGGCTGAATCACCCCGTTTTTCGTTTGCCCGACGACGATAAGTCACGACGTTCACGAAGATGCTTTGTCCCCGCAATGGGAGCCGACCGTCCAAAGGCATCGGATGCAAATGACGTGACGAGTGTTTCTCGATCGCCTTCTGGTGACACAACCCGGGCCAATTCTTGGTTTTGGGCTGTAAAACGTATAATAGACCAGTTTTGTAGATTGGTTTTAAACGGCAAACAACGAAGCCACTTTTACAGAATGGAAAACCGTAAACTTGCCGTTGTGTGCATTTGATAAGTATTTTATTTATTGCCTTACTCATCACCATCACCAGCTCAAGTCGGAGAGAATAAATCGCTGGGATTTCCGGTTCCTATCCGGTTGTCAAAACAGCCAAATTCGTACGAACGGCAATCCAAATATGAACGCACGGTAGGGAAGTAATTGAATAATTATTCAATCAAACCAGATTAAACCTTGTTGAAAAAGGAATCTCAATGGACGTAAGTTATTACAATCAACAGGCATACTTTTCTGGATTCCACCACTTTTGAATGTTTTCGTAAAGTTTATTAAACAAAAATTGATTAGGTTACAGAATTGAACTACGTCTTTAACTAAATTGAATATAAAAGAGTACAAATCAAGTTTTATAATCAATTAATTAACAGTAATTCATAGAGTTCAATGAGAAAATTTAATTACTTAAGAACGAATAACGCTCGATTGAACCAAACTGAAGAATACTGCAGGTCAAATCTGTCGTTTCAAAAAAGGTTTGTTTTCAGCGCCCAAAAGTAGAATTTCTTATCAAGTTTTATTTATGAAATTTCAACCAATTAGGCTATGCTTGCCGACCATACATGGTTAATACTTGGCCAGATAAGATACAAAGATCTTGAGAAACTTTAATCAAGTTTAATCGAACATTGAAGAGTGCAGAACTTATCAGAAAGTGGTTTTAAATTATTATTATAGCGAAGTTACTTCATGAGACTTACCGTCTAATAAGCGGTGCAATAAAACGGATTATTAAACAGATAAAACAGAAACACCGAGATCACAACCGCCTTCAACTGGTAAGGTTGGTATGCATTGAAAATGCTTTACAAATAAGATAAGATTGGGGAACAGTAAGCAATTAGAGAATGAATGAGGTGTACTAGAAACACAACTACTGGCAAACAAAATCTTTTTCACAGCTAGAAAGTGCGTTAAAACACCCATTATTTTACACAACATTGCCAAATTATTTAATTTTAAAATAGAAACAAACTTTCAATTGATGACGTAAAATGATTTGAGATGAGATGTAACAAATTCTCAATACAACAGAAATTAAGTTGGCGAACACAGTTTGCTAACTAATTACTTTCCCTTGATATGATAAGTGACTCTTGTTTTGCAGATTAACTTTGAATGATATGATGAACTAGATGAAGATGGAGCAAAATATAAAAGAATTTAATACACAGATAATTAAATGATGATATGATTTAAATACATGTTGAAGTGATTGCATATTTTAAGCGCAAGACCAAACCATTAATAAATTTCCATTACCATTTCCATTTCCAAACCTTTAATTCCTTTCAAGTTTGTGCGAAAAACAATCATAAATAGACAATTGTACTGGCTACACATCAATGTGATAATCTACCGTAGATTACTCAAACCATTTGGCTAATCAACCTAAAAACAGACAATAATTGACATTATTAAAAGAATTTTGCCATCACCTCTGCCTCATTGTCTTGTTTGGTACAGTGGCAAATGGTGGTAGTTTTTGAACAATACTTAAAGTACAAACACACAAATTAAATCCCTGGCTCCGTTTTCGTTGATATTTTATCCGTCGTTTCAGTTAAAATGCTAATTACAGGCTCGGTTACGTTTTATTAATCATTCAGGGTTTTGTTAAAAGAATTGATTGTATAGCTTATAGCTCTTCTTCAAGGAAATGCGAACAAAACGAAAGCAAATTTTGCCTACGTACGTTAAACGTACCCCTTGAATGCGTCCCTGAATCCCTGGAAAAAAAAAACAATATTGCCTATGAATCAATTCCGATGAATCATTAATCGAAGGTAAACATCTGAAAACTTTAAGGCTGTAAAACACAATCGAACCGTTCAAAACCTATCACGCGGATGAATCATTCGGCTGAGTTAATATTTAAAAAATGTTGAATACCAAATCGTTTACACGCGCAGCAAATATTTAATTCAAACACAAACGTGACTCACACAGCCGCACTGTTGCAAAACAAACAACGATGCTCATTAAACCAGGGCATTGTTATTAAAAATAATTACTACCAGCAAAAGCCTGAACGATATTGATGATGCGAAGTTTTAATTTATAACTGATGCCGATGCTTCATGGAAAACATAAACAGTTCGACACAGTAAGCGGTGTAGAATACTTAAAACAATAGAAGTCTTTCATCGAACGCAACAAACGCTATGTTATTGTAATCTATGGTGCACTTGATGGTTGAGAGTTATAACCACTTGAAGAAGCTACAAAATCGGAAAGAACCCATGAAGAAAGCGTATTAAAATCAGCTAAAAGCGAGTAGAAAAAGTAAGTTATTGTTAGCAATGTTAGTCTACGTGAATCTTTTTGTTGCTAGAAAGTCCATGGAAAACCCATGACTGATTGAATGCTAAGTGTGTTCAAAATACCAATAGAACTCAACTGCCAGAGTAATAGCCATTTATTTATGGCATTAATAGTAAATGCATTGCTTTAACGGCAGAGGGTAAATGTCATCTTTTTATCTTACAACACATTAAGACGGTTAAGGTTAAATCATTACTTTAAATTGCTCTGTGAATGGTCAATTGACGTTGAGCTTAGTTGTAATTTTATCCATTCCGGTTCCATAAAACTAACGCTTAGCAAGGTGTCACTTTTATATACATTCTCGACTACCCCGTGATGAAACTCACTCATATAATGACTCACAGTTTTGGTATTTCCACTCTGTTCCACTATAGAACAAAGCAAGTGACACTGGTACAATGACAACTTTGTGTTGAAGGCCTTTCTAATCGACATATGGCCGCTTCCTGTTAAGTTATGATTGCATTCTTCGCTAAATAATATTTCAAACCATTTTCCCACACTCCAAAACGCGTGGGACAATGCAAATTCGAAAAGTTTGTGCTCGGTTCCTAGTGAACAAGAAGGGTTTTTTCGGCAGATTGTCGATAGTTTATTCCTTCTTCGGTAATCCGTGAGTTGGCTTCACTATTATGAAAATTTAATTGTAGGCTTTTTCGTTATCGCTAAAACAACCTCAAGAGCCTTTATTATTTCTGGTTTTCTTTGACATACCTTTGATTTTCCCATAGCCCGGGAGACAGTCATGTGTACAGAAGTCCAAATGGGATTTCGGACCGGTCCTGTCGCATGAAAACCAGTGATGCTACCAATAAACCACCTAATTCAATTATAGTTAACGAACAAATGTTTCGATTTTTCGTGTGATTACGGAGTCACCTGCTGGTCGATCCACCAGGCAGAAGTTAACTATATGCTATGCAAACTTGACGGACATTTTTGTTCAGTGGCGAACATAACGGTGGGCGGAATAGGTGGCCGCCTAACGCATCGCCTCTAAAAATGCTTTATAGTAAGAAATATGTTTGAATTATACACTAAAAAGACACAAAAAGCCACGCTTTAATCCTCTCCGTGTACTAGAGGGGACCGAGAAGCGCACCAAAAGGGGCCTCCCAGGGGGCCTCCTCCAAAAATTAAAATCTACCATCCTGGTCCACTCTGTGTCGGCCGAAAACGATTGCGGAAGCATCTGTAATTCTCTGGGACCGCTGCAAACAGCGAAATTCAATTGAGTCCATTAAGTGGAAGAAAGATTCTGGGCGTCGAACCGTTGTAAATGACCGAAGTATATTACAGAAGCTCAAATCGAAGGTTTTAAAGACTATCCAGACGCAAAACCAATTAAGTCCAAGTTAGTTTTAATGCAGAAACAAACGGAAATCCATTCTGATTGCGGAAAGATTCTGACAAAAAGGATGTTTACAACTAATCTGATGGTCATTGTCGACCATCGTTTGAGAAGTTCCGAACCAATTTGAAGAGCAGTCTAGTCAAATTGTCGGTTTACTGCCACTGTTGTAGTATTTAGTAGTTTTACATTATTTTTACCATCCATCCGAATAATGTCGCACTTTTTAAAGAATGGATTGGTTAAAGAATAAATCGGCATCAAAATTGTTAGCCATTTGGGAATACTCTCCCATTACTGCCGGCATAAAACCGGTCTCCATCATGTTTGAATTGTATTACGACGCTTGCCAATATTCAAAAATAAGTGTAATATCTCCAATTTTTACACTGAAGTTGTGTCGTTTATTTACTTTTCCATCATTCGTATGCCACACTCGTAAATATAAATCGAGCACAGATAAATTTCAACTGAATGCAGTGTCATTTTGGTATTATTCATTCCAAAGGGTTACTTTGGCAAAACTACGAAATTCAGTTCTGCAAACATTGTAAAAATTGTCCTGATTGTTCTAACATTGTGATTGGTGCAACGTGTTTGAGAAAATCCTTACATTCAAACGAAATGTTTTAGTTGCATTTGTTCTGTTAAAGAAATTTCCAGCAAAATCATTTAGATAGGTGCCGTAAACCATCTCAATTGTAAAATACGGGATTCTCAAACGAATTTAAAACAAATTCATAATATTTAGGTATTTTTAACAGATTTTATAAATAAAAATTGGTCAGTTTGATGCTGTAAGTTTGAGAATAATGTCTAGGCTGCCATAACACTATAGCTGTTTAACGGTTTTACTGTACAAAACCATGCATGTGTGCCCAATTACAATCAGAATATTTCTTATAATTGTTTCAAAATATTAAAAAAATTAATAAATCTACGAAATAAGAATGATATCCGATAGTGCAAACATAATGAAACGATTTGATGTAAGAGCATATTGCTTGTTTAAACATCGAAATCCGTATAATAATCGTTTCATGTGGCTACATTTTTTAATGGGCCCTAGCAATAGTTTCACCCTCATGCCATTTTTCTTTTTCCATGCTGTTGTAAAGCTTTCTTTGTTTGAAACCGTAAGAAAAATGGCGTCCTTTCACCGCCAGGGATAAAGGAATAATGTTAAAGCGATGCTTCCAGGCATCAAGGCGCTTACCCTTATTGCCGTATTTCTGTTAGGGTGCCTTTCGCAGGTTTTCCAACACTACGAACTCTACAAGCAGCAGACGTAAATCCACCGAGAAGCGGTGGTGCGCCGGATACAGTTTCCGGTTTTTTTGGGGTTTTTATTTTCGGCCAGAGCCGAGAGGAGGGTGAATATTAATCGATCTTCTTTCTTGCTGCCTGTAGCGCAGTGCTTCCGAGTTTCTTTCGGCTGCGTTGTTCGAAAACAGTGGTTTCCGTACGTTTTTACGATCTTTTCTTGCTTCGCATGTATGGGTGTGTAGTGCGTGTAGGCTTGCGATGGCACACGAACTGTCCGGTTGCCTTTCACAACTACAGCGGAGTGAATCCAGCACCAGACCAAACGTTGAATGTCTGTAATTTTGGATGAAATTGCAATGCAGGATGGCGTCGTGCTGGTGTACTTTAGCTGAATTGTTGAAGGAAAAACTAGCCTACTACGTTTCGGAGAGTTTCATTCCCACTGTCCCGTTCTTCTGTCTGCAATGTTGGGCTGTGAATTTTCCAGCAGCAATTAACAACCTTCCAAGCAAAATGTCAACTTAATTTAGCTTGCTACGGAGAAAATTTCCCAGGGCGCTGAATGTATCGTGAAAATGTTCACGAAATTTTCCAACCAAGCTCGACGCGAGCGTTCGGTTTTCTCGTACCGACTTCGTGTTTATCGATTTTCCCATCCCAGCAACCCACCCCGATCATATCGTGCATCCCGCTTTCCACCTTCAATTTTCGCTCTATCGCTATCACTCCGTTAATTTCCCTCGATGGTTAGGAATTTTTCACCGTAGCAAAAGAAAATCCGTCCCTTCGCAGTGCACGGGACCGCCACCATTGATGTTGGCTGGTCGCGCGGCAAGTGCGTCGCTTATCGCCCCTTTCCTCCCGCCCATCCCCCGGGGTGGTCCCTTCATTTCGAGAATCTCGTGTTGGATTGGATTGATTTTTGCAGCCGCGTTCTAGCCGGGTGCTGGCGTTGGGGCCGCCAGCGATGCGGCGCCGGCGCAGTTGGGGAGACCCGCAAACACGGTTCGGGCCACGCTCGGGCGCTCGGCTGGTGCGTTCGGGCCGTTCGCCATCATCAGCATCGTGATCGTCATCGTCATCGTCATCGTCAGCAGCGCCATCGCATTGGGCTTTGCGTTTGGTTCGCGGCTTTCGCGCAGTCAGTCTCGTGTCGACGGCGAAGAAGCGCGGTTGTTTTGTAGCAGGGAACGCTCGCCGGCACGCCATCTGTGAAACGGGCCAGCAGGGTCACAGTCGTAGTGTGCAGGGGGTTGCGAAGGCAGGTGACTGCGCGGTGAACGTGTGCGACGCGGAAACCTTGCCAGTGTGCGTGCGTCTGTGAGTAAAAAACGAGTTTTGTGGTCTCGCTCGTACGTAGCCACGGTGTGCTGTGGTGGAATTTGTGTGCGTGAGCGTGCGCCCTTTCGCTCGCACTCGCTGCAGGGTTGCTCCACACAGTGTGTGCGGGTTGTATGTAGGGGCTGTTTTGAAGGGAGCTGCTAGCAACCGTGGTCTCGGTGGTGGTAGCCTTATATCGTGCGGAGCAGGCTGTGTGTTTTCGGGCGCACGCGTGCCTATGTGTGCGAGAGCACACTACTCGGTGGGTCTGTGTGCGTGCGTGTGTGAGTGAGGGTTGAAAAGTACGCGCGTAGCAGTGCGAAGAGAAATCTCATCCCCCGGAGACGGAGAGAGAGAGAGAGCGCGCCCTCGTTCGCTCTCTGTTTCACCCTTTGCACGGGGTTGTTTGATGTACTCTATAAAGCGGGTAAGTAGAGAACCCCCTAGCGCATAATCCTGCATCGCAATGCGGGCAGAGCTGTAAACACGCGTTTGCTGCAAAAGCGAGGTTTACTGTTGTACTTTATTTTAATTCTACCACACTGGTATTGGTGCCGGCACTAGTATTGATGACACGGCTCCAATGTTTTCGTGGCCCACCCACTGAATTTCGGGAGGCTGCTCCACAGGGTTGTACTTTCTCATGCACTTAACTGAGGTTGTGTGTGTGTGTTTGGATGCTCTCGATAACGTTGAATCTTTGCGTTTTATAATGCTACCCTCGAGTTGCTACGTGGAGAAGAGAAGATAAAAAAAACCAAATCATCCCGCATAATGATTGGAAGTCTACAGTTTTCACAGTAAAGAGAAACGATAAGACGAAAAATGCGAACAATTATGAACCCAATAAACAAGCATTTGAGAGAGCATAACAAAACGCAACCTAGAGCGAGAGAAGGAAAGAGGGGGATTATAAGAGAAAACTTTCTCTTTGCACAACTGTGCAAGTTTCTTGTTTTGTTTTCATCAACAAGCTGTTTCTGTTATGCTTGAGATATGTTATGTTTGCTATTTCAATGATTCAATTTTATTTTTGTTATGTTTCTTTGCTATGTTCCCACTATTTCTGTGATAAAGTTTTATGTTTTCGTTTATTATTTCTTTTTAGTTAATTGTTTTAGATTCTGTTATTTTTTGTACAGCAATATCACTTTTATATTATGTGTTTTTTGTTCTATTTTTATGTTTATTTCTAATTGTTCTTTTTATTTCCGTTATTTTATCCACTATTTTTGCTCTTATACAAATTTAATACACTTATTTATGTTTAAATTGATTTATTGTAAAGTTCTAACGTATATTTCCTTGTCTATTTCTCCTTCATTCATTATTTAGGTGATTCTAAATAAAAGCAACTAAAACGTTTAGACAAAGTTAAAATACATTGAATAACAAGATGAGTCGGTAAACGAGTTTAAGTATCTGAGTGTGTGTGTGCGTTTAGTCTATGTGTCTGTGTGTGAAGTGCAATTCCACAACAGCCCGTACACCCCAAGGAATAATAAGGATTACACAAAAGCAAAAGGATTACGAAACCACCCACGGTCGGTAACGTGTGGGTCGTGTTCGAAACAACAACACGAAAAAAAAAACTCCCCACGGAATGACAAGTGCTGCAGCAATGATAAGCGGCAGCGGTGGTGGTGGTGGTGTGGAGGGAGGCACCGCTATCCGGCCTAGCCTGAAGGATTCTCGAGCGAGCCTCGTGCCGGAGCACGCCGGCAGCACTAGGCACAGCAGTACGCGATCGCCCTCGTCCTCCTATGTCTCGACGTCGCCGGCCCTTCCCATGGCCGGTATGATGATGCACGAGCCGGAGCGCATCCGAATGCGCGGTTCGGCTGCGGGCAACAACCGGCGGCGCGTCAAGGACTTCAACGACAGCATAACTTGCACCCTCTGCAATGGCTACCTGGTCGAGGCCACCAGCGTCAACGATTGTTTGCATGCATGTGAGTACACTTGATCGGGGACATACAGGGGTGTCTAGATTTTGCCCGCTGCTGTTGTTGCTCATCAAAATGCTTGAAAGGGGACGTTCCGTAGTCGAATGCGCAGCGAAATATTTAAAATTTAATTAAGGACTTGCCGCTATTCTCGTTTTGCACTCAGCACATCCGCATTTGTTAATTTCTCTCGTTTTGTCTGAGCAAAAGACAACATTTTACAAATTATTCTTTATAACTTTTTTGACGTGGAATCGAGTAGAAAAGTAAATTTGTAGAATAAACAAAAGAAAAATTAATTATCTATTTATGAATCGAAATGAGATACTTACTTAAAATTCCTTCTTTTTAAAATACAATGATTTATGAGTTGACTAATAATTTCCTTGATGGAATAAATTTTACATTAATTTGCATCCCCTCAAGGGTAACTTTCGTTTAATAGCAAACGATAAGGGTGAACCAACACAAGTAAATTTCTGTTATATTGAACTGTGATCGTTTGTGTTTCAAAAAAAGTATTTCAAAAACTGTTTTCGTAATTTAAAAATAATTCCAATTTTACAGGCCCCTTTTTTGATTTAAAACTGCGCCCTTTTTCGTTACTGTTACTTCTATTATCAATTTAAAACAAAATTTGCTGAAGCCTCCGTCTGCTCCAGGACAAAATGTAAATATGCTCCAGGACAAATGTGTCCAAGATCTGCTTCCGAAAGGCAAATCCTGAAGGCCTAATCATTCAGAATGATGAATGAAAGGCTCAATCCCATCATTTTCCATCACGATAAGACTCGGCCACATACTGTTGCTCCAGTCAAAAATATTGTAAGATTATTTTTATATTTGACCATGGTCGCTTTATGGTCCAAACTTGACATTATTCGACTACTACTAGTTTCAATCCATGGAGAACTTTCCTAAATGTCAAAGACGAGAGATTGTATTGATCAGAAATTCATATCATTCAAGCAAGATTGAAAAATGTTGTAGGTTTTGATAGGAAAGCCCAAAACAAAACCCCAAACCTTGAGAAATACAGACATAAACACTCCATATGCCAAGGATTTAAAAGAGCGACAAATTTTGTGCAATGATATTAAATGTTTCGAACAGGTTCGGAATACTCACCGTCACATGCCCAAACTGATTTTATTCGGGAAATTGTTGTTTAATTTCCCACTCCACTACCAATTCCAACCTTCCTCCCCTCAAAAACAAAACCAGCAGTCGTAGTCCAGCTTTTATTGGATCATCGTGCCGGAGCATAAACATGTCGTGAAGCGAACCGAAGCGGAGGGTCCAGTGGAGAAGGCAAGTGGTACATGAATGGCCACTTTTATGATTTTGCATAACCGGAAAACCAATAAAGTATCGATTGCTGACTGTACTGCGTTCCCCGGTCTGTTCCCGATGTTCCTGTTTAATCCTTCTGGTTGGGCCCCCCAACCCCCCGGTTAGACCCCACCCGTTTGCCACCCCCGTACCGCAAACGGTCAAATGGTTGAATAATTGATAAAGACGATTTCAAACACGAAAACCAATTCATTCCCATTCACCGGAACACTCGTGGACACAGTGCGAGTTCGTTGACACGCGGGGTCTGCCTCGAGGTTAAAGTATGTTCGTGGTTGTGGTTCGCGTTCGAATGGTCTCATCAAGTTGAGCCGAATTATAACATCATGTTTTTTTTCCGTTTTAACAATCCCCAACAAATATAACTCATGCGAGATTTTTCACTTCCTCGTAGGCTCGGTTTTAACATGCCAAAATGAATGTCCAATGGGGTGTATTCCTCAGTAAACGCTTTTAAAATCAACCTTTACGAACGGCTTAATATCGTAACTAATTGATGGCTGATGAGAAGCGGCAGCCAGTTTTATGATTCATAAAGTAATGCGTGCCGTGGCCCCGGGGACGGGATTCATTGTCTCGTTTTATAGTCTCGGATTGTTGACATTAACCGACCGGCGACATAAAACGTTGACATGTGCTTCACATACGCAAGAATGCGTCCGTGTTCAGGCAGCGATAGTGACTGCGATAGTGAGCAAAAAGTGACTCGTTGCTAGCTACAATGCAAAGTACAATGGGTTTCGTTGTGCTTGGAGCAACGCATAGAAAGCACTGAGGGATGATTATGACAATTGCGATGATCGAAGCAAACGTTGATCAGCAAACAAATGTCAAACTCCGCCTTGTTCGGGAGAGCAGAAAGAATGAATTATGCTGTCAAAACCCTGCAAACCCCAGCTGCAATAACAGTCCAAAAAAGAAGCCTTCTTTAGTACATTCCGCGTAGCAAACACCATAAATTTATTTATTTCGTTTCCCTATCGTTCGCTACACTATTTTCCGTCCATGTGTGCCACACATTCAAATGTTGTCGATGACAGGCTACTAGTTGGGGAGTTGTGGTTCGATCCTGCTTAACACTCCCGGCACACGTTTCCCACAAACTAATGGTGTTGCCACGCATGGTTCGTACTAAAAATGGGCGAATCGAACCGGTGATAAATCATAAAACGGGCGTGAAACAAACATAAACACTTCTGTGTGCGTTTTTTTGTGCTATGTTTGTGTGCATCGTTTACGTATGTTCTTTACGTTCTTTTCACAGCTGCTGTGGTTGTTTTTTTTGTTGTTTTGAAGCGAAATACTTTTTAGTTTTGTTTTCTTTTACGATTTTACACTTAAATTATGTTAAGAGTATCGATGAGTTTAGTTGTTTTTTTTTCTTTTTTATCTTGTTTTGGTTTTTTATCATTTTTTTTCGTCTCCCTTTCCTGTCTTATAATTTACTGTTATCGATTAGTGTCAATTTTCGACCTTTCTTTCATCAACGAACTTCTCACCATCTCCCATTTCTTTGACGGAAACGTGTTTTTGCGTTGACCAAAAATGCTTTTCAAACTCATAGCACAATCTTGCTTCATGTTTCATATCTTTTTTCTCTCTAGCCTTCCCAGTTGCGAGCTTTTTATGATCCATCTTTTAAGACATCCTCCGATTTATGCTCCCGACCGAATGCTTCTATGCAATAAATTAATATCGAAGGTTTTAGCCAAATTATATTCGACACTGGGGTCGTGCATAGATTTAGCTGGTCGTTCTGAGGTTTTCTTTTCTGCTCTTCTTTTGTTCGGATATGGTGAAGGTGAAACACGGAATCCATAAATGATGACCGATGGTTGATTTTTACGAGCATATCATCATGAACGGTCGCGCGGTGTGTTTCTTGGTAGAACTTCGAACGGTCGTCCATGTCGTAAAGATCAAACCGGGTGCGGTCAACAAGCGTTCCGTGGAGCGAATCGGGATGATGGAAAAGTTTGAGCTTTTATTTGTCTGTCAGTCAACTTTGATCTAATCGTTTCATGGGGTTTTGACTGCCAAACTTCATACTTTTACTGCAAATTGTTTTGTGTTAGCATAAGTGATGTATGAAAATAGAAAAACAAATTTAGTAGATCGATAAGAGAAGGAGAATAACTGAAAGCACAGAAAAATGTCTCGGTATTTCTTAAACAAATCAAAACAAATCAGAAACTTCAATATATAAACTTCAACCCACAAGAACAATGCGTCCTACACAAGCGAGATGAGACAAATGTGATTGCAAATGTTGAGTCAACAGACCATAAAACATTGGAATTGAATTTACCGTACGCGTACGCGGACAAGGGGGAAGGAGGAGAACCCATCAAGGTGTGAACTGTCCACAAATCTTGGTCACAAACCGACAGCAGCCCGGGCGATAAACCACGCAAGACTGGATGTCGTAATTCGCCTGCACGGTTTATCGCTTCGTAGGGAACATTTTTCCGACTGTCAAGACGTGGCGATTAAGGGTGGGACGTTACAGTCAGTAGAGGTGGAAGCAGTGAGACAAACAAAAAAACCATCCCTCTGCCACGAAAGATGATCCGTCCAATGTCCAGCGCGCAAAAGGACACTGGACAGGAGCAAATCGAATCGTATCGAATTGCACACACTGAGATTTTCGATTTCGTAGCATTTATCTTGTTTAACGATTTGGATATAGTCCGGACTTTTTTTTTATCTTTTTATTCGTGCGTGTTCGGACGGACATGGGTTGCCGGTATCGGACATCGGAAGTCAAAAGTAAGACACACACACTCACAAACGCAGCAAAAAAATGGGGGAAAGCACAACAGTTCCCTTGAGGCAAATAGAAGGCCCCGAAACTGTGTGGCCATCAGCGCTAGCACTGGCAATCATATATCTTTAATAGATTTGATCTAATAAAGTACAACGTCGGGGCACCAAGAGAAGAAAGAAAAAAACGGGAAACGAGACGCACCATCCGCTTGGCGGGCTCACATCCTGACGATAAACCGGGTCACCACGTGGTAAATCTCGGTATTTACGACCGAGGCACGCGAACGGCAACACCCGAGAAAGGGAAAAGACGACGCCGTCGTTGGGTTTTTTTGGGTGAAACGCGGGACGAGAGGAGGAAAATGGAAAAATTTGCACTCACTGAAAATCGTAGCCCCTTGGGTTTAAGGGTTGAAAGAAGGGAAAATTCACAGGAACACAGCTTCAGCTTCCCTAAAGGACGTGGACGGTACGGCACGAACGGTGGATGGATGAAAAATTCAGCACGCTTGTTATCCTGGCGCGTAATTCCTTATTTGCTGATCCGGTCGCTCGGTCGCGCCGGTCCGTCCTTCGGACGGGTAGCAGTGCCGGGTGGTGGCAATATTTCAACGCAATAAGATGCCACCTTTCAACGTGCAAGGCTTTTGCCACGGCTGTTCCTTTTTGCGACCGAGGGCAGCTGGTTGCTTGCGTCTAACGTTTGCTGTGTATGTTAGAGGAATGTTTGATTGAGATTTTGACACTTTGGGCTTCGTGCCGTGTGCCGAACACAAAGATGTCCCCTCTGTCGCACCGTGCAAATAGGCACGGGAGGGCTCTATTGGCGCAATACAAAAGGATCAAAACAAAAACCCCCATTCCCGAAGACGTTTGTAAAGTTTCCAGCCAGCCAAAGATAAATGGCAATGAATGTAGCGGAATCTTTCGAAACAACCCCGAAACCATATGTGGATATATTGGATTTATTCATTTTCACGTGAGGAATGTAGCCACAAATTTGAGGCACCATCCATCCCTATGAGGGGAGTGTCATATTCGGTGCGGACACAGGAGATTTAATCATTCCGCGCTGTTTGTACTAGCTATCAGCAGCTCCGTGTGGGATCGGTCCCCCGAACCGGGCTAGAACGGAAAGAAATGAAACGTTCTAATAATTTGTTCAAATACAGCGTTCCACAGACGCGGTCACGAACAGCGTCAACCACGCCGGGAAGCAGAACGCAGTACCGGTAAGGGGTACGGAAATTAGAATAATAGAATAATGGAGGCTTTCCGAAAAATGTGCCGTGCTCAAGAAATCACTCAACCGGTTGTCAGCGTTACGCCGCGTTGACTCGAGCCCGGGAGGTGTGTGCGGCGGAACACGCACGGTGTCGTATGGGCGAGGG
The DNA here is from genome assembly GCF_943734755.1 of Anopheles moucheti. NCBI lineage: Eukaryota > Metazoa > Arthropoda > Insecta > Diptera > Culicidae > Anopheles > Anopheles moucheti. The sequence goes on from NC_069141.1 coordinate 59,991,980, forward strand.
GTTGTTTTCGGAGTTCCGAGTTTGTTTGGAACACGGAAGAACACAAACTTTATAGACATCTTGCGGTGTAGAAATTTTGTTTCACTTTAAACTTCTGCCTTGTATTTTTTGTATATTAATGAATGAAACCTTAGAGCAGAATAATTTGAATCATTATTTGGCTCTCAAAGGATTCTTGAATCTTTAAAGATTCTTAGACGTTCGCTAAGGGTCCAGAATCTCCAAAGGTTCAAGAGTCGAACAAAATTTAATAAATCTTGTAAGTCAAGTGAAGAGTCTCCAACATTTCGTGAGTTCTGAAGGATTTAGAAATCTTTAAAGCATTGTTAATATTCTAATTGTATTATATTTATATTAAATTTTACTGCATTTTAACAACAGTTTTAAAAGTATTTGAGCTAAATTAAGCTATGTAACGGATGGTTATTATGTAAAATTAATGATATTTTATTAGTATTAATCAATTGTTTAGTTCATTTGCCTTAGGGAATAAATCAATCATCTTTATAGATATTCAATTTCATTCTTTCGAATTGATTAATATTATTTCAAACTAGTGCACTAAACATATAACTTAGTAATAATGGGCAAAGTAATGGGCAAACCATGCAACCTTTAACTGGAAAAATTAATTAAAACTATGAAGAGCTATGAACTATGACTATCTGTGAGCTATTTAAAACATTCAAGGTGACTACAGAATTATGCATAAGCAAACAATTCATCTAAATACGCACCTTGCAACCGAAAAATAAACAACAACAAAACACAAGAAAATATCAAAGCAGATACGGGAAAGACGATAAAAATGGTAACAACGGAAAAGGTAGCGGAAAAGTCGAGATAAAGAACAAAAAACAACGAATTAAAATGTACGAAGTCACACAGCAACACTTCCGAAAGCGAACAGAAACAAAAAGGTAGAAAACGAACAAAGTTCCTTTTTGTTGCACAAAACAAAAAAAAAAACTAATGCTCCGGTCATAAAAATTGCTGGGAGGAAATAGAAAATAGAGAAGCTAGCGAAGTTGCCAATCGAACTGAGCAATACAATGAGGCAGGGAAAATTCTTCGCTACGGCTACGGCAGTGGGTGTAAAGGGACTTCTGGGGGATTTTTTTTCTGCTTGTGTTTGCTCGTATATTTTTTTCTCTTTGCGCTCATGTTTTGATCGGAATTCCTATTTTGGGCTGCACCTGTCCCATTCCGTGCGGACCGCTTCTCATTTAGTAGGGACCGAGCCTGGCGCTAAGAGGCGGCCTTGTTGCTCTCCTCTGTCAGGGGTGAATATAAATGAGGAGCGGAAAATTATATGCTGACTCGGGGAAGGTTTTCGGGCCATTGCTTCGCGTCGTGTGTTAGATCTGTCACTCGATATGTTCTTTTCCTTTGACTTCGCATCTCTCTCTTTCTCTCTTATATTCTTGTTTGATCTATTGTTTTTCCTCACGTACTACTTCAAACAGGGAAGTTTTTCCTATCGGAACTAGCAAAAACTGCTGGAAGAATGTGGCTAGATTGCAAATATAGCAAAACAGCCGTTAGTGTAGTCTATTTTCCATGTTTCTACTTCATCATTCGTTGTTTTGTTCATCTCTTCGTCTCTTGTTTCTTCACACGACACTGTCGGAAATGGGTATTGTTCTCCCGTTGAGTTGTTTTATTCCATTGATACAACCATTTCGCTCCATTCCTCAACGCATCTTTAACACCCTGCCGTTTGCCCCTTCGGGTTGTTCTGAATTTTCCTCGGCGACCACTTGTCGTGGACGGACCCGCGTGGTTCGGGCTTGCGGAAATTGCTTTACCAACCAGAAAGAAACAAGAACGAAAGCGCCGTTAGCCGCTACAGGCTTGGCTGTTCCTAATGTTTCTCTGTTTTGCTTCCGCAACCGGACGGCTCGGCCACCATTTCCACCGCACTTGCGCTCCTTTCCGGAGCACATTATGTTACCGGCCGTAACGAGCAGTCTTTGGGAGAATAAAATTGAAATTTTCTTTTCTTGCTGTTCTTTACTACCACTGCTAGCGCTCTTGTTTGTGTGTTTGTGTTTAATGCTACGAAAAGAGTCCGGTCGGGACGGGACTGGAAGTTGTCCCCCCCCCCCCTCATTGTTTTCCGGCGGGGGCTTTCCGACGCAAACATAAAGCTGTAGCTTAGCGCAATGGTTTTAGAGCTTCCGTGAAATGATAACTTTAAATCTGCACTGGCATCTGCGAGCAATTTGCAGTGAGCGTATTAAAAGATTTGGTGAGTCCTTGCGAGCGTCGCTCTTTTTTGTTGGTGCTTGTCCGCCCCTGTTATCCTTATCGTTTTACGGAGTGTGCTTTTAATAATACATTCATGAGCGAGATGCAATATTCAGTACACTTACAGCAATCAATTGCTTTAGAAGGCGATTGTTTGATTTCAATCCGTCTATAGCTTTTCCACTCAACAGTTTCTTATCTACCAATCAATGCGCAAAAAGGAAATCTTATCACCCATCACTCGAATGACACAATCATAAGCTGCGCCATGGTTGATAATTATGTCCAAACATATTATTATTATTATAGCTGATGGGCAGCTTTCAAAGCAGATTTCCGGAATCCGGAACGCCCCAAAACGCCCCATCCCGTGTGCCAGAAGACACACAATCTCAGCGTGACAGTAAAACCTTCCCATGGGCGGTAAAAATTTATTTATTAAGTTAATCCCAAATTTATGCTCTCGCACAGTCGGAACACCCAATCCAAGGTCCGTCTGCTGTGCACGTCCGCTGGGTCACGGGACATGTCGCCGGGTGTCTGGCCGGATGGGCCGGTTGAGCGTCAGAACGCCCCGGGCGATGTCGCAGAACGGGGAGTGGAAATCAGGGGACAGGAAATCAGTTTTTGGTGACCATCACCTCAATAAGCCCTCGGGTTGCTTGGGAGGCAAACATATAAATATACCGATTACCGAATCGGCCTTCAGATCGGCTGCTGAGTGGAATTGGTTTGAAAGTAGTTTTTCTATGTCTTTTTTTTGTATCGGAGCTTTTGTGCCGGTTGCGATTGTCGCACCAAAGAATAAATTTCATTCTACAGTTGCATGTGCTTGTTGAATGTATTGGGGTTGTTTTAGTTTTCTTGTACATTCTCATGTGTTCCAATGGTGCACCATATGCTTGAGCTTAAGTTCTTATGTGCTGTTTACATTTGTCTTCCTTTTATTTATACGTGTTTATAGCTTATGTTTCAATTTCCTACATTCTCCATTCTATTATATATTTTTTTTATATTTTTAACAACTTTTCGTTTTTATTTGTTGAAGTAAAACGAAACTTGAGTGTTTATTTTTTGTTACTTTTGCAAAACTTTTTATCATTTATTTGCTACTATTCGACGCTGGTTGTAAGTTTAATTTCATGTTTTGTTCACTGTGTTATATACCATTTCCTTCCTTTAATTTACAAGTTGTAGATGTTTGTTTTTGTATTTATAGGTGGCCATTGGTTGTTTCTCTCTTTTGTTAACATTGTTTGTTGTTTTATGTTTTTCTATTGCTGTCTTTCTATATATTTTTTTCTTTTTTTGTAAGTTTATACGGTTTGTTTAAAATGTTTTGTTGAATTCCATTTTTCTCACATAAGAATACAAACATTGACTGTAATTTATAACATTGTAATTAATTTCAAAAGCGATAGCGTTACTAACCACATCTTTATCGATAGTTTATAAAAAAGCACTTTGAATCGGATGTTACGAATCCTGTATCACAACCTAAACTACGTGCTCAACAACATCATTACGCTCGCTCGTTCGCTTGTTGTTTCTATTTGTTAGTGCATATGTTATTCTCTTAATCAGCTTTGGTTGTGCATTTTCGTGTGCCACATAAACTTTTTGATTTGTTTATTTCTTGCCACATCTTACCGCTTCGATCTTACTCAATATATCCGCGGTAAGGCGCAACACTGTCTTCTTCATCGTTGCCCACCACTTTCGGAAGTCTTTTATTGGTCCGGAGCTGACGATTAATTAATGACCGACCGTTGTTCGCTGTGCTGCTCGTTTCGATAGGCCGAAGCGTTAGATTACGCAATGCAGCCAGAACGACAACAAGAGAGCAGCCAAAATTCGAACCGTACAGAAACAGAAGCAACCGAATCGATGCTTTGGCTGTTGTGTTGCGTTCCATCTAATTTAAACAAATTTATGGTTACCCACTCAGCCCAGATCGTGAATTCCCATTGCGTTTCGGGAGGTGGAATTTTTGTTTTGTTTTGTTTTCTCTCCTTCTCTCTGTTCTGGAACTATTTTTTGATATCTCATTGGAAAAAAACGAGAGGCACAAATGAAGTACCACGATGCACGATGTGTGTACGATGACGATTTCGTCGGTGCTAAATGATTTTTTTTTCTTCATTCATCGACCGTTGGAATGTTTACGTTGCGTTCTTCCTTTTTGCCTTTTGTTGTGTGAGAAAGTGTTTGCCTTGATGATAAACGAAAATTTTGATGGAGTTGATGAAGCACTGCTGCACCTTTCACGGGTGGGTTTTGTGTAAACAGATAATTTAATCATCTGCCGATTGCATGACTCATGGTCCATTTTCGATTTGATTAATCTGCATCAATCAGAGCGCAGAATGGTAATTAAAAAGAAGCTTGTAGAATTGAAGGTTTTACCTTAAACTCTTCCATTTCAAATTCTCCAAAAAAATGACTTCAAAATTACTTGAAAATATTTCTATTAAAATGTTTTTAGTATTAGTTACAAAATTAAAACATAATTATCTCCAAAAAAATGATACAAAACCAAAACAAACGAAATGTACTCCCCGGTTAATGCTTGCTCTTATCCATGCATGACTTTCCCATTTTATTCCCATGCTCATCCATTGCGACGTTTCATTGCTTTATGCGCACATTTTGCACGCGCCCGTAAGCTTCAAAAAACGTGTATGTAAATGGTATACGCCTGGTGGAAAAGCTCCCGCATTTCCGCTCCGTACGCCGACCGGCATCAAACGGCACCCCGTAATGGGACAATTATTTAGTCATTTTGAAACGTGCGGGCACGACACGTGAACAGGTGGGGCGTTTGGGAGGGCAAAAGGCAAGCCATTGTAGTTGCACACGGCACGGTTGAGGAGCTAAAGTGAGAGGTGGGTCTGGTTTGGTGGTTGGATTTGGCACGGTTTTGCTTAGCCTAGTTCCGGTTGGTTGAAGTTTTCTCGAATCCCCCCAGGAAAAGCATGTGTGAACTGGTATGTTTGATGCGTTCTTTGGCTGTTTTTCTTTAGATTTATGTCATCTCACGGGGTAATTTATAAAGCAACCCGTCATTATGGAATATTTATCTCATTAAATAAGGCTACCCACTTTTATTCTCTCTTGGAGGCTATGACGTATTTTAATCGTATTATGAGCTACTCAGCGTGAAGATACCTTAGGACATTCGTTTACTAAACTAATCCTCTCACCATATCATACTAAGCTGGCACCGGACAGCCCAACTTGCTCGCATTTATCGCATCACTTTATTATCACACGCACAACTTTTGGTAGCAAAAACCAAATAAAAAAAAAGTCCCGAAAGCTTCTAAAGTAAGCTGATACGGCCAGGAACGAGCGACTGCTAGCCGACAATGATGACGTTCCGGCTAGTTGTTAATCTTCCTTCCGCTGTTCCCTTTCTGTACACCATGTTGCCCGCTCCCACATTGTGCACGAAATGAAGCGAAATAAAGTTTTGTGCCGGTCCGATGTGTCGGTTCTGCTTTGGACAGCTTTTCCAAAGGCAGTTTTTCCCCCCCCGGGTACGGTGGGAAAACCGATCTCGGCAAAAGGTTCGCCCGATAGAAAGTGTTCGCGGACAGTGGAAAGAGTTTTGAATGATGGCTGCACGTTATAATGGAGCGGAAGAGGAAGCGAGTGGAGCGAGAGCAGCAAAAAAAACACACGAATTTGTGTGAGTAACTTTGAACTTTTGTGGCTCAAAATGCCGGTGTGTGTTTCGGGGTTGAGATGCTAGCGTGACCTGCAAATCCTTTTTTTTTTGAGTAGTGAGTTGTGCTATACTTAGAAATTGGGAAGAGTTCTTTTTTGCATTTGCGATCAAAGCAGATAAGAACATAAAAGAACTGAACCACACTAGTATCATTATTTTAGAAGCTAAAAGTGAAGAAAACTTTGACACTTTAGTAAGTAGCTTATTGTATGTGTAAAAGACTTAAAACGTTGCCCAAAATATCGAAAAACAATAATGAAACTGAAAGCAAACGAACTGCAGCAAAGAGTGTGGTAAGCTATCGTAAAACAGACAGAAACACAACAGACAGACAATTAAAACACGATCACAAAACACCCACCCACAAACGCGAGATTATTCGAGCAAGAGAAGACAAGAAAACACGAAACAGCAATGGGAAGCGTAAAGCTTGCTTGCGGCAAAACATCTAATAGGTAGAGAGATTAAAGCCAACAGCGTGGAGTGATTATTATCACACCTTTCCTGTTGATCGGTTTTGACAGCTCAACCACTGTACATCGCAAGCGGAGATAGAGCATACAGCGTTCTTTGCTCTGGCAAACAAACGTTCAATGTGACGTTTGCGACGGTTTTTGTCAAGCGCGAGGCAAAGCAAGAAGAGTAGCAGCGGAAAAAGGGCATATAAAAATCAAAGGAAGCTAGGGCGACGCGAGATGCGATGGTGACGAGTAGGCGATGATTGAACAGTTCGTAGCTGTCACAACAGAACGCCGTCAAATGAGGCTGCGCGAGTGAGCAAAGTGAGAGCGGCTATAAAGGAAATCAGCCAGAGCGAGCCGCGCTAATAAAAAGTCGCCAGATCGGATGATTGACTGTCGCAGACTTTGCGTGTTCCGACAAGGGTTAGAATTACGCGATCGAGTCTGTCACTGACTTGTGATGGCGATAAAAAAACGCACACAGATTGGAATCGTTTGTGATGATGAGGACAATTTTCACCTTAATAAGATTTGCTGTCAAGCTTTTTTTCTATTACAGTTTAGAGTTCGATCTCGTTCGATCTTGAATGTTTATTAGTCAAGAACGAATTCGATTACTCATCGCAAATTACCACCGCGGTGTTTAGCTCCGCAATACGCTGCTGATAAGGCAAATATTTTCCGTCTATGAAGACTTATCTTCTGTTTACTGTAGCCCCCGTGCTGAGACACGCTTTGTACACGGTGCGGATAAACCTGAACCACCTATGACGCATCCGTTTTTTGGCACAAGCTGTGTGTTTGCGCGTGCCATTTGAGTAAATAAACTAAATCTCATTCTACAGTCGGGCTGATTCAATCATTTCGGGCGGGCTTAAGAGAGTTTGTTATAGAGTGCGGTGAGTTTTATTAATTTGAACACAAACATTTGCTTTCATGGCACTGGCACACAGAAATTAAGGCTGGATATGACGACAAATAAAAAACCACACTTTTCATCGTGACAGCTGTGATACAAAATTTTACACACCTCATCGGTTTCAGCTTCATCGATCCAGACCGCAGACTTTGCTATTTAACCAGCAGTTTCATTCGCGCAAACAATAACGCACTTAACCTTGTCTGACGTTTCGATTTTGTCTTTCTTCGTTCGCAGTTTGCCGATCGTGCATCGTGAAATACCTCGAGTGCAACAAGTACTGTCCCCGCTGCAAGTCGTACAACAGCAAACCGATTACGGTCGCTAATTTAAGGTAATTATGGGCGCGGGTTAAACGGGCGTCTTCCCATCTTCCCTACCCGGTCGTTTCGATCTGTGAAGGGGGTGGAAATAATCTGTTGAGGGTGAAGGTTTTTGATGCTGTTTTAACGACACTGATCGGCTTTATGGCGATCTTTAAATACGAAAAGAGGAAAAAAAAATAACACTTTCGAAGTAACTGAAGGTGGATGTCCTTCCCGTAAATAATTTACATTAGCTTTAAAAAAATTCATTTAAATACTTTAACATTTAAATCAAACCTGCTAGCGTTTATTTTCCACGTCGCACATTAAACTTTTACGCTAGCGCTAACGGTTTTTCTTTTTGCTAACGAATTGCTGCATCTCTTGTCGCTGCGCAGACGCCATCGCACTTTAGTGTGCGGGGCGTAATTGGGTGGAGTACTGTCTCGCCCGGTGCCAATCCATATCACGCCAGCAAACACCTTTTCCTTCTTGTTTTGTCCGCATTTTCCGTTGTGGCGCACACGGTGCCCACGGTTGTCGTTGTTTGGTCATTTTTCATGTTTTCCTCTAAAACGATATTTAATGTGTGCTTTAGAAAGGTGACTCACCACACTGTACGCACTGTACCCGGCTAGTATAATCACACCACAAAACGGGTTCCCTCTCTTCCTGCAGGCCGGATCGAACGCTGCGGGCACTCGTCTACAAGCTGGTGCCAGGGCTGCACAAATCCGAAAACCAAAGAATAATACAGTTTTATGCTTCGATATCGAGCAACATCGTCCCATCGGTGGAGGAGGACGATCCGACCGGGCCGGGTACGTTCCATCTGCTCGACGATCAAAACTTCTTCTCCCCGGATGAACCAATCAGGCAAGTAGCAACCGAAATCCGATACGCTTGTTTTCGTTTTCGTGCAATGTTTCAATCGATGTTTAACGATCGTGCATATTTTTTTTTGTTTGGTGGGGATTTTGTCGTTTCACCCACAGTCTGTCGCTGGAGTACCATTACGATACGGTGGCGGAGCACGGTGGCGCTGCGAGCGGGCAACTGCCCATCACCTATCTGCAGTGTCCGGCCGCCGTCACCGTGCACCATCTGTACAAATTTATCCTCACGAAGAACGGGCTGCAGGTCGGCTCGGACAACATTCGGGTGGAAATTATCTACGAGGAGGAGATTCTGCCGCATGACTTCACGCTGATGGATGTGGCGTACTGTTTCGACTACAAGCGGGTAAGTGAGCACACATGCGTTACACCATACGCTGTTATTTTCAACTCTTTTTCAACCTATTCTTGTGATTATCAGACACTAATTACGACAGAGCGGTAGCTCTTAGTTAGAAAAGTAACTATAATAAGAAGCATAGATGTGAAGCATATCTCCCAATCACCCCTTTTAAGAGAGAACTCTGACGATTCCTCATTTTGTCTACGAAAGATAGAAATAAATATTTCTGTATATTCAAATAACGTATAGTACACATATGGCCACTAGTTAAGGGTCGTATAGTAAAGCAACTTTGTGGAGCACTTTGTCTTCCTCTGGGCGTCCTTGTCATGTTTGTCTCTTCAGGCCTCTACTAGACCTTTTTTACCACGAGGACGAGTAATCAGACCAACGGAGAATGGTCCTGATGGGGGTTTGTCTCGGTCCTGTCTTATGGAACTCGCGTCTCTGCTGACTACACCACGGGTTCAGCTTCGAGCACTTTGTATTAAAAGCTACTAAGGAAGCTCCAGGAATCTGGATTCCTCAGTCGTCTCAGTGGTGTGATTTTTAGTAATCAGAATTTCAAAACCTTTTGGGAGAGTTTACTCAAATGAGTTCATAAATAGGAAAAAACCAATGGGGCAATACAATCTTTCTCGAGTTACACGAATAATTCGTGTCTGAGAAATTCGCAAAACTCGAATTCCCTTTATAATATCGTTTACATATAGTATTCAGGAATCGATTACTTCTTTTCACGTTAGGAAACACATTGATAATTGATAATTTTACGTTTATTTCGACAATTAGAATAAATTTTTACCAAAACTTATGTTTAGATTATTAAAATGCAGCGTGTTTTTGGGAAAATATAAAATTTGACAAATTTGAAAAATTTCATTACACGAACCGTCATAATTTTGACATTTGCGTATCTCGAATTCGCGTAACTCGATTGTTGTCGCTGACGTAAATGTCCTAACGGACCATCCGGCATAGGTTCTGAGGCTTGAGGAGTTGCTAGTCCGTAGGCGCTCCGGCGAATCGAGCAGTTCCCTGACTTTGGTGGTTCCTGTTTTAACAGGCTTTCTTGACAAGGATGTGGGTTCTCTATGAAGATTCTCTCCTCTGACAATCCAAAAGAAAAGAACACGAGTGTCGCGTAACTGGGAAATGATTGTACAAGGTAGAATTTAAACTTGTGGCTTTGAGATTGTGGTAAACCCTTCGTAAGTCTTCTTAGAAAAAAAAAACTTATTTATAAATTTATTAATTCCAACTTTAACAGTATCTTAAGCTGCAATGGTCGAATCCTTGAATATAATATTTTGAATGCTTGAATGCTTGCAAACAAATTGCACAATTTGCACTGCAATTTTGAGAATTATTTAAACTGCTTTTACTCACTTTGAATTTTTTTTAATAATTTGGCTTTTCTTACCATTAATACTGTCTGAACAGTATTCTATCATTCCGAATAATATGATGCTGAAACAACTCAGCAATTGTTCACTTTTGCGCACTGCAAATAAAACGAGCATTTTTACCGAGCACCGAAATAAATTATGCTCCCCAAGGTCCGAAAGGCAAAACCGACCCCGAGCCCTGGCCGTCTCGAGATGACGACCCTGCTCATCCCCAACGATGGTACAAGCTCCGCCATCGAATTATGTGTTCCGGGCATCCGGGAACCCCGTGTGGCAAACGAAGGAAATAAATGCGATTTGGTTCGCATGAATGCAGGTTTCGCTTCACACACGCTCTCTTGCGATAAGAAAACGGACGTCGACAAAGGGCGGCAAAATGTTTGGCTGTATCTGTGGCCCTTTTTTTTTATTCGTACGGTATGGTATTTCTCTCCAGCCACCACCTCAGGTTCTATCGCTTGTGCGAGCTAGAAGGCAACTGTGTGCCAACTTGTGGTTGAGCAACAGAGACCGAGCGACCGACTGGGTAAACTGAGCTGCAAGCCCTAGAGGGATTTTGAGCTGAAGGACTTCAAGTGGCGAATCAACAACGTGCACGCTGTACGCCGATAGCGAAGGTGGAGGGAAAACGCGGCCACAGATAGATAGAGGCAAAGCGGGCCCAAAATTCAACCGGCATGATGAGAAACCGAATCGAAGCACAGTGCGTACCAGCGGGAAGTTTTGTGGAGTTGGAGATATTTTAAAAACTTCAACACTTAGACAAACTTTTGATATACTCGTTGAATCATTTTTGGTTTAATTTTCTATACAAACATTATATTTGTTACTACACATAACACCAGTTCTTATTGAAAAGTCCTCGAATTAATCGATGCAGCATAAAACACGTTCCGCACTGTGCGTTTCAAGATGATGCCAAACGGTTCCGCAGTAAATGCGTAAGTGCAAGTGCGAAAAACCCCGGCCGATGAAATGAATGAATGGGCCCAACCCTGCCGGACCCGAAGGAGCAGCGTGGAAAGCGCGCGAAACGAAAATAATTAATAGTAATTATGCTGAGCGATTGTGCCCGTGATAGCATACGGTGCGAGATTCTTCTCCTGCCACGTCGCTCGTCGCGGCCTACTACTAAAACATTGGGGGATTGACTTTAGGCGTCGAAGGTACTTGAAGCAGGCTGACTGCCCTGTACTCGCTGCTCGCTGCTGCTGACGGTTGCGGTAGTTGATAATCATAACGATGGCGATGATGAGGATCATCAAGATGATGACGAAGGTTTTGCCGAGTGGTTGTGGATGTACTTTTAAATATAGCAATGAACGGTGGGAATCGGAGTGTTTTACCGGAATCGTTCCGGGCGCGCTGGTGTTTTGGTACATCTCCGGTAGACGCGTTACCGCTTCCAACCGGTTGGCCTTTTGCACTTCGGGAGCAAGGACATCAAGATTGGGTTTCGCTCGCTGCCTGTGCGAAGGGGTTGTACGGGGTTTCGTTATTAAGGTGGAGATTGAAATGTCACCATATTAAGGTGTGAATTCATACTCAGGTCTTTTGGTAACACGACGGAATTGGTAACTTTTTCCTATGGCACATGTCTGTCTTTTGGAAAGAACATTTAATTTAACTTTATTAAATGTTTAAACTGTCTATTACTCATCGAAATGAATTAATAGCCATTTGTGTACAGTTAGTCTCAACAGTTGTTCTATTAACAATTTAAAACACGGACACGACCAAAACACCATTGGGAACCCATCATGAGCATGCGAAAACTGGTGCACTAACTTTGGAGAATTTATTTTTATCCACCGACAGTCCGGCGTCACAATAGGTCCCCGCACTAACACACCCGTTTTTCTCTTCTTTTGCTTTCCATTTCTCACCCACTTTGTACAACGCAGATAGCACCGATGCGGTTTTTCTATCGCATTCTCTTACACTCGACCGCAAAGTTGGCACCGACCGCGAGCGCATACCACCGCGTCGAGGGACAGGACAAAAATAGCACCAAGAGCGGTAACAGCGGCAGTCCCGACACCACTAGCGCTGCCAACCCTGGCAAGAGTTCTGCCGGCAGCGGCACCCCAACGGTGAGAACCACCCCAACTACGGCCGGTGTCACCGATGGTCAGCGGCCGGGCAACACGAAAACCAAAGCGGCACAGGAAACCGGGGGCCAGGGCAAAACCCAACCGGCTGGTCGCGCCCCACGGGAAGAAACCGCTAATAATAGTGCCCCGATGGCTGCTGTTAACGGTCATCATCGTGCGAAACCATCGACGACGACGACAACTACGGCGACGAAGACGACCTCGAGTGAAGTGGTTCGGAGTGCTACCCAGTCATCGTCACCGGTAGTCACCAGCACGAGTTCGAGCGGCCTTAAAATGGTCCTCGTACCCAAAGGCAAACACGAATCAAATGCTGCTGGAACTGCTGATGCGAAACGAAGTCCACCACCTCTCAAGGCCATACAGTCAGCTTCCGCGCTGCCGCAGAATGGTGGAGCCTCAGCCCCGAAGCAATCATCAAAAGAACCTCCAGCTAGCGGGAAAGAAGTAACGACACCGACGGTGGATACGGAAAAATCCCCATCAAACTCCACCGCACTGAAATGCTACGTTAATTTGAAAACGCAAACCGTCGTTGGTGCACCGTCGTCCGGGGAAAATTTCCCCTCGAAAGCCACCGGATGCGAATCCCCGAAACAACCTCCGGCAGAAATCCCACGGTTAAAGATTGATTTAAAGGCGAAGCTAAGCATTCCGCGCGAAAAGCATCCTGGGTTGAGTCCGCCGAGCAGCAGCAACTCATCGGCGGCGACATCACCCTCATCGGCCACCTCGGCGACGAGTTCGGCTGGCAAAAGTCCCGTCTGGCCCATGGGGAAGGAGGAGTACGCGAAAACGATCGGCCTGAAGCCGGTGTACGCGTCAAGCGTAGTGCCGGAGGTCAGCCTGGATGAGTCCGCTACCCATTCTTCCTCGCACCGGAAGCGCAAGAAGGGCAAACACTCGAAGGAAGCCGGTAGCAGTGGCAAGCGGCGGAAGTTGCACGCTGAAATCTCATCCCAGCATGACGCAAGTCTCAAGATGAAGGTTAAGCTGACGGAGAAACCACCCAAGCACGAACGGCTTAAGTCGTCGGGGAATGAGGAGGAACCGGCACAGCCTAAATCACCCCGAGTAGTGGTGCTGGAACCGGTCCCAAGCCCTCCGAAACCTCCGAAAGTGATCGACATCACAAAGGACGACGATGAGGTGAAGTTCGTTGCTGAGCAGAAGCTGACCAATGTGAAGAGTCCTCCCGTGCCAACAGCTGTTGTGCCGAAGGACGTTCCGGTGAGTGCTCCAGCGTCGTCAACTTCGACCACTTCGAAGGAAAAGTTGAACGAGATGCGCAGCGTGCGTCACAAACCGATGGTGTACATCCCCAACCTGGACCGTAACCTCTCGGTGGATATGGCCGGCGTGGGTTCATCCATCAACTCACTGCTGGAGAGTGTTGGGGCGAAGACGCCACTGTTAAAGCCAACACCAGCCCTGATACCTACCTCAACGGCATCCTCCGGACTGGCGGGAAAATCACAACCCCGTACACCGATTCTATCGCGCCCAATGCCATCCTGTCCACCGTTGGCCTATCCGATAGCCAGTTCACCGGTCACCAGTTCCACCACGGGATCCATCCGCACGATGGCAGCTCCTCCAGCGATTAAACGATCAATCAGCACGGACAGTGGTAATGGGACTGCGGCAAAGGTGCCTCGCCTTGAACCACCGTCCCTTATGCCTCCCGTTTCACTGCTACCTGCCAAACAACCGGCCCCAATTCAAGCACCGATGTTCAACTTCGCCAAAGGAGCTAATCGTGCCAAGGCTGCCCAGCAGGCGGCGGGTATGGCACCCACTCCACCCGAGCACATTCCCTACCGCTCGCCGATCAGTGCGTCCTACACCAAGGAGATCCCGTCGACGAAGAAACCCATCCCCAATCTGCTGCTCCCACCGGCCACCGTTAGCGTTACGAAGATGTCCGACATAGTTTCGTCCACGCTGTCACCGTCCCCGCTGCACGATAATGGTCGTCCGGCTGTTGAGTTTCTGCGCATACCTTCAACCGCACCCGTAGCCGATAAGCCCATGCTAGCGCCGTTCACTGCGCCCAAGGTGAGCACAAAAGCTACAAGACCTCCACCGGCTACAATTCCACTGATAAAGATAAAAAAGCCCACGGTAGTGGGCGGTAGTGGCAACGAGTCAGCACAGGGTGGAGTTATTCCGCCCAGCATGACTCCACTGGCACCTCCAATGCGCCCAAAGGTACCTGTTCGGTCGGTTTCCGATCCGATGGCCTGTAGTAACGCCAACATCCTCGATCTTTCCGGCGGAGGAGTGACGGGCAATCGGCGGCTGTCTGATGATGTGATCATTCTGGATCACAGCCCGGCAAAGAGTATCTCCGACACGGCCAATCGTTCGCGAGTGGTTGATAGCAATCGCGGCAAACCTTCCACCACCGCTCTTCACTTCTCACCGGTCAAACGTTCGCCAGAGATGCTCAACTTCTCGGCACCTACGAGCACCTCGGCGCTCCTATCGCAGGCTCTACCTCCGGTTCAGAAGACACTTGCTCCACTGCCCAAGCTGACGGAGATCAATCGCCATCGGAGTGTAACGGTGCGTCAGCCAAATGCCTCCATACGGAACATTCCCAACCCATCGGCGTTGGCTTTTCGAGGCACCCAGTCTAGTGTTGCTACGACCATTTCTAACTCTCCCTCCTCCACTACCATGGGGATGCTAATGGCAGGGTTTACTTCTTCGTCGCCTACCCAGCAAAGTAACGGCAGTTTGACAGCTAGTAACCGTTCCAACGGTAACGCCATCGGCACAACGATGACATCTTCATCGACAACAATCAAAACCAACACCGCGTCGCTTAGCAACGGATCAGCAAGACAGCAGCAGCTTACACCAATGATGGGCATCACCTCGGGCATGAAGGGTACCTCCACCAATGGTAACACCGATCCGAAACCCCCACACAATGGCAACACCACTCACAACAACAACAACAACAACAACAACAGCAAAATTGCCAACGCCAACACGGGTCTTCTGGCCGCCAAGAAGAAGATCGAAACGGTAGCGGCCGTATTGAAGGCAGCCGCTGCCACAGCCGACACAACATCCCAGCGCCACAGCACAGCGTCAACAACCACGAAATCTGCAACCTCGGCGTCAAGCACCGGTGGAATGGTCGCGAGAGATGAACCGAAAGGAAAGCTACAAAGGGAAGACACCACGGCACATCCATCCGTAACGGCCGCCTCCAGCACAACGTCCGCGGGCAGTGGTGATTCGTTGCCCATGGTAACGGTGTCTGCCGTAAACCGTGTCATCAACAACAAAACCCACGCGGATAGTATCGTTACGAGCGTTACGACAGCATCCATTGCGAGCGTTACGGGTACAAGCTCGAGAAACAGCCCGGCAAGTATAGTGAACGTGGGGTAAGACGATTGCGTTATCTGATAACGTTGAATGTTGTGGGGAAGGCGTTTATTTCTTAGCGCTAATTAACTTATACCACCCTGCTCCCTGTTTTGCAAAACAAAAAATGTTTTGCTTGGCAACCAACATACATAGCAGGCGTTGCGTTTTGTTCGCGTACTTTTGTCGTCTGCCTTCACATAATATTGACACTTTCGCGTAGACACTTTCGTCACGGCCAGTATCGATTTTACATACCAATAATAAACACATTTCCCTTATAGTTCCTTCCGTATTGCGAACGATTTCAATAAGCATGACAGTAAAACCATTTCTTTACACTTTGTCCAGGACCAGGCCACGTATATTAGTGTTGTAGTGTAGGGTTGTAGTAGCGCGACACACAGGATCTTTATTTCGTACGCAAAACGTGTGTTAAGGGGGAACTCGTTTTGGAAAAGATAATTCCACTTTTATGGGTACAAGTGCGCATGTATTTATAGCGCTATAAGACACAGGATTACGTGTGTCTCTCCGTGAGTTCGTAGCGTGTGTTTAGGTGTAGGGAGTAAATTCATTTAAAATGATACGTAAACCGGTACGTGCAGCAGTAAATTGTTTTGCAAAGCGCCAGCTAAAATGTGCACAACAAATGCATAGCAAAAAAAAAGAAAATAACAACCCTTGTTAACATTGTGTCCGATGCGATAGTTCCGCGACGAGTACAACTCACAACGGGAAGAAAGCAAGGGAAAGATGCGCGTACCTAAGGATAGCGAACGGGGGGAAAAGCCAGCCCGTGTGTGTAGGTGTTTAATTTCCCTGAAGGTAGTTTGTAGCCAGCGGCATTAAGCGACAAACTGTGCTTCGTGGGGGCGATGGCACACTTCACGGTGATGCTGCATACGCCTGCATACGTGTAAATAGACGATGGCGTTCGTTTGGCCGGACCGAAACCCGAAGCATAATAAACAAACCGTGGGAGCTTAAAGGGAGCATCGTAAAGCGGGCGTGCGAGAAAGTATCGCGAATAAAAAGCACCCGCGTGCAGTCCACGTTTCTAGGCGCCCCGTACCCGATGAATGCTTGTTTTTCTTCTGTCTTTACTTTCTGCCCTTCGGTGCAACATTTCGTTCATGGCGGGCAACTTCGGTGGAATATCCAAACGCGCTTTGCGTTAATTACCATATTCAGCAGATGGTGTGGAAATGGAAAAGTTTATAAAACTAACTTATAAAACAAATACAAACTGGTAGAGAGTGAATAAATGTAGTAGAACATAGAAGTAGTAAAAGAAAAACAAGTGTAAATAGACCAAAAGACGAACGGTGAATGTATCGATGAGAACATAAAACAACACAAAGCAAATGATATTCCATGTGACATAAAAAGGAGAAGCAGCAAAGATCAAGCCCCGGCACCCGGCCAGTTAAGCACAGCAGTTTGATGAACTTTAAAGTAAAACCACATGCCATCGGCGTTCGGTTTTTGTTCGCTTCATCCACTCCGTGAACAGTTTGAAGCTACCATCATCATGGCGCGATACAATCACGGTGCGGCCGAAGATGCGTGGCATATTGAAAGAAGCGGCAGACGGGAAAGATAGATTGATAATTGAAGCAAATGGAAAAATTATTAACCCGCGTCGCGTCTCCTTCCATCGCCTGTCCTCCCTTGCCCAATCCCATAAAAATCGTCATCTCGTTGAGTGATATGCTGGTAAAAGGGTGACGGGATGGGACGAAAATTTCATTTACTGGTACGGAGAATTCTTCATACGCGTACACCAGCATGCAGATTGAACCGGGTCACAAACACACATTACCAGGGCAAAATAAAAAAAACCGTTTTTCGGTGGCTGGGAAAAGCAATCACTTCTTCAGCGGAAGAGAGAATGACGATCGCTGCTTTTTTTATTTTGTCGAACTCGATCCGATTATCGCTGCAGGCTGGCGGAGAGTTCGTGGGAATTGAAGCTAGGAATCGTTGGAATTGGCTATGAAATTAATTTTACACCTCGCCAATGCATGATTTATTGGAAATTGAGCATCAATTAGGAAACAATGCTTCGTGTTTCTTTGGCTGGACAGCCAACCGAGATGGGACGCAACATTACCATTGCGCCATTATGTTTGGTTGGAAATGTTTTATTGTATTAACGTAAAAATTGTTTTTCCCTAAAATAAGTTATTCAACGTTTGTTTAATTTATTAAAAACTAGTTTAATCATGAGGTAAAAGGGGCTGTATGTAAAAAAAAAAAAACAGTGGTTTACAGTAAGCTTTTGTTGGTTTTGTATAATTTAATTGTTTAAGAAAAAATATAAACATTTATTTCGGGGGCAATTAATCATAAGAATATAAAAGATATTCATTAAACTATTATGCATATGAAAAAAAACAACAAAGGAGGCTAGTGTGCTTGTATTTTAGTGCAATACGTAGTAGAAAGGAAATAATGACAGTTCAAACAGTAGAGCGTCAAACACATGACTATGAGATCGAGCGCTAAAGGAAAACACTGATATTATGATATCCGCTCAGGGTAGGTGATGGAACCATCAGTAGCTGGCCAGCATATTCATCGAAAGCAAAGCAGAATTGATGTGCAAACACTCGAAGGGGTTTAAAGTAGGAAAGAAAAAAATAGAAAAAGGTCTAGTAATAGAAGAAACAATGTGTACAATGGTAAGCGAAGTGTAAGTGTAAGAAAGATAAGGAAAATGAGTTGGAAAATGATTAAATATGACATCAATTACAATGGAGCAAACAAAAGTGTAACCAGACAAACAAGCCCCAATGTGCACATGTAACAATGCATACAGTAGTTACAAACGGTACGTCCCGCTGTAATATGTAACCAAACCACAAACACACATGTACAACGTCTGTACCGGAGGACACGGTACACGTTTCCTGCCCCCTGACCATCCCCACGTACATACATATGAATAATAAACATCAAAAGGAAAATACGATAATCAATATTTAAACATATCGGACATTGTGGTGCTTTATTGGACGGACGGCTGTGGGTGGATGGGAGGGTTTTTTCCGGCGGTGTAAGTGTAATATCACACATGTACTGGCCCACACAAATACTCAAAGGGCAACTGTTTGGATAGGGGTGATCTATACATGCTGGATGTACGAACATGACATTGATGAACCGAGACCGCAAAACCGAGAACTCGACGGTATGCAAACTAAATGGCCGCACTTTGCAGGATGACTTGGTCATGGTTACATCACTGCAGCGATGGACATAAAGGTAACTGTGGTTGTACGGTAGAAAGAAAAGACTGGAAGACGTTGCGAAAAGGTAAGTTGAATTATATTGATTTTTCTTTGTATATTTTATATTTTGAGTTCTTGCATATTGATGCAGTTTGTATGTGTACACAATTGAAGCAAAACTCTAGTTTAGCACGCTTGATTGCTAAGTAGTTGCTTAATTAAGAAGTTATTAATATAACACTGTATAACACTAACAAATATTAAATGGTTAGTATTATTTACTTTTTATGTGTCATACGCTAATAATTTTCTGGAACTGTCAATTAAAGAAAAGGACATTCATCTTCTCGTTTTATTAAAATAGCTGCTTAGATATAGCTTTCGTGTGCCCATATTGAGGATAGGTTCAATTTAAATAATGGTTAAGTGCTACACATTCCGGTCTTCCGGGACCAGATTATCCCAACGTAATTGATGTACAAGTAAATGCTTCCATGAGTGATTGAGATGTTAAAATCTAAAACCCAACGGCGCGACAGTAACGAATTTCCAATCCAATATTCCTTCTGAATCGATATCTGCATATCTCACTAACACTGTTTTGCGATCCATACGAGTTGAGCTCACTAAGAATACAGTCTCGCTGTACAAAGTTCTAACTCCATCAACGTCCGATCCTTTTCCGCAAACATGCGTGTCTCTTTATCAAACAAAATCAACATAGACACAATCCTTATTTCTTGATTATTTGCTTGTTTTAAAGGAATATTTTAATTGACGATTAGTTTATTAAATCATAACGCGTTTCAGTAAATTAGTCTTATGTGGTTCATGTTCGAAAGGGATTAAAATGTCATTAATCCTTTCGTTTTTAATTCTGGGTGTACTCTGTAAATCACGTGGTTTTTAGCCGAATTTCGTTACAATCACTAAGGTTAAACCAATCTCCACAATGTATCTTGTTGGATTCATGCGGGTAATGATGTTACATGTTTCAAGTATGAATATTAATTTCTTGGGAATGTTTTTCCACGCTTTTGTCATCATGCAATATCCGTCGATTGCACGATTGCTTCACCGAACGGGGAATAACTAAAAACTTGTACCAATAAACTCGAAATAAGCTATCAGTTCAGAGTCAAACTGGTAATTTCTAAGGTTTGATAAAAAAAATTGATCAGACCAAATTGGAATGCATGATTTAACCTAAATAGCTCACATGGACGAACCTATCAAGCTCTAAATATTCTTTAATCACTGTTTGAAGAATATCTTTTTTGGAACTAAAATAAAATACATTTAGATGAAAAAGGTCGGAAATACGAGCTCCCTGCATGTCACAATAGGTCCCCATAAATAATACCAATAAAGTTACTACAACATCAATCCAGAATCCAGATCTGTGTTTACCAAATTGATAGTGGATTAATTAATTGAACTACCAAAACCGAAACTGTTTAATAGTGATAAACTAAACAAATCCGCAAGCAACACCATTAATGTTCGATATCCGAACTTCGTTCTGTAAATCGCTAGCCAAATTATTTTAAAAAAAACTTCAATAATTGCTTATTGACCGTCAAGTGATGGCCATTTTGTAGATAATTGGAATTTACTGTAAACCTTCTCGTTTAGTACCAGGTCAAAGGAACCCTTTTTTATAAAGTTATTGGTTTTTAATATTGGGACCCTTCTTATGTACTACAGCTAATTAATCGTTCAAGACTAACCCTCTGCCGTATGGCAAATAGTATTCGATTAGAAGCATCCAAGCAAGATATTCGTCCACCTTAATTATTATTATTTAGTCAAAATTGAGCACAAAAATGCAATGGCGTGGATTCTCCCGTAGAGCCATTTTTACGTGACATTTTATGCAAATTCTTAAACGTCCGAAGAAGTTGCTGAAAAGGATTAGATTAACCCCGAGCAAAAGTGCTTGAAGCGCTTTCTTTTTTTGTTTTATAACACATTCCGCAAGTTACCATAAACTGTTTCATCTTGTGAAAATTTATTCAATAACCATGTTTAATGTTAAATTGATCCTAGAACTCTTATTTGTTTTATAAATTTGGTTAATTAATATGGAAATCATTTGGTTATTTTGGTAATTATTCAGTAATTTTGATAAATGGTACTTTAATGTTTCAATACTTTTAACACCCTCCAATACCTGCAGTAACTGCAAGCAACATTTTAAACCTAATGATATTACATTATTGTCTTCTCTACGCAACACTGCAAATAAAGTCATCCAGATAGATTGTGCAATTTAAAACATTATTTAAACCCTTGTCTTGTCACCTGTTTGATGTACAAAAATACTCGCCCGGGTACAGTAATAAGTTCATTACATTGTAATTGTGAGGAACTAATCCTCATCAAAGTCGCATAACTCTATCGTGCGGTGCAATTCATGCTTTATGGTATACTTAACTGTACCGCTACCACCAAAAGCGAACGATGCGCCATTTTCCAATTCACATTTCCATTCGTTCCATCCGTTCCATCGCCCACAGCAAAAGCTTCGGTTGCCTGCTTAGGCCTGCCGTACCATCCTGCGCCGTGTATAGGGAATAGACGGCATCGCATGCATTCGGTGTAATAACAGCGAATGCACACGGAGAACATGCACCTCATTATTTCGGCATGCATGCAAGTGGGATGTTGGGGCGTCAGTTCAGCCGTAAATGCCCGGACCGATCGCATCAGAGCGCGAACCGGACCGCGGGGACGGTTCACTTTGGCACCTAGTTTTTTTTTCTTTTCTTCATTTTTGCTTTTCGTTTTTCGCATTCCCCGCGCTGCTGCTGCTGCTGCTGCTTTTGCAAGCGGCAATTTTATCGCGCAAGGCTGATAATTACTTCGTGACTACTCGTCATGCGGAAAAACGATTACCCCCCCCCCCCCCCCCCCCCTCGTTCGATCGGACGATTTCTTTCCTTGGGATGGTAAGGTAAGGTGGTTGCGGTAATAGATGGCATGCACTGTACACACCCGTGGGTTTAGTGTGAGATAAATTTACCTTAAATAAAACACGCTCATTGCTATTACGAGTGCTTGTAGCAGTGCATAAATCATAGATCGTAGCGGCGAAAGGAAAAGCCACGGGAAAACTCATGCAAAAGATGATCAACGCTTCATTTCATTTCATGCTTCATTAGCACTCGTTAAGCGTAGTTTCCTCGCGTTCGCTTGTTTTTTCGACCAGGTACACTATTATACTTTTCCACTCCTTTTCCGCTTTCTGATTCGTAATGTGTAATAATTCATAAAAATATAATTAACACTCTCCGCTTTCTACCAACGATCAGGATGTATTTGAATTAATGTAATACCGTCCAATTGTATCGAAACGATGTGGTTTTCTGCTGGAAGTTTGCTTTTCTTATAGTAAATCTATTCTTTTCTTCGCTGTTGTTTTGTTTTTCGTTATCATTTTCATTGAGAAAACTTACAATCCATTGGATATGTTTCGAACTGTCGGGTGATTTTCGGGCAAGGATAGATGAGGGCCCTTTTGTAATAAGATTTTAATGTGGCAGATTGAAAGACAAAAGACAAAATAAGTTGACCCAAAACATGATTTACATTCTATCTTGTACAATTTTAATGAGATTTACTGGAAACATCATTAATGATCCTTAGTTATAATTAATAAAACATTGGAAAACACCCTGATTAATACTCTGAATAATGGTGCACAAGAGCAACAGTTCTGTTCATACCATTGGGTGTCATAAGTACATACAAAACAGTGCAAAAGCATGGCATTTATCTACAAATGTCGATATGAAAGCTATACTAAATAGTAGCTAATTAACATACAAAACCCATTTGATACAAATTTCAATGTTAGCGATCGCTTTAGCGGGGGAAAATTCCACGAAATTTCCTCAAAAATAAGATAGGTATGATGGCCAATGAGATAGTGCGTCTATAGGAAGCCCTTCATTGGCTGCAATTGACAGATAATATGATTTGATTCCCCAGTGAGCTTAAGTTCATAACATTAGCGAAAGCTATACAAAGCTAACAGGGATTATACCGATCTGCGATGAACTGGATCGGTTTTCCCAAGATCAGTATGATGTATATGTATATTTGAAGACTGGATATTATATTCATGAATGCGAACCTGATGAACATATATTAATATATTATATATTATACATATATTTTTGAACTATTTTAAGCCTATGGAAAACAGTGTTAGAAAACAATTTCTTTTTCTTTCAAAGAATTTTTCTCACAACACAGACTTTGAGCTTGGAAGCGTTACTGTTTAACCGTCTTGACCCAACAAAATGAGTTTAAGATACACAAAAGCATGAAAATAAAAATTGTATATGGTTCACAAAGCGGCTAGAATTTTCGAAAAATTAGATTGAATAATTGTTTACATCCCTCTAAGATCTTTAAAGAGCGTGTAAACAGAGATCAAACATGCTTAAATGATTTGCAATCGTTTGACTCATCTTGAGCATTAATCTATGCTCGGAAAGGATACAGCTCTTAGTACGACCAGCTTTTTCAATCACTGTGTTGATTTTTGCTGTTTGAATGGTAGCGATTTCTTGGCGCATGTTGGAAGTTTGAGTTATGAGCCATGCGGTGCATTTTCAGAAAGAAGATAGAAGTGCAAAGTTTAAGAAAGAACCGTCTAGACTGTAATTGATTAGAGAACTTAAAAACCAACGCTGCTTATCTGTCTGGCAATAATGATCACAATGCATTATTCTGTTAAGAAAAGCTTGTAAATCTATCCTTATCTTCCGGCACATTAGTTTTGCAGTTGGAGCACTATTGCCTCCGGTACTCTGGAGTGAGCACTGGACAGATTGCACATGGTTGTAGGCAAACAAATGTAATGTGATTGTAGATGGACAAAGGACAAAGGCAAACAAATTTTTATTAAATCAAACTGTTTGAGGATGCTCAGAATATATAATATATTATTATTTTTTCATTTCATTGTATACTATAAAATTTAACTTAAAATAGAGTCTAAATCAGCCTAATGGAAGATGTATTATAATTTAAGACATGAAACGGGGAAGAAGAATTTAGGAGCTCAATTTTCAACATTAACGTTCTGAATAGGTTTCAAACAAAATGGTTACTTTTAAGTTATTGTCGAAATATTAAACTCAAGTGTAGAATACTCCTATAGTGCATTATATCTCTATGTTTTAGAGAATTATTTAATTATTTATTTTATATCACAGACTCACAGTCTATACCGTATTGAATAGATTCATGGTACATTTGAATTAGCAAACTGAGTGGATGCTACAGCAAACTGATAATCAAAGTAAACGCTCTGAAAATGTGTACCATCAAGGAAATCAAAACAGAAACAACTCTCTAATGCTGCCCTAACATCAAATTTGGTTTCATCACATAAAACCCTCCCATTGAATAGAAAACTCCATCAAAAACCCTCTCCACCGTGCGGTGGGCTCGCTTCGTGGGATCACTGAATGATTATTTCCCGCGCTTTAATTATGATGTTCTGTAAGCCCCCGCGGTTATAATCCAGCCCAATCGAACGAATCCCCAGCACAAAAGACGCAAGAGGAATCAAAGGCACGGGGAAACGAGCGGAGCAGTCAGGAAAGGAGAAAAGCACACTTCAATCCACCGAAAAAACCCTCGAAAACCCGATCGAAAGATCAAAGCGATCGATCCCCCGGTCAGTTCGGACGAAGCTGTCGCATTTTTATGATTGATTTATGCCGCGTTTCGGTACGACAAAACTAAAGGCGAACGTGTGAGGGCCGCGAACGCGATGGAGAGATGGCTTGCGTCAGTTCGGCTTGCGATGGTTCGCCGTAACAAATCCACGGCAGAGAAGTAAGAAAGTGCGAGTGGTATAGGGCAAGGTACGGCCAGAGAGAAAAATAAAAACACACGACGCCGCAACCAAAATTGCGTGACCAATGGCTATAAAATACACGAGAAAACGCTGCGCGCTGTGTGGTGGCCACGACACCGTCCGTTCGCAATCGACAAATGTCGAAAGACTCGTTGCCGTCGGGTTGGGTACGCAGAAGGGGAAAGTGGAAGCGGTGAGGGGAAGGGATGGCACGGGTTTAACGGTGACGCCGGGGAGAATGGGCGCGAGCTGACCCGCGGAATGATTTGATAACGCGTACGGTCAGTGTAGTTGTGCAGCGGTGATCTATGAAAATTACAGTGAGATACAATTAAGTATGTTTGCCCTTTTGGTAAATGTTTAATATATTTTTACTTTGATAAAATGTAAAAGATATGTCTCGTTTATGTTCAATATGTTAGATATAATAATTGCTTAAGGACCTTAAATTTTACATAAACTTTGTGAAATATATTTTTAAATTCATAATCTTCGCAAGGCTTTCAACAACATTTGCTGCATGACGCGTCGTCTTTCACATGAAAGATGTGATATAAAATCCAAATTAGACCTTCCCCCGTAGTATGGACAAACCAACTAGTTATTGAACGTCTAGGAGCAAATATAAATCGTTAGTTATTAATTAACATTTCCGGTCCGGATAGCTTCATATTCATGGTGGTATTCCTATCAAAATCATCATGTTTTGTTGAGTCACTCTCGAAGCCAGAGGAAACCTTGATGAAGAACTGACCTTGGATCACTCGTTATTGTCTCAAGTTAATAAAATAAATACAGAACATCAATTATCAGATCATTGATAAACTAGTTGGCAAAATATCGGCTTAGTATAAGCATTAAAATTAGTTTATTGTATTAGGTGTATAGTATTCCAGTACATAGCTTCATGTTTACACAATGGGTTCTCCTTGATGCTTTCCTCATAATGTCTCATTTTTTACAAAGCTTGTTGTTTAAATTCTAGTTTATTTACCAGTACTACCTATATTGGAGGTTGGAACTAAAGGGGAAATATATTGAGCTGACAACTAAATACCAAATTTGCCATTTTTGCATGATAATGATTATAGTTTCTTCATCATTTTATGATTTAGAATTAGATGGAGTGTTTTATAACATAAAATATAATTGTATAATATACGTCTTACTTAAAAAGATCGTGATAATATCTAATTGCTTGACAACTGCTACTATTACTGCCCTTAGTGCTTAAATTACTATTACTATTTCATCACTACTGCAGGGGTTTCCACCAAACATAATTTTTCACCCATCACTGTACTACCCCATCTGTATGCTTATGCTTATGGTAGCGTAACAAAGAGCACGATAAAGCAAAGCCTGCGCATCCGCATCAAACCCAGCCAGCCTCGCCGTTTGCCAGAGGGAGACGATGCCACAACGGCACAATCGGGAAAGCCGACTAAAACAACCACGAAGCAAATGCGGCGCGAAACTCAAAAACCAACAAAACGCAAAACCGGAGCGTTTCGTAACAAAACGCGCGTACACTCGCGGTGCTGTGTTTTTCGGACGACATGTGTTTGGCGTGTCGATGCTCTAGCGTCAACCCCAACAGTGCTTGCCCCATTCAGGGTGGTTTGCTGTGTGCGCTGGTGTGCGAGTGCTTACCTACCAAATCGTCAATCATCCGTTGCCCCCTCCCTCAGCAACAGTGGTAACGCGTAAAAACGTGTTACCGTACGCAATCGATGCTCAGTGATGCGTTATTTAGTGTAGAGTAGCACTTGGACAGCATTAAATTGAATTAAAAGCATTTCACATTATTGCTACATTTTGTGTAAAATTTAACAAACCACGTACCATTCTAGCAACGCTAGAAGCCCTCCAGCAGCCAACACCTTTAGTTTATTTTCTTTGCTCCATCTGGACTTCACTTGCGCTCGCACTGTGTGCAACTTATTTGCATAGACATTCCGGTTAAGAAGTGGTTTAGCATCAAAGAGGTAGTAGTAGCATACCAGCAGGAAGCGCGGGAAGATAAGTAAACAACAAACAAACGCACCTAAACGCAACAACCGTACACACAAATAAACACCCGCGTTCAAAGGTGCACACGGTCGACACAAGGCGAGGGAAGGTTATCATCACCATGGCGACCGATTTAAGGTGCAAAAACGTGTAAAGATGAAGGAAACGTTGCATAAACAGTAAGTCAACAAAGCAGTCCGCGAACCACTAGCAGCGTTCGGTAAAGATTAAAAGGCTAAACGGAAATCAATTTCTTGCAATAATTGCAAATTTAATATTGTTTTCATTGTAGCTCTTCTGTTCTTCTTTTCAGTGTGTCCGTTTTGGTGAGTTTTCGGTAGCTATTTTATGTATTAATTAAGTTTCTTTTCCTAATACTACCGGATCAGTCACTACTATTGGAACGCTGGTTACAGATTATTTGAATTTTTGGGGTTTAATGTTTATATCGTACCTAAGTTAGTTCATTCGTATAGTTTGAACTCCAAATAAAAATCCATATTTTTGAAATATAATAGATCGTCGATTATCTGGGCGATTCGATTAACCGGGGGGCGAATTATCCGTGTGTTAAAAATGACAGCTAGTAGACTAGTTTTGAATTTATTGCCATCTAATCGGTTGATCCGCGAGGAACATGAGAGTTTTCTATAAAAAGTTTATCTAGTTAAACTCCCTGGAAAATGTTCGATAATGTTTATAAACAATTACTTCTAATACTAAAAACATATGAATGTTTATAGCGCTGACCAGTCATCTTCATCTTTAATTATTGCATGTACAAAGATAAAGAGCCTGTTTTCCGTGAAAATCTACTAATAGATGTAAAGTGTATAGTAGATGTAAAATAAGTAATCGATTCATAAAGTAACCAGCAATGAAAAAATTAAATAAATACTACTAAATAATAATAATAGTAAGTAATAATAAAAGTAAAATAGTAAAAGTAAAATAGAAAGTTTTAGTCTCAATAAATTGATATAACTAAGAAGATGAAATGTCTATGTCTATGAAAAATAGATCCGTAACTAAAAAACAAAAACCTTTCAACTGTGATAAGCCAACGTAACACAAAATGAATGAAATAATGGCAAACGGCTACTTGCATTGCAAACAAGTGCTCATCCTTATCAAAAGCCGCTGACTGCAGTGGCGAGCACATGAAAAAAGATCAGTTTCATAGCCTGCAATTCGAGCTGCCACCACTCCATGGCAGCATTATATTGCCCCCATCGGTGTCGTACAAGGCCGGTAGGTTGTGTTTGCATGGCGTAAGCATCGACCGTACAATCGTCTATTCCGCCTGTTTAGCTGTGGCTTTCGTTTGACTGTGTGTGTGCGTTTTTGTGCTCGTTTTTTTTTCTCTCAACCCGATTTAATGCTGATCCAGCAATCGAGCCGCACATGATCCTCGGCACCCGGTATCAAGTGTCCTCCCGTGCCTTCCCGCCAGCAGTATCCGTCCGCTCGCTTCCAGTCAACATCGAAAATGACACCGGCTGAACCGAAACCGACCGCAATTGGTAATGGTTTTATTTTCCACGAGCACACGCGCTCACGAGGCCTTTACTGCGCCCGGTATCACATCACACCACCGACCACCCTCCTAACCCGCTTGACACCTGATGGCAACGTCATCACCTAGCGTTTTTCTTTTTCGCTAATGAATATTTAATACGAGAATTGTCGCGTTACAAAATCATATTTCAACTCCACAAAAAGCTGTCGATTCCGCGGTTTTTTTTTTGTTAAATGAGTTTTTTTCTTTCTTTTGTTCCGTTTTATTGTCTCCACACACCTGATGGCGATGATGATGATGATGATGATGGGGTGATGTGAAGCATCAAATACGCAAACACTATTGGTGCGCATACGCCATACGATGGGCACCCGGACGGCACTGCTTGTTGTAGGTCTTTGTGTGCCCAAAGCGCACCAAACGTACTGCTGGGAAGATACGATGACGAAAATGTAACCATCCTCGAACAAACAGCAAAAAACAAACCAGGGAATCGAAAACAAATAGCAAGGATCCCCCGGTTTCCGAAACCCGGACAGACGAACAAGCACACACCACACGGAAGCGAAACGAACGCATCCGTGAGGGTGAAGCAATCGTGTCTTGTTGGCTTTTCCCCCCAAAACAAAGGAGCCGTTGCTCAAGAGAGGGTGGTGTTGCCTTTGCTGTGGGCGAAGAATTTCTTACACTTTCATTACATGTTGTTGTTTGTGTGTCGTTTTTCCTTGGTGGTTTTGTTTGCGAATATGCCTTACGGAGGGGCTTACAAAGACACGGCCCTTATTTGCGACGGACATCTGCCTTCGTGTGTATAACAGGGGAAAGGTCCATTTTGAATGGAGCAAGGCGCGTTTGGTTCATTAATTTAAGGAGCTTCTAGCGCCATCTTCGGTAGGGTGGAACTAAACCCCGGGCATTGTGTTGCGTCAGCATTGGGGCAACATTTTTATGAGATAGTAAACTGGCATTTTGTGTTAGTAATTATTTTTTTCGTAAATTATTACCTGTTCTATAACTCAAGATGAGGAAAGATAACATGAGATCTTTTAACCCGTGATACTAAAAATGTTAATGTAATTTTAAACACTGTATATAAATGTTTACAATAGATGATGTAAACATAAAATGCTAAAGAAAATAGTTATTTCAATGAGACGCCTCATTGAACATTAACATTTACTCCATGACATAACATAAAATGAGAACCTGTTATTGTTAACTTAATTGCATCGTTTATGTGACAAAAGTCTTGATTAAATAAGATAATTATCAAACTTATCAACATGAATTCGCTGACACCATTATCTGATTTATATTCAGCTATCTGCTCTTAATAATCTGTTAAATACATTCATTACAATCATACAATCATTTAATCACTGTGTGTACAATCTTGCAAATAACTTCATGCATCTAAATTGTAGTTCACTGTACCCGAAGTTTCTGCAATTCTTTGTAAAATTAACGATCAACCTCAAGTACAGTTTGTTAGAGAGGATTTACGGGAAAAACCACAATTTCAATCGAGGTGTTGAATAAGTTTATGATTCAAAAAGGTTGTATAAAAACGGAACTTACGGAACTCTTAGTATGTTAAGAATAGCTTGCAATAAAACCTAAAGCAAGTATAGTTGCAGCCCTCCATTTGGTTTCTGGTTATCTCATGCTGCAATTATTGACTGTTTCATGTAATAAATGGATTAAAAGCCCTTAGAATGTTGTAATTTTCCTTCAACATCATCATCATTCCACTTCATCATATGCATTGACCCAAGCCAATTTTCGACGACCAACTTCTGTTTGAATTGGTTCTGATACTACTCATTTTTAACAAGCAGAACATCGCAAGACCAAAAACAGTCCTTTAGTCGTTCAATCCTTCCCAAAACTTAAGCCCTATATCCTGCGGAAAATTTGATTTTCAACAACTTCTGCTTCAATAATGACCACAGATTGCATTGAATGCTTGTTCTAAGCTGTTTATTACTCACGTGTGATTGGTTGAATTAGCTTGTATTTTGAAGAGTAGTTATCTCTCAATTTGTTATTATTTGGTGAAAATAGAGCAACCCAGTATCTTTGTGATAACGACATGCGGTGTCACACGGAAGGACCTGTATATAGTCCCAGCAAGAAATATTATTATTTACATTATGCTCCATATTGCAACGATTTAAACGTGCAAATGCATTCAGGTGAGAACATAACAATAATTAACGTCTTTCTCGTCCTAAATTGAGCAGAATTTGTTCATCGCTTCATTAATTAACCGAATAGAAAATTGATGCTTTTGCAAACAATACTGTTCAGAATTGGGTCTTTTTCTCCCACTTTCAAGCTGGGTGACTGAAGGTGATGTTTAATTAGCGTGTAGTTGTTGTGTTAGCTTATAGAGATTTTGCGTGTTTCGACTGCATTCATCTGTTGTCTAATTAGCGTGGAAAAAAGCATCATCCAATAACCTGTACTACTACGGTAATTATTAGAAGAGGACTAAAATCCATAGGCAGATTATTTATTCTTATCTTCATTCGAAGCGAAAAGAAAATTAGAGACAGTTGCTGATAGCAACTTATATAGCCTTACAATTTAGCACATTCCAACACTTACCAGCAATACAAAGGAAAAAAAATAACATTAAAAAGAGAGATTTTCTCAGGAATCTGTTGGGATGGTGTTTTGTTAAATCCAACAAACTAAAACAGGATATAACACACCGCTTATTAGCTTTAAATGATTGTTGTGATGATTATAGAAACAATGTATAAAGTTGTTGGCTTTTGAAAGGGGCCCTTATTTCCTAAAAAAATGTATCGGTTGTGAACGGCCAGTTCACTATCGGTGGAAATCTTAAAAACTGCTTCAAATCGTCTGAAGTGTAAATTAATTCATTATCAATTCCCTTTATTTGTTATGCATTTTCCTTTCATTCAGGCCTAGGTACATCGAAATCGATTCTTGAGATAATCACCGATAAAACTATAGTAATTCTACATTTTGTACTCTTATGCAATGATGTTAATAAGATGTTATTTAATTATGTACGCATTTAGAATCATGATTATTTACATTATTTTATGTTCCGGACTGACGAACACAATTATAACTGCATACTGTCTCATAGAAGAAAATCACAACAGTAGGCACAGGAATGTCACGTCAAGGGGTTTGCTTTGTTCCTTTGTCCTACTACAAGGAGCAAGAATGTTACCAATATGCGGAATTTGTGTCTATTTGGACGGCGATAAGTTTAAATTAAAAAAAAAGTATTTAAGCATAGACTATGTGTAATTTGCGTACCTCTTCCATGAAGTTTTGATACTTTCCAAAATTTGAATCAAAACATCCGTTACATTAAATATAGCGTCAAAAAACATAGATAGTTCGAATTAAAATATCGTTGCTTTTTTATGATGTTCATCCAGTACTCTTTTACTCTTTTCATCCAGTATGTGCTAGGGTGCGATTAATTGAGTTAGAGTTGTCGTACATGATTTCATAATAATATGTGCAAAAAATGCCTCATGGGTTCGTGGTTCGATCCAAAACGGTGCTATGACTTTTTGAATTATTGCTTATCATTCTACACCTCGATGTCATTCTGAAAGACAATATACTCAAAACCAATTCAACAATTGATGCATAAAGAACTTTTTGAAGCTCTTTCTTTATATCTGCGTTTCACTATGATGACCATAAAGCTTGCCGATTCCATGGACTTAGATACACTGATCTGTGTCTTGTCTGGAACTAGGAATGATGGAAATGGAATGAATGGAAACTAGGAATGAGGTACATATCGATGGGTACTTAAAATTTAAATAATAATGGTAAAGTTATAAAACAATGGCATATTCAAATGAATAAATCTTCTCGAACACATCGACAAATTCAGATGAAGTGTTTGACACCATTTCCACAAACACACTCCAACTCGAAACGAGCACGATAGAAGAACATTCTACGCTGCCAGCGCCCCACCACCAGCGCAGCAATGGAGTGAACTCTTCGAAACAGACCTCAGCCTCGGATGCATTTCCCAGCCATCCAGCAATGGCAGCAGCAGCGCGTGCATGTTTAACGTTTTAGCATAATTAACAACTACACGACCGAGGGACAGAAATGATAAATTTCCCTCGCCTCCGTTTCGCGAAGTGTGTCGTGGATGTGTGCGCCGCTAGCGGGCCGGTACGCGGGCGGACAGGCTCTAATTGCAGTAATCAGTCGGTAGTTAATGTTGCGCAAAAAGAAGCAAACCTCCAGCACAACTCATCCGTACCGTGCCGTGGATCTTGCGTCTGTGGAACCGTAACGCTCTGTGTGTGTTTTTGTGCGGCGCAGGGGCGAACATTAGCGTGTTCCGAATTACAGCCTCCATCGTTGTGCGGATTCACTCGATTCGATTGTGCATCGCTCGCCCTGCACGTATTGATGGCTTTTCTTGTTTCATTAGGTGAAATTGCCGATAAGCGCTGAAGCGTGCAAAATGCTTTAATCACACTGAACGGTCTAGTAGAAATCAGTGTTTTTCTTTCATATTTTGCTCTTCTCTCTTCTCTGCTTGATACAATTACACTTAATTAACCTAGATTTATTAAGTAACGAACTAACTGATCTTATTGTCTTGCACAACAGAACTATGTGTAGCACTTTTCCATTTCCTTTCTCTTTACTCTTTTAAGTTATCAACTCATAGGGAATAAATTACAGGATAATTGTTTTTTATTATTTATTCTATTTATTTTATTATTTTTTATCAGCACAACAACCTCAAGAGGTATAAGCTTGACATTTTTTATATGTTTTGATATATTTTGAGACTTTATTTACCCGAAGTTGGATAGTCAGCCCTGCACACGGGGGATTGGTCCGGTTGGGATTTTGGTCCGGTTCGTTCGGGTGAAGAACGGCGCCGCTATCATCATGCCACCAGGCCGCCCCAAATAAATTGCTTCAGTTAGTTTAATATTACAGTTTAGTATTGCTTAGTAATTTTATGTTTCAACATATAAATTATTCAAAAATTTAAAAA
Organism: Anopheles moucheti; assembly: GCF_943734755.1. Taxonomy (NCBI): domain Eukaryota; kingdom Metazoa; phylum Arthropoda; class Insecta; order Diptera; family Culicidae; genus Anopheles; species Anopheles moucheti. The sequence continues at coordinate 60,025,469 of NC_069141.1, forward strand.
AGATACAAACTCAAACTTCAATCAATTAAGATTTGTTTACATATTTTTGTCGAATAAAGAATGGTATTTCAGTTAAGAGCACATCTGAATAAACATATAAATTTTGCAAATAAAAAAAAAACATTTCTAAACTTTCTGCGCTTTAAAATACGATTCCGTTCGCTCGATAGTACGAAAACCGCGTCCGTTTCCTTAGGTCGTCGAACGAGTCAATCGCATATGCGCAAGTGCGATCACGTTGGGCAACCAATTAGCGATGAGTGACGACGGCGAAGGCAACGTTTTAGCAGCCCCGCAACGACGCCGAGACCGTGCTATGTGACCCTTGTTGCAAATGCAAAAATCTCACAAAACCCACCGCAGGAACTGACTCCGTCCTCCAGGAGCATGGATGTGCCGTTGGTTGGTGCTGGTGTGACGCGGTGTTACCAGTACCGCCACGAAAGACCTTCGGCGATTTGCACTCTGATTTGTAAGTGCGTATTTATAGCGCAAGTTTCACGCCGGGCACGGTTTGCCAATGGTGGTGTGAGTCGAGGGACGGAACGATATGCCAATTCGCGCGTGTGCCCATGAACGAACAGCGATGTAAATTCGATTCTGTTTAGTAGTTCTTACGTGCTGAGAAGATAACCTATGCTTCATTTAAACATTATTAACAATGGAAGTCAAACATCGAGCAGTGAAACGAGAATAGGCAAACGAATTCCAGAAGCAAGAATGATGACTACAATTCTTATCTTCTACGTTTGCTGATTCTACTCCATTTGTTGGCAGCAAATGAACATTGTTTCATCTTAAATAATGGGTTTCATAGGTTGCAATCTTGACCGCAATCATGCCGGAAACATTCAAGATTATATTGCATAATGATTCCATGTACCGAAATGAGCACTTACTCATTTTATTGGCCAAGGGTTAAAAATTTGCAGCTCGTGGACCGCACTGATTGAAACTGCTGCAGCGGCGGGCCACCCACCACATGTTGTAACCGTGATGAAGCATTGTTTTAGTTATGACTTATGTTTCATAGTCATTCAGTTGGTCTTACAAATTATTTAGCATTTTAGTTGTAAAATTGGAGCTTATAAACGAAGGAACTTAGTTCCAATTCTGTACATCCCTCTATTACTCAAATGCTCTTCATCTGTTCTTTTAACTTGAGGTTAGTTTTAAAAATTAAATATATTTACACAGAAAATCAGAATGAAAATCTCACAAATAAGTCCTTAACGTTAGTCGAATTGGCGAAACAGTGCGCATTTAAAGAAAATAATACCGGTTCATAAGGAATTACCTTGAGTGGCTGATAAAACGGGATAAAACTGTGACGAATAAATAGGAGAATTAGAATTTACAGAAATTAGAAGCATACAGAAATAATGTAAATTCTACCTTAGCGACTTAGCTTAGCTTCTCGGAAATATCTTCCATTTCCCTTCATCCTCCATTTTGGTCACTTAGTTTCTTGCTGTTTAATTTAGTTTAACCAGACGTACTTTAGGTAGTCTATGTTTTAGGTTTATTCATCGTAATGATAGCAAAAACAAATTAACACGGGCCGATTCCTTGCCAAGCGACATTTCGTCAGCTGGCCGGAACATAAGGAAAAAGTCTCTCGAATTTTAAAATTAGCATTGATTACACTTTTACGTGGCCTTGCTCATCGACTCTCAACCGTTTATGCCTTCTAATAACTGTAGTAGGTTTTAAATTTGCGGTTTTGATTAAAAACAGTTCTGAAGGGCAGGAAACAACTTCTGGCCAACTGTCTAAGAAAGAGATCGCAACAGATTCATTTTTTCAAGGGTTGCTTCGACCTGTCGGAGGAGCGATGGAGTAGATTTGCCAATTTCCATTCATAAGCGTAACTTGAGAGCCTGTAACTTTTTGCGGTATCTAGACGACAGATTTTCCAGAAGTTTGTGGAATTAAAAAAAATATTTTCTGAAAGCACAAAGTTGATCAAGATGTAATAGGTCTACCCTGCTGTAAATTCACTATATAAATACTTGGGTGACAGGGTGATCCCCCAAAAAAAAACATCCTCAAAATCCATTATATGCACCTAATATTGTCTCCAACGCGCTTTTAGTAGACATTAAGAGATTTTTTTTGCTATAGTCCAGCTAAAAAACTACGTGACAGTACAACTGTAAACCAATTTACCGCTTCATTCATTCCGTAAACCAACAAATCTATTTCATTATCTGAAAACTATCAACCCTTCACATCCCATGAATGCGGAAATCTCAAGATGTAACGAAACTTAGTAGTCCATGTAAGATTGTTCTAAAATGAACGACTTTCACACTACTTTGATTTGGACATCTTCAGAAGTTTAGAGCTCTTTTTGCCTTTTTGGTACATTTATCAATACTTGATCAAAATCGATTATCAGAATTTAAAACAATATCGTAGACATAAACGTGCATACTTTTGACATTTGTTGATGGTCTTTTTTTCATACAACAGAGCAAAACACAAAGGAGCAATGAAGAATGAAGTGTTACTTGTACAAGAGATACTGTTGAACATGATGTCATTTAACACAAGCTAGATACTTTAGTTTGATAGTGTAGTGAGTTGTTGGTGCCTGACGAGGTATAAAAAAGGAATGAACTACCTTAGATTTCCAAAATAATATTAAGAAAGTCACATTGTGTTCCCTAGGAACGTGTAAAAATGCTTAATTGAAAAGCTATTACTAGCCAACTACACTTATTGCTTTTAAACAAGTTTGCTCTGTTATGAAATATTGTAATTGTTGTTTTAACATCCTCAGAATAATGTTGTGTTGGCGAAATGTGACATTTTTTAGCGACAAGTTTCCCGCCCAATTGGCCACACTCGCCTCCAGCTAAATGATATTGCCTGAGAATGAATTCTATTTATTCCTCTTTCTCCTTCCTCAAATCTTTATGCAACAGCATTAACTTCGAAGTGTTGATAAGATTGGGGCCGTACCCCGATATGTTTGGGCTCGAAAACTTTTCATCCCAACCAACAACCATCCCTTCTAGCAGGGAAACAAAATCAACCATACCGGTGAACGCGGCCGATCCCAAAAACACCCCCCCCTCCTACCCTGCCAGGGTTCTTTCCCAACCCCGCGGGTTGGACGCAACCCGTCAACCGAAAAAACCAATTGGATTAGAGGAAAATGTATGCGCATTTAGATGGGCCGTATTAACTTCTCGGACGAGATTCGTTCCTTGCCTGCCTTCGGAGAAACAAAACCCCCGGCTGCAAACCGTGTGGTGAGTGTGTTTTGGTTTATTTCGTGTTGTTTCTTTTTCTTTTAGTTTTTCTACTCTATACGCTCCAGCCTCACGATATTGGTTTCATTCCGTTTTGTCCGACGGTTTTGGGATGCCGCAGCGCCGAGTTTTCTTGTTTCGTTTTCCTCCCTGTTTGGGTTTTAGTTTTGGGGGGAATTCTAGTTGCGTGTGCTCAACGTTCCGCTTTGTGTTCTGTATCCTTATTTGTTCGCTTTTTCTCGTGTGTGTGGTTTTTTGTTATCTTCCCATGCCCGCGGGAGTGTTTGGCGGGAAGACAGAATAGACATTAAGAAGATGGCATCACTGGCACTTCAGAAACGGATGGTTGCAGGCTGCAGAAAAGGTGGACAAGTGAGGCGGCTCGGTTAAAGGTTGGACCAAAGGGTCTTTTTGGTTGCTACGCAACACACAATTAATGGCAACGAAAGCCTTTCCGTGAGGATCCGTCTCCCTTGAGGGGGGGATTCAATTTCTGCCCCTTGTTTTCCGCCATACTCCTGCTTACGAAGCAATTTCTGGACGATGTTGGGCTCCAGGGAAAATGATTCAAAGCAAACCAATTCAACCCGGCACAAGCTTTCGGCTTGATGGATGCTTGAGCTCCCCAGCTTATGAGAGCAATAGTTTGAAGTGCGTAAGAAATTGTGAATAACTTTAGAATAGTCTTTCAAGAAGAATAAAGCTTCAATTGTATTCCGCTGACTTGTGTTTTAATATATTTAAAATAACAACTTCACAATATTAATTTTAAAAGTACGCATCCAAAGAACTCGAAAGGCTTCGCATCTTTGTGGTAGTGCCGTGCTCTTTCTGCGCCCTTTTTTATTGGATCGTAATTTCAAACAGTAAGCAATAGCATGGAGTTAATACACATTTGCCCGAAAACACCGAACAATACACGAATACATACCCATTCGTAAAGCTGCTTACTTGAGGCAGTGATGGGGACAGAGTATGCGAAAGGATGCTGCTCTGCCAGATCATACCACGCCACGGATATTTTCAGGAGGATTCCAGCAAAGGGTTTGCCAGTTCTCGTCCCACACCGGGGAAAAACTTTGCATTGGAATAATGGAGATTTTATCGTGCTCAGAGGGGTTCAGGCCAAATATAATAGTACATAAAATGAATTTCATTTGCGATTTTATGTATGCACCTTATTCTTTGATTAAAGAATTGCAAAATTGCTTTGCTTAAATATGGACTATTCGAAATTTAAAAATCGTTTTATAGGTTAAACATTATTGTGGTAACCAAAAGAATGAAATGAAACAATCTTTCGAAACTCATCAGTGTTGTTGAATACGTAGCCATTGTCTGAAAGCAGAAAAGTGTAGGTCATTTTTAAGGAAATAACCGAACAGATAGTTTTTAAAGGTTTTAAACAAGTATAAAGAAACCCCAGACTGATGGGTCAATGTGTGAAAGTAGTGAGAGTTTTAAATAATTTCTTTAAAGCTACTGAAAATAAGAATCATTTTCGTCGATTTTAATAAGAACAATCAACAACAAGAACAATTATTGTATGACTCTGGCGAAGTTTTTCTTTAAGTGCACAACAACCTCAAGTGGTTCTGGTTTTCTTGGGCTCTGTTTATCCGTTGCTAAATATGCAGTGCTACGAACGAAAAGAAACGTTAAAAAATGAATTTTATAATGAAAGGAAATCGAAAAACGCTGTAAAAACAACCGACTTGGTGGTACCCACCGTCAAAAACCATCAAAAATGTTTATTATATTACGAAAACTTTAAACTTTAAAAGACTGGAAATAGTCTTTTTGAAGCATTTTCTTTACTTAGCCTATATTTATTTTATTTTTTATTTAAGTTCCATTATGACGGCAATGCCGTATTTTCAACACCGCTTGTGTTGAATGAAAAATAACAAATTTTTGTCACAAGGCATTTCCTCCTTGCGATTTACCTTATCCCGGGCATGCTCGGTTGTGATGGTAGTTGGTGTATTTCGATGTTGTTTGTCTGTCGTTGTTGTATGTGATACGTCTGTTGTCCTATTGTTTTGTGTGATGGTATTGATCCGGGGCTATTGTTTTAGTTGTTGTGATGCATAGTGGTTTATGTGTTGCATCTATTGTACGTGGTGTGGCTGATGGGCGATTGCGCCACTCTTCACTGGAACAACTTGGCACTGTTCGACTTTGGCCGACCCTTAACGGAACTAGAACAAAACAAGACAGCAGATGGGTTAGAGACGGACTACAAGTATACACCAATAAGTCTGCCTCCCTTTCAGTGGTTTTGGCGTTGTCCTTGGAGGTGACTGTTTCCTCATCGGCTTAAAGTGGCACTACATAAAACAATTATCCACAAGACAACAAAAAACAAAAGATGGACTACGAAGGGATATGGGAACAATGGAAATTAAGGATAGGAATCAAAGGATAAGTCCGTTATCTCGCGCAAAGCAGTAAATGAGCCTCATAAACTTGAGGTCCCTACACCCCAAAATGTCGCGTATTGGAGTACCTGGGAGCCTTCCGATTAACCCGGCCGCATCCAACAAGGAAGGTCTGGCGGTTTCAAATTCCACGCAGGACCACAGAAGGTGGTCCACATCATGAAATCCTACACCGCAGCCACATACCTTTGACGTTGCCAGATTAATACGCTGTAGATGTCCATCCAAAGCGAAATGATTCGACATGAGTCGGGACATCATTCGAATGAAAGCACGATCTACAGGGAGCCCACCAAACCAAGGCCGCAGGGACACTTGCGGAGAGATCGAGAAAAGGAAACGCCCTAATTCGTCCGCTTCCCACATGCTCTGCCATCTTGACAGGAAAAGTTGCTGTGGCGAACGGAGGAATTCTTGGGTTGAGATAGGCCTGTCGTAAAAAACGCCTTCTGAGGCGCCTGTTTTGGCCAGTGAGTCAGCTTTCTCGTTACCAGGTATTCCCGAATGAGAAGGGACCCAAATTAGCGATATTCTAAACGCCTTGTTAAACATTGAGCCGAGCAACTCAACAATTTTAGCTACAAGATGGACTTGGCTCTTAACAGCCCTCGGAGTTTTCAGTGCTTCAATAGCACTAAGGCTATCTGTAAATATGAAGTACTGATTCGGGGGACTCGCTGCTATTAACAATAGTGCGTAAAAAATTGCGGCAAGCTCAGCCGTGAACACGGAACATGGCTGCCTCAATTTGAAGAATGCTTCGGTGGTCTCGCTAAAAACGCCGAAGCCAGTGCCCTCCTCAGAGGATGACCCATCAGTGTAATACTGGTTCATTTTGTCAATATGGCCGTACTTGTTCACAAAAATGCCCGGCACAACCCTCGGGCGAAGATCATGAGGAATGATCTTGATCTCCTCACGCAACGAGGAGTCCGTACTAACAATGGAACTGTAGCACTCAGGAAGGGCAGCACGGTTTACTGCTTGTGGGGCGCTAGGATTGACTTGTAGAGTAACAAAATCATTATAGATATTAATGATTTTGCTCTTAGAACCTGTCTCTATAAGCGCTTTAAAATTTTCTATGATCAAGGGATTTGATACTGAAGAACGAACTAGAAGGCGAAGCGACAGCATTTCAAAACGTAATCTCAGCGGCATCACTCCGGTCATCACTTCTAGGGACATGTTGTGCGTAGATTTCATGCTCCCTAGTGCGAGTCTAAGACTACGATACTGTAATCTCTCCAATTTAAGAAACTGCGTATTGGATGCCCAATGGAAGCATATGCAACCATATTCCAATACGGAGAGTACCGTAGTCTTATACAGTCGCAGGACATCTGATGGGTGTGCGCCCCACCAAAATCCTGTGACTGTCCTTAGAAAGTTGATTCTTTTCGAGCATTTTTTTATCAGCTGGGTGATGTGCACGCTCCAGTTGAGCCTGGAGTTGAACCAAACACCAAGGTATCGAAAATTGTCGGTGATTGATATCTTTTCCCCGTATAAAAAGACATCAATGTTTGGTTCATATAGTCTTTTCTCCCTATTTTTTTCGGTGTCGCTAAAAGGAGAAAAGACTACCATTTCAGTTTTCGTTGTAGAAAACTTGATACCAAGGTTATCGGACCACTCGGCAAGATTGTTCAGAGTGGTTTGTAAAGCCTGTTGTATTTCGACGGCGTCCCTGCTAGCGACTGAAATGACGCCGTCGTCTGCCAATTGTCTAATACTGCAGTTGGGTGCTAGACAAGAATCTATTTCACTCACATAAAAATTATATAGCAGGGGGCTCAGACAGGACCCTTGTGCCAGTCCGTGGTAGCTGGTTCGTTTTAATTGAACGTGACCATTGTTAAAATTCATAGCTTTTTCCGACAAAAGATTGAATAGGAAATTATTCAATTTTGGTCCCAGCCCGGCAGTTTGCAGTTTTTGGCTCAGTTTGTGCGGAGAAACTGAATCAAACGCCCCCTGTATATCTAGAAAAATAGACCCCATGTTTTGCTTGCGAGCACGAGCAAGTTCAATTTCTGTTACCAGAAGCGCTAAACAGTCATTAGTACCCTTAGCTTTACGGAAACCAAACTGGGTATTTGAAAGAAGGTTGTGGGATTCCAACCATTCTTCTAATCGGAAAAGAATCATTCTTTCTAGGAGTTTCCTCAGACACGACAACAAAGATATCGGACGATATGAGTCGTGCCTTGATGGCGGTTTGCCAGGCTTCAAAATAGTGACAACTTTCACTTCTCTCCATTCCTGCGGGACGATGTTGAGTTCCAACATATTGTTGAAGATTCTCAACAGTCGTTTCTTGCCCACGTCTGGTAGGTTTTGAAGCAGTTTGCTACTAACCTGGTCCAGACCTGGGGTCGAATTTTTGCATGAAAGAAGAGCCAGAGATAGCTCCATCATGGTGAATGGTGAGTCCAACATTGGATCACTACCAGGCGCATCTTGGAAGAAGTTTTGCGCTGGAACGAAATCGGGGCAAAACTTGTGAGCAAACTCGTTAAGCCATTCGCCAGAAAAACATTCGTTCTCGTTGGTGTTGTTGCTGTTTCGCATCCTTCTAGCCATTTTCCAAAGCGAATTCAGAGAAGTGGAAGGATCAAGATTATTGACGTATTGGCGCCAATAACCCTTTTTCTTCGCCTTCAGGAGGTTTTTGCACAATCTCTCCAGTCCTTTATATTTGTCATATAATGACCTGGAACCTGTGTCTCTGAAGGCTTTAAATGCCTTCCGCTTCTTGTTAAAAGCCGCTTGGCAGTCCTTGTCCCACCAAGGAGTGGGAGGTCTTTTGAATTTCCTTGCTTGGTGGGTGCCCCTTGTTTGAGCTTCAAGGGCGCACTTGTTTATTATTAAAACAAGGTTTTCATACTCCTTTACAGGGAGCAAATTTTCTCCTACAAGAGAAAGCGAAGCGGCTACTAATTCACCGTATCTTGTCCAGTCAATGTTCCTCGTCAAGTCACATTTGACGGGATTTGCATTAACTGGACATCCCTTGACATAGGAAATTTCTATCGGTAAGTGATCACTTCCGATAGGGTCCTGGATGACCTTCCAACTAAAATCCAGGGCCATAGCTAAAGGACATAGAGACAGATCCAGTGCACTTGCTCTACTTTTCGGCGTCGGCATCCTAGTTGCCTCTCCTGAGTTCAGGATAGAAAACGCAAACCTGTCGCAAAACTCACGAATGATGGGAGCGCGGATATCATCCTTATCGCTCCCCCATTCGATTCCATGGGAGTTAAAATCTCCCAGGATCAAAAGCGGTCCAGGCAAGTCCGTTGCTAAATTTCCAAGATCCTTTTTGAACTTTTCAATTTTGTCTTTTTCATTATTGGCTATCGGGGGGATATAAACAGATGCAATTGTCACGTGAAGACCCCCAAGTTTTGCCTTTATTGCGACAGTTTCAATACATAGTTGATTTGGGGTTGGTATTCTGGAAAAGCTGTGACTCTTTCCTATACCGATCAATACCCCCCCACCCCTGGAGATTCGGTCTTCACGGATTATGTTATACCCCGGGAAGGTTAGATTTATGTCTTCCGATAGCCAAGTTTCACAGAGGGCGAACACATCGCAATTGTGTTCGCCTACCAGTGCTTTAAAAGAATCTATTTTTCCCAACAGACTTCTGCAGTTCCATTGTATGATGGTAGCCATTGGAAGACTAGTCGTCCAGGCGGACCATCATACTTAGGCACGGCCATTGCGCCAGCCACTGTTTAATCATCCCCTTCAGGTAAGGAAGGGCCCAAGTAGCGATCAGTTGCAATGGTTGCGGTAGGTTTAGGGTCATGAGGAGGGACTGGAGGATCTCGGTTAAGGATGGGGTAGGTATCCTCGGGAAGCTTTTAGGCTCCTTAGAGAAAGCCAAGTTCTCTTCAGGAACCTTAGTCCGAGGAGATCGCTTTTTCTTGGGCTGTTTCCTAGGAAGTAGTGGATCAGGAAAAGAAGGATCAGCGTTCCGTGTTGGATTCACGGGGGAGGGGTTAGTAAGTTTACTGGTCACGTGACGCTGTGGTGCCAAGGGTTTCTTCATTTTTTTAATGACCTTTTTTTGTACCTTTTTGTACAATATTCTCGGTCCTTTATTCGATCCCATGACCGTACCTTGACTCGGTGCAACCGGACTAGATGCGTTAGTTACATCTACATTGGTCAGCACGGCAAAAGGGTTATTGGCGTTTTTAAGAGCATCACTATAAGAGCCGCGTGCCCGCTCGGCTATTGTTTTAGTCTGCTCTTTTTGTATCTTCCGATACACGGGGCACGAAACTACCTCATGCCATTCGTCCCGACAATGCGAGCATTTATGGGTCAACGCTTTGCAATCCTCGGTAGCATGTGTCCCTCTACATTTTCCACAGCACGTTTTACGTGTGCAATATGGTTCCGTGTGACCAATGCGGTTGCACTTCGAACAAGTGGCCACCTTCGGTATGTATGGCCGGTCGATGGGTATCCGGAGGCCCTCAAGGATGATTGCCTGCGGAAGTACCGTTCCCTCAAACGTAACCCGAATAGAGGAAGTCGGGACAAAAGTTTTTTCATTTTTCTCATCATTGGCAGCTCTATAGAGCTTTTTTGCCTCAAGAATTTTCACTTTGGGCGTATCGGGGACTTAGCCTATATAGTAAAGTAAATTCTATTTCGTCAGGTATTAGCATATTGTGCATAACATTTGAACGTCCGATTCAAATTCAACAAAACAAATCGATGATGTCTAACATGCTGATTGATTCCTTATCAACGCGTCTATTCTATTATATTCAAATCAAATAGAAAGATCCAATAGTTTGAAAGTAATTGCTGATGCAGTTTATTGGTGATTAACATTGCGTCATTTAGCAAACTCACCAGGAAACTTTTAAAAATAGGCCAAGTCAAGTGATGGCTGCCATATCCTTTATCGTCTTGGTCTTAAAAGTCCATAATGCGTTGGATTGCCGAATTAAAGTATAAGTTGCCTTTTTAAAGAATTATAGAGCTCATGGGGGTTTAGTTCGCCTCTTGGAAAAATAGGAAAGGACCGCCATATTGGTTATTGTTCTGTTAAAAAAGTCGACCCATTTTAAAAGTAACGCAAAATCTCCTAACTACGTTCCAGAGGCAGATTCCCAGACGCAATATTAGGCCTCGTACACGTGGTAGAATAATGGAGGAGCCGTGCAGGCCATGTCCTTAAAATGACACCGTACAACTGAATCGACAAATACTGTTTAGGACATCTGCAAGGACTAACGAGTTGTTCGTTCAAGTTCAAGTTGAGACTGACTAATGACGCTCCAGCAGAAAGGGGGCTAAATTAAATTAGCTGACGACAGTCTATATCTATATTGTTATCAAGACATCCCGTTAGCTTCCCTATTTTTCCAAGAGGCGAACTAGACCCCCATGAGCTCTCTAATTCTTTAACAAGACAACTTGTACTGTAGTAGCTTTCTGGCACTGGTGCAATGACAAAATCGACAACAGTTTCTACATGAAACAGGAAACATTTTCAGAGGGTTGGCATGACCCTACTACATCTACTGTTTATTTGATTGACTTTCTGTACAAGAAATTATTACGTTTTTAGTATATTCTTAATATTAAACCACGATACTATCCGTACTTATTGTTTGTATCCGATGTAAATGGAGCTGGAAACATACATTGTCAGGGGAAGCAAGGACTAATAAACAATAGTGGTTTTAGAATTTGTACAATAATAGATAAAACGTAATACAATAATAGATACCATTCCAATATTTGTATTATGATATGCAGAATGATAGTGTAACAGAGCAAACAAACAAGCTTACGATTGTTATATTCATTTTTAATATCACTGTTTTGTAACTGATAGCATTCTAATTGAAACTTCACGTGTTGGATTCGTTTCTTCGCAATAAAAAGATCAATTAAACCGAACAAGCGATCTCGTTGATCCATCACATGTTCCCAAAAGGAAGGACTAAGAGTGTATTCCACTACCCAGTTCGAACAAACAGTCAGTCTTGCTTTAATTTCACAGTTCAGTTCGAATTTGTATCAATGTCGTTTGGTACCGAAAAACTCATTTCCTCGTCCAATCTTTGATGGTTGGCCCGGCTTGCCGTGCGCGTGTACTCGAATCCGGCCAAGTATCTGAAATCGTTTGAACCCCTAAGGCCAAGACACACGGCTTTTCATCTTTTCATGCCGTTCGCTTCCGTTCTGTGGTTTTCCTCGCTTCTTTTCGACCGACCGACCACCGGAGTATTTGGTTGGTTTGCGTTTTTCCCGCTGTACAGTGCAAAATCTTTCAGCTCTAAGCATAATCGCCTGTCCCTCCCCCCTCCCCCCCTCCAATTGTGCCACTTTTCCCTTCTCGTGCCACTTTCGCTATGTACTTTGATTGAATTGTGTTCGTTTTTTTATTAATTCCTCCGCCATCCACACGGTTTCGGTTCGCATTCGTTTTTATGTATGACATTGGCTGTTCCTTCGCACCCTGTGGCATTCGGTGCAAAACATCGCAGCATGTGTCTGGCTGTGTGCGGAATTAATATGCTCCGTTTTGCTGTGTGTCTTTTTTGCGGCATTTGCCCCGGGTTTTCGTACCGCTGCCTATGTCAGCTTAGCATAACAGCACATTTCCGTACAGCGGTTATGCTCGGGCCCCATGTGTCGTTGCGTGCGTTGGTAGTTGTGTCTAATGCTTCGCAATGCGCACTCACACATACAAGGGGACGTACCAATTCGACCTAACACACAGCGTGGTACAACTGCTTCAATCCAAGACAGCTTTGCCGCACGGTACGATAGACGGTAGGCCGATATAGGCAGCCACAGCGGTAAAAGGCAGCCTACTCAGCATAGAATACTGCAGCATTGCTTTCCTTACAGTCGGCCCATCGTACGCAACGGATCGTAAACCGTCCCTTTTCGGTTGTTGGAGCGATGAGAAGCGACACCGGCCTTAAGCTGTGGGAATGCTTTACTCTGCCGACGAAGGGAATAGGGAGAGGGTGGAATGGGAAAGAGAAAGGAGGGTGAAGGGGTCACATACACATTTACGCTACATAAAAAAGACGGAATGCTCGATACATAGGCGTCCGCATCATCATCATCATCATCGGCAACATCGGTCGACGTGGTAGTTGGGCACATCGTCATCATTTCTCCGGCAGACGATGGAACTTACCAACATAGACGCGAATGGTGAAGGCCCCGGAACGGAAGGCGGAGGGGAAATTAATTAACAGAATTCCATCGTAGAATGATGATTTTCCCGCCGGCCCGGGTACGCGGCAGTGGAACGCGCTCGAATTGGAGAGCCGAAGCCAATTTTGAACATGCGTCCGCAAGTGGATGGACGAACACTTCGGACGCGGAATCGGGTTTTTCTCAAACTCCAATTGCGGGTCGATGTTATTTACGCAATGTTCCGGAGGGTGTGTTTGACTAACAAAGTAGGCACTTCTGGTTCACCGCTACGCTACTAAAACCTGCGTCTACGCCAGAAGTTTGAAACGTCGAAAAGTTTTCTGTTTTTGAATTTGAATAGTAATTGTGCGTGGAGAATAAAACTTATTCGTTTTATGAAGAAGGATTAAGCTCATGAAATCGTATAATTAACTCTAGTTTATAATATTTATACAGTTTTATTTCAATTTATAATTATTAAATAACAAATTGAATAAAACACAAAATCCCATAAAACCTAACAAACTTAAGCTAGAACATCTATTCAATTTGAACCTCCTAATGGATCCCCTTTCGAACATACTAACCCCCCAACCACAAAGACAGTTAATCGCCTTCTTCCATACCGCTTAATTGCCACGGAAACCGAATCAATAATATCGTCCAAACTGTTTCCAATTTCGTTCGTTCACTGTCTCAGCAGGATATCGTTTTTTTTTATTCTGTCTTTCTTCTTTCCCCATAAAAGCACCCAGTATAAACTGTATTCCCTCCTGCCCTCATCTCATGGGGTTTAATTGCCAGCGGCGTGTAAATTACACTTGACACGAAATCTCCATCAACCATCGAAAACGGTCAATGATTCGGCGTCCGGCTATCGGTTTCAACGTTACGAATGAAGACATTCGAGGTGTGTTCGGACTGCCACCAAATTCGTTACCAACCAACAAACTGAACGTGGGAAATGGTCACCATCTTGATTTTTTCCGTGCTTTTGTGTTGCCTCAACCTTTTTTGGAAAGCTTCAGCCGGCTGAAATGTCAATGAAATGGCAAATCCATTTTAATACATAAAAATACTGGTTTAAGTACTTCAAACATCAATTCGAAAAAAAAATGGTAAATTGTGTATGTTAAAGCAATGATCAATCCAAGAAATACAGTAGAATAAAACAAGCTGTTCATTTTATGTTTATAGACTTAAATGGAATTTGTTTGAAAATGCAAAAAAAAAAAGATGTATTAAACTATGTATTATGTCTGTTTATTCTATATTCTGTTTTTCTGTGCGTAAAAAATACTTAAACAAAAAGCAGTTGACATACAGCACCAGAATCATTAAGCAACTTTTGAGCTTAAGTATGTTAATTGTTGTTTAAAATCGATCTATCTTTCAAATGTAGGAACTGGGAGTAGACACTTAAGGGATAAGGTACAATCACAATTTGGTTAAATTATCTGTATTTGGTAGCCCAGTATAATACCTAGGGGAAGTTTAAATTACTCGGCATTTGAAGAAAGATCGAAATATTAGTCACACATTTGGAACGAGAAGCTTTCACGTTGGCTATCACAGGACATTTCCAGCTTGCTTCTACAAGTGTAGTCCACCACATTTATTTGTCTTTGCTAATCATGGAATGAAGGTACCAGTGTCCACATCAATCATAAAAATAAGCAAGAATGAAAAAATACATTGTTTGTTTCCATTTCAAACAAAGACGTCCCAAACCGTACGCCATTTTTATGACGTGTTTTTATGGGAGAGCGACCTTCATAGTCGATTAATCTGTAGTCAAAGTTTAATGCTGGTGATTTCAAATGCGTGAATTCTTTCTGTTATATTTTACCTCCGTTTTTATTTACCTATCTGCTTCTCGACGCTATAAAAACGGTCTCAAGAGTCGGTCTCATCTTGAATTCACATATCTAGCTTTCTTTGGCTTTGACGTAGCTGAATAGTCAGTCCTGGATGGGATTTACTACCGATCCTATCGTGTGCAGACTAATGCTAATACCATCCTATCAAACTTCATACGTCTTAAGACGTGCGTCTTCAAGACGCACTCTGCACGACTTAATTCTGTTTTCGGCAATGATATATTATCAAACAAACCTGTAAGAATTTGTAAGCCTAAAAAGTGTATCAGAAAAAGTAACACTTCATCAAATATCACATGATGAACATCACAAGCGATTAACACAATCATTTTAACGAGACAAATTTTCCTATTTTTGGTTTTTTGATAAGTTTAAGAATAAGAATTAAATAAAGAATTTTATTCATTAGAACGGCCAGGCCGTATCGACATATTTTTGCCTCGTAAGTGGATGGTCAATCCTTGGCTACGGAGGTTTGGTCCGGATGAGATTTTCTCTCGATCCTGTCGTGTAACGACCGGCGCCGTTACCAATACACCACCGGACCGCGCCCATTCACCATTACGTAAGCAAATAAAATGCAAAAGCAAGCTCAATTTGAGCATAAATGTTGACTGGTCCATGCCACATTTAACAATTGGTAACTATTCAGTAAAGAAAATACCTTGTCTAACAGGTAAATATACATTCGTGAAGGATGTGTCAATATACGGCATGATAAAACGAAGAAAGAAAACGAAATATGGTTAGAATAATTGTGAATAAAATAATTATTAGCAAATAATAATTAACAATTTAGACACCGCGTTCCAAGAGCAGAAAAAGTTTCAAGAAATGATATGCGATTAACAAATTGAATGGAGATATATGGAGCGCAAGTTCGAAAAAATCTAATCAAAATCCAACCTTCTCCAAGTTCCACGACTTTTGTTAGTTATTCAAATCAATCATAATAATAAATGCATCTGTGTGAACCCCATTTGGCCTATAGGGACTTAGAAAACTTACATTTATCAATTGATTAACTTTAAACATTCACCAGTGGTTATTTGCAAAACAAGAAGTTTTATTCAACAAATGATTCGCTTTTAAAGCTGATTGACAAATTATAGTTAATAGTCGCTTTTCCAACTTTCCATGTCAAAATGTTCAAAATCTGCCGAGTCAAGTACTAGTTTTGGAAGGCTTTCGTTCACAGTCATTTCCCGACTTACGCGACACTTACAAGTTACGCGAATTTTAGACACGAAAATCTCAAAAATTTGGCAGTTCTTGTAATATTTCAAATTTTTCTCACAAATTCTTTACATTTTAATATTAGAAACATTAATTTTGGTAAAACGTTACTCTAATTGATGAAATAAAGAAATCGATTCCTGAACACTAAATATAAACGATATTATAACGGAAATTCAAATTACGCGAATTTCTCTGGCACGCATTATTCGCGTAACTCGGGAAAACACTGTATTGATTCGCTATTTGATTTCGATGGTCTTTGGTGAAGGAAATGCAGAAAAGTATTAAGAAAACGACAATTTGTAGTTGCTTTTAAGTAATAATTACATGCATCATTATGCCTCATTTTTTACCATAATAATGTTCATTAAAAATTTATTGGTGAAGGCATTACCAAGCGAATTTTATCTACGTTGTTGTAAGAACATTTGCAAAACCATATGTTTGGAAACTATTTTGGTTTTAGCCCTTCCCTAATGCACGGTCAGCTCTAATTACCGTACCGAGCAGTGGCAACAAAAATCAGTAGATTTCGAACACGTGGTACGATACGAGTCAGTTGAACCTAAATATAGACCTACCGGAAATGTAGCGTGCAGCTGTATAGAAGCGAATATTCAGCATTTGTTACTTTTCAGCTATTTTTGTTCAAGCACATGCACTAACTGATAAAAAAACCCCCCCGATGTTTATATATACCGTTGCTCCGTGCAAAGACAACTGTTACAAACTGCTGACAGCAATTATAAAGTATTGCATTTTAATGTGTCCAACATTAGCCCACAATTTATTGACTCTTGATGATTTAATGTAAATGAATGCTTAAATTAATTACACAAACAAACTGTACCGATTTCGCGTTCCCATGCGGCCCGCACAGTTCAAACGCATAAAGTGCAAGTCGAATTGATTTGCTGTCGCCGTCGCCGCAGTCGTCAGCGTCGCCGCCTTCATCGTTTTACGACGTGGCCTCGATGCGTTTGCAAATCCCACACTTTATTGTTTCTCCGGTGCCCGGTGCCCGGTGCTCAAGCGTCCCAATAGCCATCCAGTTCAACACGTCGCCGCCGACGACGACTCGTTCGTCCGCCCTCACACCGATTGAGCTCCCAACGATTCCCAATAATGAACATCTCAATCGAGGCTGATGGTTTTACGGACGGAGGAATTGTACGCAAATGGAGGGAAAAAATCTCACCCACCCCGGACTGGGTCCGGATGGCTGCATCCGACTGCACCGCGACAGATTTGCATCGTACGTGCAAATGCCCCAGCGTCCCGGCGTGCTACGAACACTCCACCTCCCGGGCAAAAGTTCTTCCAACAGCTGCCAGACACCACGAGACAGTTTGATTGCTATAATTGATGTCACTTTTATGTAATGCCAATGCAGAGCTCGTATCACCCTTCTTGCGTATTCGCGCGTTGCGCCCCTCTTTTTGGCGCATACGCCCAACTAACGTTGCCGATGCATCGTTGCATCGCGAGCACTCGAGCACAAACCTGATTTTCTTGTCACTTCGCTTCGCCACTGACCCGTCGCCGCCACCAAGCCCCATTTGTGTCTCCGCTGTTCCGGTTACACTTGCACCATCAACCGCCGATGATCGATGCAAGCGTTGGATTCGCATTTTGGGGCCAACCAGCCAGGAAGAACGACGTCACAAGACGACGTGTACTGCTTGGTTGCAATCTGAGCTCTGCGTGCGCTTCTTCTGCGCGGGAATGGAAGCTGGGACGGCTGTCGTCTCGATATCGGATCGCGTCTTTGCGCCAGTTCGGTCGGCGAAGGATTTGAAACTGAAACCGTGCGAAAAGTGTCATCGAATGACAGTCAACGTATTGTCACGATGTCGTTGAAGATATGCCGCCAGCTATCGAGTGCTTCGCTTCGAATGAGTGAAATGAAACTGTCACGGAGAAGTGGAATTGTCATCCAATCTAAGCTAGGCAAAGCGAAAGATTTACATAAATGGATATTAACTGCGGTAAACCTTAAAATGCGGAGATATCTTCCATGGTAGTAGTATCATTGTATAAGTTTATATCCTCTTGATTCTTTTCCATTATCTTTCATAATCCTCCTGTATGACTATCCTGTAGTGTAGCTTCAAACGACCTACCATTTCTATCGTAACGAATCGTAAAAGAGGATTTTTGTGTCTTTAAATGAATTAAGGTACCTCAACGATAGTACTGGACACAATATTTTGGATTTCATTCGTTCATAACATTACGCTAGGATTAAAATTCAAAGGGGATTTTGACGATGCCAATGACGATAGCAGAATGCATTGCAGTATTGTCCTGTTCTTATTCGAGCCAATTCTACCGTTGTTCTACCGGAAACAACAAAATGAACGATTATTTTAGACCAAAATATCTTTCCATCCTGCTCGTCTTTTTGCAGGTTGGCGAGTGGTGTATTGATAGCGGCGACGTTCTTTACTCGACAGCATCGGTTCAAAATCTCATACGGAGTCAGCAGGACTGACTATCACGCTATGGGCTTAATACAGTCAAACAAAACCAGGAATGACATGAATAGACCCCTTGAGGTTGTTGTGCCGATAAAGTGGAAGAATAGTTACTGGGTGAAGACATTGTCAAGCTTTATTCACCATAGATGTGCCCTGGGATTGTACTCCGATATATTAGTATCTTCAAGACAGCTACTGCACTTGGATTTCAACAAAAATATAGCGCCATTTCTAACAACACCAGAGAATCAACTGAATGTAAAATGTAGTTTAAGTAGTGTGAAGTCGATGAACGGCAGCTCACAGCTACAAGGTATATTAACTTATAACGCTACTAGAAACATAACATAACTAGAATCTTATTTAGCAAAGTTTGTACCTACAAATTCTTATGATGTAGTTTGTTACCATGATGCACCGAAAGGTAGTTTAATTGTCGACTGCAGCTATGCATTTCAAGCATTCGAAACATTTAATTAATTCTTATGAAGGCCATGCGAACGTAATAGACATTGCAGGACCACCGTGCTGACAGGGACAGGTCACTGTGCGCACCTACATCCCTGGATGTATAATATCTCTGATAGGTTAAGCTCCACTTAATCCAACCAAAGGCACAACCCTCCTGCACCTCGTAACGAACTGGTCGCTGATGAGCATCTTTCTAGTATGGCATGAATCCGGTCTCGTCATCATGTGCCTCAGCCATATAATTCATTATAAATTACAAATTAAACTGTTCACTTCTAGTGTGCGAATAATTTTTGCGATGAATCTATAAGTAATAGTTACTAAAAACGGTTATTAATATTATTTCAAATCTACATTTAAGATCTACATAACAGAACATATAAAAAAAAACAAAATTACGCTTAAAATTATGCAATAGTTCTTATCATAATTTGCATTGTATGTTGTTTGTACAATAGTCAGTAAAAGCGATTGGTTTGGTGCGATAGATAAATTCGGAACCTATAATAGACTAAGTAATGCATCAAGTAAGCTGAACAACTCGCTAGGTCTGAAACAAATTCTCGATGGGACAATAAGCCGCTCTAACAATTTAAGCAATTATGCTCTAAACAATGGACATTTGTTAGCGATTTTTCGTGCATTATTCCGTGTTTAGTAATTTTACAAAAATTTAACAGCGTTAACAGTGACGGTCACTACGAATATAGTTAGCAAACTGATTTCGAAATACATTTCTAAATACATTATGTTTCCACGCGAGATGGTCGATCTGCCTTCTTTGAATTCTTCCCCTATCTGAAGAAAGGCCAGAGGGCCAAGAAGGACAAGATGGAGAGTGTTTTGTGAAAGTGTTGGCCTGCAGGCATGCTCTCAGAAGGAGCGGCTGATGGTTTGAGTAGAAAGAATACCTTTGACTGATTAAGTATAACCCTCCTTGTGACACGGAGATACAACACGGAGTTACATCCCAAGAAGCTAAACCAAAAGCTTACTTTTTTAGGTGACGTTAGCTAAGGTTCTGTCCAATTGGTTTCGCACCATTTTTTCCAAAATGCTCAGGCTAAATATACTTTATTGGATGCAGGCAATAAAACTTATTGCTAGAGCAAATGATACAAAAGAATGTTGTGCGAGAAAATAAATGTGTTCAACCCTATTTTTGAGTACTATTTCTTTGAAACTTAAACTAAAACATCGCATTGGAAGCGTTAATGACAATCATTTCAAAGTTCAGATTTTAAGGACATTTCTTAAACGAATAAGCAATTGAAGATGCTAAGTTTCTGAGCTAAATAATATGATCATCCACATTGTGAAACAGACTTTTTCAATTCTAGTGACACGACACCCTCAAGAAACAACAAAACCTGACAACAAAAAGCAATGAGCAATGCAAATGAACAACTATTTTCCTTCCTAGCGTGTCTAGATGCATCCCTGTGATGTTTTTATAACTTTGCAAACCTTATTTTTGCCTAAATAGCAAATAATTTATAAAAAATACAAACTTTTTAAGCTTCTGATACTCGTTCAAACCAAAATAAGCAAATACATTATTGACATCGTCGGAACGCTCCTTCGATATAATAGGCCAATCTAGTGTGCTGCGCTTGACTGACCGTCTATGTGGCATTCTTTTCGCATGTTTAGTGCCAAACGCAAAGATTCTCATCTTACTGTAGCAAGAACCGCAAAGCATAGGCTTCTGTACTCATTACCGTAATGCTGAGCAGTTCCATCCGCAACGGTTCGCTGATCGCACCCGTGAAAAACCGAAACTTTTGCTGCAAATGAGTAGAGCTAGACTAACAGTTTTAATCTTTTTTTCTCGTGTAGTTTGGTACTGGAAGCAAATAAAAAGAACACTCAGACACAAAAACTAAAATCACTGTCTGCCAAAGTGTCCGCACAATTCTTCAAGCATAACACGTTGTGTCGTTTGTGGTTTTGTTTTTGTAACCAACAAAAAAAAAAACAACACACGATTAAGAATGTATAAACATTCGACCTAACCTTGTCAGAGAACATGTATTTTCTGTTTTTTTGTCTCTCTTGTTGAATTGTGCGTTGAATGTCGTGAATGTGTAAGAACTATGAAAGAAATACAAAACACGTGGATTTGATTAGACCGTATCGTCGCAGTTCCAAAGAAGGGAACACAAAATGGAGAACGGTGGCACAGTAGAGCGTGAATTTGGTTTAAAAACGCAAACACTGTAAAACCCGCTGATTTACGCGAGTTATAGCTGAAACAGTTTCCTTTACATGCAAATTTTAGTGAAAGATGCTACACATTTGCTACACACCTTTGAAATTGTTATATTCTTTCTTTTTATGGCGGGCTATCCGAACTTGTTTTGGAAAATAATCTACGTTCGTTTGAAAGTAACTAAAGGTGTTGTTCAGAAAGACTGTTAACGCATCATATATTTAATGATTTAGATTTATTGACCGTTTTATCTGTATTAGCCTATCAAAAGAACTCTTCATTAACCGTCAATCTGCTTAATTTCTGAAAAGAACTTCTAAGATTGTCTACAAAATGGCTTACAAAATTTATGTGAAAAAATGATGTGCAAAATTCAAGTCTTTTCAAACCATGTCCAGTGAAATTACATGCTCTTGATAAGATTTATTTGTAATTCAGTAACTATTTCTTACGCGAAGAAGCCAGCTTAAATAGTTGTTCGAAGTAAGAAGATCAGTAAAATTTAGAATCTTCTATCTTATTAAAGATACTTCTATCAGAAGTATGATAGAAGATTAATAATAATGAGATTGAATAAGTTGTTCCATTATTTAAAAAAGAGTTGAATACTTCGAAGCTCCATTTCAACAGATGTATTGCTTCCATTTCACGCTAAAATTAATCTAAATCGTAGCAGAACTAAAGACAAATTAATCGGAAGACTTAAAGTAGGTGTTTAAAAGTATCTACCCGGTATAGCAAACTGGAGTTAAATTGGATCAGAGATCAGGATATGTCATTCCAATCGCAACTCGCACTTTTTAGACCTCCATATGTACTACCATAAAATCATCATAAAATCATAATAAACAACGAACGATATTATTCATTCCAATATCCGGGTTTCATCTGCTCCGGATCTCGTGCGTGTGTTGTGGTTAAGATGTGCGTTCTTAATCCATACCATGTGTGACTTGCTTCTAGGGGAAGCACCGTGTTTATTGAACAACTTCTAGGCGGATTTCATCAGTCAATTAAGAGCATCATCCCAGAACTTCATTTAAACATAATACTGATTGATTGATCATTGATCCACCCAACTATGCTTAAAACCCACCCGTAATATTAGCATCCCGCCATCAACATTCATGTTGCAGCGTAAAGGAATCGAAAATTCGATTGGAAACATCCGTAAAATGGATATTCGCCTCATTCACGAGAGGAGTGCTCGCCAAAAGCAAGACAATCGAACGCGGAACGGACGCACAAGGAAGAATATGTCAAGCAGAATCTCGTTGCCGCTCGGTCTTGTTGGATCCGTTCCTCGTGTTGGATCCTTCGCTAAAATAAAGCCACCACAAAACCCAATCCTCGTGATACACGCGGACACCCTACAGCTCCCCCGTCGCGCAATCCTTCCCCACACAAGCACAATGCTGCGTGGGTCCCAGAAAAACCCACCGCACGAAAAACCCGACTCCGACTATCTCGCCCCTGATGATGATGCTCCACGCCGAGCATAAAACTTTTATTACGGCAATTTTCATTAATAATGATGCTCCACCAGAGCTCGGCACGGCGATCAATAACGCTCAACTGCAACTGCGCAAAGTGTTGTGCTGTTTCGCTCGCACCGCACCGCTGCCATCTCGCTTTCGCACGCGCTCACCTACCCCTATCGGGTTGATTGTTTCTCGCTGGTCGTTCGACACTCACGACGGGTGAGCAGTGAGCTGGCGCGAGCGGAGTGGAGCTCTCGCACTGCTACTCACGCGTACTCACTGTCGCTGTGTAGCATCGCTGCGGAAACACGTTCGCACACATGCAACCGGGCGAACGCAACCCCCTTTGCGGCTGTTTGTATGGGAGTGTGTGTAATGTTTTTTTGTTTGCTACAGCAATTCGCGCTCCTTTGAAGGTAGTGGTGAGGTTGCGCTAGTGTGCTACACACAGATTTTCGATGTCGCAGCAACGCCAGCAGAAAAACATGATGACGCGTATGATGTTTTTTTTTCTTCGTTCGATCACGCTCGCTCTCTCCCTGTCTCTCTTTCAACCCTGCTTCAACGGGAACATGCTCCCTTCCACACACACACACACACACACACACACACACACTGCCCTTCATATGGTGTGCCCTTCTTTTGACGCTTGTGGGAGCAACGTACTTTAAAATTGGACGCTTCGCGTTTCGATCGGATTTGTTGGCGGTGGGGTGGTGATGACACGAGTCGTGATACGGGGCTGTTTTTTAAAGGGTGGCCCCACCGTGCATGAGTGTACACATTGAAAGAGGCCAAGGAAAGAGTGCGCTCTTGTCTGTGTGTGTGTGTGTACGGGAAGGGATCATCATCATCGTCAGTAGGGATGAAAATCGATTTATTTGCGCCAGAAAAACTTTTACGCCGCTCCTCTATCTCTTTCGTACGCACACATGCAAAGGCATTCCATTTTCGACCCCTGTGCCTGTACGGTGTGCATGTGTGCGTGCGTTTGTGTGCGTGTTCGGCTTCGCTCTTCGCTAGGCGATGATGATTTTGCTTGTTTCGATCGGTGAAATTTCACCTTGGGTTGGTATTGTGGTATTGTGAGGGTTCTGTGGTGGTGCGATGGTACCGATGATGATACTGACGATGATGACAGCATTTGCTTTTGTAGTTCGTACAGAGGGTGAAGAAAAAATGGCCATTTTATCAAGCGAAGCGACGGAGGAATGAAGGATTGTTAGAGAAACCGAAGGTTTTGGCTTTAAAATGCGTCCAATTTTATGTGCTGTGAGGCAAAATGAGGGATATTTTATTCGGTTTATTGATTATTTGGAGATTAATACACCTTACAAGTTACAGTAAATGTAGATGAGAATGTTCCAGTGCCACAGCATATAGCTATGAGGAGAAAATAAGTAACAGACGGCATTAATTTCTATTTTCTGAAGGTTTTCATAGTTAATTTCTTTTCGTAGTGAGTTAGTCTAAACGAATATATAGTACAATACAATAAGCAAAAGTAGCCAAGCTTACCCAGAATGAGGCAAATAATACAAAGAAATTGCCTTTAAAACTCGCTGTACTCACTTTAGCACTTTAGGGGCTGAAATTACGGTGAAAAACCTAAAAACATACCAAAAACTAAATATAAAATAAGGGAAATTTAACATGGAAAATAACTATTACAAAATAACTTGCGTCCAGTCTACTTTCAAACCAAATTGAACACCAATCACATCACCAGAAATAAATAATAAGCCATATTTGTAGCACAACACCTTTTAAAACTGCTTTAATAAACAAAATAACTTTACTTTCCGATTGCATAAAAAAGTGCCTCCCCTGGTGGCCTCCTCCCAAAACCCCACTTGGTTGTCCTTGCGGTGACGTGATAAGTGTCACTCCAAATAAAACCACTAACCAAAGCGGTCCCCAAAAAGGCCAACCCGATTGGGGTCGGTATTCGCGCTACCCGTCGCCAGAGGCACACGTTCAATCTTCTCCCCCTCGGCCAAGGCGTTGTCGATTTTTGGTTCGTCTTCGCCAGCCCCAACTATGGTCAAACCCTCGCAACGACGGCACGGACTGAACTCAATTTGGTGGTGCTTGCGCGGAGCGGGATTGTTAATTAATTAGTGATTCTAGTTTTCTTTTTTGATTTCCACTCTCTCTCTCTCTCCCTATCTCTCCCTTTCTCGCTTAACTCTCCCAAAAAGGCCACAACCAGTTGTGCCGACCAAATCGTACCAGAGAAGCAATTTACTGTATTGCAAAAAAAAAAAACGGTCACATCACCATCAGATACGCGAGTTTTCGAATCTGTGTTCGCTGTTCCCGTTCCACCCGACTCCCCACGTAGTGCTCCCCACCCACATCGATCGGTGATCGTTTCCGACGGGTGCCCTGCAACATCCCCATCATCATTGCACATGCAACGCACGTCACCGTGGGCCGTATTGGTTCGGGTTTTTAATTGCCCGGTTGCCTGGTTACCATTCCCAGCCACCTTGGACTCCACTTTCGTACCACGTTACCGTGTTGGACGAGAGATCGAAACACTCGACTCGGGGCCCGAACGATCGCGGAAGATAAGCACCTTAAAGATCCGATACTAGTGCGTGCGTTTGGTGCTGTGGTCATTCTTCATCTTCGAGCGCGCCAGGGTGCCTTACACTGGAGTTTCTACAGTTTCTCTGTTACAATCACTGGCCAAAGGTGCAGGAAAAAGAGATGGGAGAGCTTTAAAAAAATAAAGCATACTACACACAATAAAACCCGAAAGTGGTTTTAATGGAAAGAAGTCACTGCAAGGACACTAAAAGTGCAATAAAACTTTCAATTTACAACCTTTTTTTACTGGCTCGACTCTTTGGCGGCGTACCTGTTCGGCAGCATCAATAAAGTGTACCAAAAAAAAACCCGACCTACGAAGAGGTGGCAACTGTGCAGTACTGCAGTGGTGTTCATATCTATGGTAATGAGCGCATAAACGCATAAATGCTTAAGGTGGTTGAAGTCAATAGACAAAAACATAAAATATTTTATTGATATCGGAAAACAATAAAAACATATGGGGGAATAATTATAAGTTCAACGACTTTTATATATTTATATTTTTATATATAACTGGTCTGCAGGCATTGAACCGTAACATAACATATGCACTTCTTAATTTTTTATGTGATTGTAGTGGTAGTTACTTATTAAATCACTATGGATTATGGTCATATTATGTTTTTAACATTTAA
Source organism: Anopheles moucheti (assembly GCF_943734755.1). Taxonomy (NCBI): domain Eukaryota; kingdom Metazoa; phylum Arthropoda; class Insecta; order Diptera; family Culicidae; genus Anopheles; species Anopheles moucheti. The sequence continues at coordinate 60,051,363 of NC_069141.1, forward strand.
GCTTAGTTCATATTTAAGAATTGATTTGTTCAAATTCATGAACTAGCCACAATTTTTTAAATCCTAAATAAAACGTTATTGGAATGACATAAATAGTCTGTTAACGCTATAAAACATCGTTTGGCTTCTTTGAACTTAGGATATTCGAATTTATTTATAGGTTACTGAGTAGTTTTTCTTGCGTACAGATGAATAATCTGGTAAAGATTCTGCAGCGATTCCACTAAACCTTTGAACTAACTCTGGTTGTTCTAGACTAATCGATTAATTCTTCTCAAAACAGTGAAATGTGCTGCAGTTACTTCCGTTTATTTTGAGGAAGCTACGCTGCATAATTCTGGTTTATTTTTTATTCAATTACAACACCCATTCCGTAGAGGTTAGACTTTCCAACATGACTTGTTGACGAGAAAACCATTTGAATTTTTTCCTATTTTTATATCTGGATTAATACTACAACACCAAGCGGTCCTGGCCTAACAGTTCTGGCTTTCTTCGACTTAGCTTTGACAATACGAAGCTGAATACTTGCGGAGAACGGAGATAGGTTTAGATTTTGTAACGGTCCTGTCGTGTGAAAACCGGCGCCACGTAATTTAATGATTTTTAAACTTTTATTGATCATTTTTTGCGAATAAAAAGTTCCGGTGTTTTGTACATGTATAAATATATATTTTTTTAATATAATTTATTTTAAATTTCTTATATTTTCAAGAGGTCCAATATATTTTATTTATTATTTGTATAATATATATTTTTCAGTTAAATATTTTAAAGAATATACACTGTTTCAAGCAAATTGTGTATGACAAAGACTTTTTTAATTCCGCATTTCTAGAACATTGCTTCATAGCTATTTCAGGCAATTGAGGCTCACATGATGTTTCATGTGGAAAATTCTACTTCTTCACAGCACTTTGAATTACTTGCTTTGTTTGGATAAAATTTCTAACTCCACGTAAACTTGCATCTGCGCATGATCATCGTTTTTTTTTCTTCCCGCGATAGTCGATTAAATGGTAAGCGATGAAAATAGTTCCTGTACGAGCAACAGTGAAAACATTCCATTTCCTGATTCTAAGGCTTCGAGGTATTCGACGGAATGCTGGAAAACTAAACGGTTTCGTAATGTATCTAATTCAATATTGTGAATTATTACATTAATGTGATGTCTTAGTTCATAAAGTAGAAAAGTAGAGTGATTGAAACGTGGTTGTTTAGAGCAAAATTTAAAACAAAAATATAAAAACTTTGAAATTAGATATAAAACTTTGATTGTTAAATAAACTTTCATTATCAATTTTGACTGTTAAACTGAATAAGATCATTTTAACTTAACCCGCAAGCATGAACTATCGAGCCACGTTTCGTCAGGCGTATGAACTCTTCTGTTCTCGCCACGCGATGCTTTCGCTTGTTAGTTTTGTATTTACTTGATATTTCTTAAAAAGAAGCTTTGTGGCTTATTGTACTAGTTTTACTAACGAAAGCTAACAATAATAATATGAACATTACCCACCTGTTAGATAAATTTTGCTTCAAATTGTATTAACCACAAGTTTCACGGAGTGAAGGCACGGTATGAACTCGTCTGAACTCACCGCTACAGCTTCAATCCCAATGAACAGCGCACAATCAAAAGCAAGTCCCACCAAAGATGTATTCCTTAGTTTCTTGTAATAGTATAATCAACAAAATTTACAAAATCTGTTCTTTCCTTGTTTTGTTTTTTTGTCCAAACCAGGAATGATGTAAGTATTACAGCGGATAATTTTCTCTTCCATGAAAAACATCCGCCCTTATTGCGTTATGGGAAATATTGCGCATGTCTCACAAGATTGTAATCGTTCTGCCCTGCATTTTCTTTTGTGTTAAAACTTATTTGATTTTTTGTTATTTTTTTAAAGTTTTTTATTAGTTTTTTTCCGGAATGAACACCTACTAGCGTATACTACTTGATGATTAGTATACGTCCAAATATTGGATAATGTATGAATTCATCGGTACTTCAATTTTATCGTGTTTAATTAAATTCGTTCGTAATCATAATGTGACTGCTGTTCTATTCTCAGTTGGAGGTAATTTACTTACTTCATATTAAAGGAAAACATTGCCGTACAAATTAGTACACCAAATTGGTGATATAAAGCGTTAGCTTTCGATGGAAAAGTACAGTACTGTAAAACACTTCTAACTAGGAACAGTCCAAAGCATTAGTGCGCATGTGCTGATCGAAGGAGCGTCCTTCACAAATCTCCTTACGTAAAAAACTAGAGATTTTATTACGATGATGAGTATTATTTTTACAGATATCTTCTTAGTGTATCATACAATGGGTAGAATAGTTAATTCTCATAAATTAAATTTATTTTGGTTATCACATATAAATAATTAATTTCACAGCAAATATAGCTATTTTTAAACAAGTGTAGCACAACATACCAAATTAGCTTATACAAGGTAGGTGCAATACTTATATAAGATAAAGAGAATTTTATTGTATTCTACAGCAATCCCAATATTGGCCCTTTTTTCGAGTACTTTACGCGAAGGGTAGCCAAATTCGAGCAGACGTTCGGGCCACGTTCGGAAGGGTTCGGGTTGCTTCGGAGTTTTCCGCTCAAAAAGCAATGCTAAGCTCCACCCACTTTTCCTAACGCTTCGCACCAGAAACGCTTCACAATATTAGTTCGGAGCTTTTCACAATATTAGTTCGGGGTTTAATTAAAGTTTAAACAATTTGATGTAATATACAGTGCTACTAAGTGAGTAGCAGAGATCGCAAGTTGAGTTTCTATGTAATCGAATAAATCCGGCATTCTACTACGACATAGAATTAATATTTCCAAAACTAACAAAAACTAGGTGATGTTCATCAAAAAGAAGGACCACTTTTCTTCATCTGGTGTGTTGCCTAACTAAACATACATAAACCAAACATACAGCAAACAGGGCGGATAAAACAAGCTGCAAGGCTGCGGTGGTCAGCGGGCAAACCGTAGCCCAAGGCGAACCCAAAACAAGTTTCGGTCCGATGAAGGAAAACAACCTCCGTCCGCAGTGGAGAAGAAGTCAACGAAAACTGGTTTTTATGCTAATAAGCTAAGCGTGTGTACTTTCAAAAAGCGAAGCTCTTGCCAGCTTTTGCTCTCTGTGGCGGCCACAAATGTGAAACAGGCATAATTGTGTAATACGAGCATTAAGGGTTCGTTTTAGGGCTTTGATTTAATGTTAACTGACAGGTGACGGGAAGGTTTTCTTTATTATTTATTTGCTAACTAACGCAAATGGGTCAGGAAAGCTAATGTGGGAATGATTGATTTAGGTACTTGAAAGAGTATTTTAACGTTCGACTTATTCATGCCTTTATTCAAACTGAAAATATTTAGCTGCACAAAAGCTAGGATTTCACAACGTTTTGTATTTTAATTGGTATGGTTTATTAACAAAATTTTCGCCACACGAGCTTCACAATTAATCTCGCAAACTAGATAATAGAAAATACAAAACCATAAACCAAAATACATGAAGACAAATGATGATTGAGGACTCCATAGCGAGAGGATACAGAGAGAATACCAAAAAAAAAGTGAGGTTAATGTCTACCGGTGAATGACAGTCGTAACCGGAAGGCAAACGAATGACATGGAAAAAAAACAAATATGGCTAGATGAAACATTGATTTACCAGGAAATAGATATACGAAATAGAAACAGTTTGAGACTATCTTCCTTTCAAATATTTGAGTATCTGTCCAATTAGAACATAAAGAGCACAGTAAATCGGAGCATCACATGTTATAAAATAACATGGGTAATATTATGAACCATTCTTATTATATAATCCTGACTGTAATGTTAGTTAAAATATGTTTGATTGTGTCCATCTTTTGGTTGGCTCGATGATATAATTGGTAGTGACGTCGTGGTATTTTCATCTGAAAGGTCCGGTCCAAAATCCCATCCGGGCCCATCCTCCTTCGTAAGGTCTGATTATTCAGCAACGAGTAAATGAAGTCAAAGAAAGCCAGAAAAGGCAGAGATCTAGGCCTCTCGAGGATGTTGTGCCAGTAAAGAAGAAGAAGAATGCCTTTCAATGTGTCAAATGCGCAGTCATTGTTTGTAATTAAAATATTTCCAAAAAATAAATTACATTACGCTTAGTAATTTAGCATATTTTGAACATTCCCATTTTCAAAGAAATTTAAATTACATTTATCGAAACTAATATTCATTATCATTGATTTATTCATTTATTTTTCAAGTATTAATGATATTAGATTGCATGTTTTATGGGAGATGGCAAGAGGCCCCATTAGGTTGGGCGCTCGGGGCCCTGAAGAGGGTAAATTCGCCTCTGTTTGCCAGTGTAAACATTAAGAAAGGTTTGTACGATATCGATTTCATCTGTATAAAAGCTCAAAAAGGGTGAAACAATCTTTATCTACCTCTACGTAATGCTGTTTTACACGAAAATGTGAACTAGAACTCGAAAGATCGTAAACTACTTGATACTTGACACTTAATGAAACTACTCTACAAATTTACAATGAATTATATTTATTATACAAAAAAAACCTCCCCGGGCCAAACCAATCAACATTTTCCCTCATTCCAATTTTCGTCTTCTTAAGTCTGACTATTCCCTGGGGAAGGATTTAATTTTGAAAAGTGGATACTACGGTCTCACATTACGCGTCCGTTTGACTGCCCAGGAAAACCATGGGCCACTAATTCTAAGCAAACAATCGTACACCGAGCGCAACGAGGATCGTGGCCGAAGAAAGCACCAAAGTTGCGGCACCATCACACGCCCCATCCATGCAGGCAGCGAACGCAATCGTGTGGGCCACAAAGTGCTGCTCATAACCGCCGGACAGCATAAATGCCCACGGTCCAGAAGCGTACACGGTAGCGTCCTCGCCTCCATCGGCACCCTCGGCCATTGGTACCATGGCGGGGCAGGTTCGTTCCAGCGGGTTCGGGACACCCTGTAGCACCTGCATCGGATCAAGCCGCCCAGTACCGGGGCGATAGTACGCCGCGTGAGCCGGTCCAGTAGCATAGTTAAGGCCGAGATATGGCAACGTATCCTCGGCACTGGTACCGGCCGGTGTTGCCATCGGATCGGACGAACGGGCCGGATAGCCGGGCAGGGTAAGCGTACTGCCGACGTCATTCATCGAGATAAGAAGCGTATTTGTTTCGCTCGCCATCATGTTGGCCATGTTGAACGCGTTGGCATAGTGTCGAACCTGATCGAACGCTTTGCGTGGCTTGTTTTGGCCATGTGCCCGACGGATGTTACCGTCCTCCACGAACAGCAGGAACCCTTCGGTGTGTTCCGGTTTCTGCAGCATCTCGAGCGAGTAATGCACCATGCGCACGAGGGCTGGGGTGTCACTGTCGCTGGCAATGTCGGAACTGAAGGGAAGGTGGTCGTAATCGAACAGCCCGAGAAGGTAGTCAATCTTTGATGTGTCCAGGCTGGCCAGCTCACCCTGTGGATAAATAAAACATAAAACATAAATTATAATGTCGAAGTTGTTACAAGTAGCACAAGCCAATATTAAGAACTCTTTGTTGTGCCTATAAAATTCTACTTTTCCAAACATTCTCTTAATACTTCATACAAGCCACAATGTTCGCAAATTAGAGATCCAACAATGAAGCGGTACAATAGAACCCTCTTTTTAATGTCCTTCGCAACCAATTTTTGTAACAAGCAGCAACTTTATGTCACTTCCGCCGATAACAAAATACGACACAAAGCGAACAATTTGAAGCGCACTATGCCGCCACATATGCCTCACAATCATCCCTCAACGCCCCAGCACCGCATCCTTCACTCAAAGATAAAACCCTATTGCGTACGATATGGCCTCACTGCTGCTGCTGCTGTTAAATGGGATTACAAATCAAATCAAATAACCGAATGCCGAATGGGGGAACTGAACTGAATGTTCCACTCAAGCGAGGGTGTTTTCTGCGTGTGGTAAAAGTACGACAGCAAGTGGAAAAGAATCACGCTGACAGCGGCAGTACAACAGTGCGCCAGTCTGGTGATGTCCTTATGGTGCGTTTAAGGAAGGGATGGTTTTAGATAGGGATGGCAATGGATTGAAAGGGAAGCAGTAATAGAAGTAAGGAGCCAGACTGATGAGGGGAGAAATTTAATAAATATTTAAAATGCTGATTAAGATTCAGACCCATCGAACGGGGACGCTTTCGTGCTATCGACGGTGCTGCTGTTTTGTGCTAATTTCACGTAATGAGATGCCACGGACGGAGTCACAAGTCAGCTATAGCTACGTTTGAAATTGAGTGCTACAGTGGGTGCGATTCTGAGCAGAATGAGCTCTAACTTTTAGAGAATAAACAAGGAATATCAGCTAACTTTAAGGCGACGATGTGTTTCCTGCGTTTCGTGCAACGGTGGTGAGGTAATCTCACACTAGTGAGCTATGCACAGAGGTCTAGCGATTGTGAGATGAATTAAATGAGAGGAATGAAAGTGACTCACCTTAGTGGTCTAGCGCTTTGTAATTAATTTATTGTCTATTATTTTTATAAAAATGGAAGAAACGATACTTCGTATAAATAATTCTCTAGAATAGTTGAATAAGTAGTCAGCAGTACTGATTGCTATGCTCCGGTAGACTACCTTTGTACCTGCTTCTACTGTGGAATGAAACAAATTTACACACTGTACTATCTAGAACCAAGGATTTCCTTCCTGAAGGTTTCCGAGCACTTTACTCACTCTACCGAGGCTGAGCTGCTTTTATGTTCGTTCAAAAATATGATGTCTAATATTGCATATCCTTCTGAATACTTATTTTGAAAGGCACTAGCTGAACTTACCGCTAGCACCGGAGTAAGTTCAGGACTTAGAGCAAAAGACCAAATAGTAGGATAGCGCAGGTATAAATATTCACCCAAGCCTTTCATATTTTTAAGTGACTTGACCTTTTGGCAGAAGTCTTCTAAATTATTCTGTTGTATCAATTGTGGCTCCTGTTCATGGAGGATGGAGGATACAAGAAAATCTTTAAGGGCTAGAACATCCAGTGCCATTTCAACGTCATCACTGGCTCGCCAGAGCCTGGTGTGTCTGATTCACAATTCCACGATAGAGAGAGATTTTCTAAGAAGATTTTGTCTATTTTGGATAGAGTTCATGTCTAATTCCAAGGTCTAAGTTTCTTTAGTTTCTTAAGCAACTTAAACTTGCCTTTCATGTCTACTTGTTCATGTGTATCAAATGTGACAGGATCATCGACTTGGTGGGACATGTTGGCTATATGAACTACTTCAATCTTGAGTGTCGAAGTACTTCAGTCTTGACATCAATCACGTATTATGAACTACTTCAATCAAACGAAAGTACATGAGACTACTCAGTTTATAGCCAATTGTTCAAGGTAAAGCTTTTGCATGTTGAAACAAAACTTACACAAACGTATCCGTATTTTTACTGATATTCGTACTGATTTATAAACGAATGGAGTAAAATGTAACCATCGCTGCATCATTACTTAAGTGCACGGTAAAAATCGTTAGAGCTCTTACAAATCGGAAGTTTTAACGCAGATGACGTATAATTCGATTAAAAATCAAACCCTCTCGTTTCACTCCATCATACGAACATTGGCACGAGCACTGCTCTAGATTGATTTTAAATTATTCAGCAAAAAGTTTGCTTAACCCAAAAGCACTGACGCAGCAAGCAAGGTGTGGTACAAGGACTCTTTCCCTCCTCCTATTGCTTCGGTACCGGCAATCAACTAGCAGCTAATCGATGCAGAAACAATTCGTGCCGAGGACAACCATCGGTCGGATTAGAGCGCTCGAGTAGCCCCACTCTTAGCGTCGTGTAAACATTGGTCTTTAATTGGATTTCTCCGGTCTAATCTCGATCATCCACCTAAAACCCCGTAAAAGGTCTCGAACCAGCGAGCTGTTACCGCAGCGGGAAACGGATGCTACATTCCGTGTGCAATATCGTGGCGTAAAAGTTCCAAAAGAGATTAAAGAAAACAGCGTTACCGCACAGTGTCTCTCGGCGCGGTGTGTTACAGCTCTTTCCAAACTTCCCACCACGCAAGTACAATAACCAAACAGCAAAATAAAAACCCCATCAGGGCAAGAGAAGTGCCTTGGTATGGGCCAGATGAATTTTATGTCTCAATAAAGGTTTGCGGCTCATTCCTGGGTGCCGGGCTCCAGGTATTGCCGAACTGCCGAAGGACTCGGCAAGCTTTTTATAACGTTAATTAATGACAATGATCAAATTTAATGAATTTCTCCATCCCTGCCGGCGTGCCGCGTATGTTTGGTGGCGGCAGAATTGAAAGAATGCAAAAAAATACAATCGATTCGAAGCAACAAGAGCGGTGGAGACTGTTCAAGGTGAGGTCAATTAAAGAGAATTCCGGACAGTCCCATCCATTTTGTGGCTGGTGGTGACGATTGTTGCAATAAGAAAGGGTTTCCAATAATAAAATGTTGTTTATGATGAAAAAAAAAACAATTAACACTTTTAATGGTAAAAGGTAATCAGTGACAGTATTAGAACAACAAATTGTAAAATAATTAAATAATTTAATAAAATTACAACATTTACGTAAACTGAAGAAAAAGGAACGATTAAACGTTTTGTTTTCTACTTCCATTTTGCATAATGATAATCTCTCTTTCATATAGTCTTTTTTGTTTTTAAAATCATCTTCATTATTTCACTTCTGTTTTACTTACTTTTCCTTTCTCACTTTATTTACTTTCATTTGTCCATCAATTTATAATTTGTCTGATTGTTTTATCCGATGTCTGCATTCATTTACCGCTCTAAACCAGTTTCTAGGCTTTTCTATTTCAGTTCTTAATTTATTGTATGTATATGGCGCAATTAATACTTGCAGACTTGATTTTTTATACGTTTTCATTTTTTCTTTAAATTTATACAGCGCATATGAACATAAAAATATAAACCCATCCGTGGATACACCGAAACACTTTGCATAAAATCCTGCCGACTTTAAGTTTATGAATATGATCCTTCTTCTCTTCTCTGGCTTCTTTCCATTCTGGAGGGCAGATTGGAATTGAGCCGCACTTTTGTTAAGGCAAACGTGCCACAAACGATGTACGGTTTGGGTATCATAAAACCAGAATCATCTTTCAGTCGTAAACTCGAAACTCCGTATTAAATCTACCGCCCGAAAAAAGAAAAAAAAACAAACCCCTAAAGACGAGTGGGTGAGGTAACGAGGTGGTAAGGCATCTAAAAAACTGATAACCATCTCACACCCGCGTCCGGACACTGAATGATTGACAATAAACCGATCGAGTGTCGCAAATATTAGAATGCAACAGCGCTCCCACAGTCACCGACCCTGAAACATCCAACGGAAGAACGTACGAAACGAACGAACGAACGAATCGAAATAATAATAATGAATAAAGTGGAGAAGCATCGCTGTTTTAAGCGGGCCGCGTTTGTTGAACACGTCCGCCACGGTGTCGCCTTCGTTCGTTCGCCGGCAGAACGTGACGATAAACTTCAAACGCAGTCCACCTTCAAACGGAGCGCGCGTGCAGCGCAACCAAACGGGCGCGGCCAAACGAAAGCAACCGCGCTCGTGGTTCGCTGTTCTGGTACGCCCGTTCGTTCGTCGGGTTGTTCACACGGTGGGGTCACTGCGTGCGATGATGCACTTGCGGTGCAGTTCGATTGCGAATCGAAACTCGTTCGATCGGTGCAGTGGAAACGTGTGCCCAACTTCTTTAGCGTTGGATTGGAAATTGCCCGGGACAGTCGTTTAGATAAAGAATTTGGACAAAATTATGCGATAAAATTAATATGTTCAAGTAAGTATTTATATGTTTTTTTTTAATTCGAAAAGTTTAAAAAGTTCAGTGTTTTGTATAACTCTTGTGTTAGAAGAAATATTTAATTTCAAATAAATAAAGATTTTTTATAACATCCTGGTGTTTGCCAGCCAGAGGCTATATCATGTTTTTAAAAACCCAACTTATTATTATAAAAATCCAAACCCTACCTAAAAACTCAATATTTTATTAAAACCCATGACAGGATTTTGTTCCTAAACAAAAAGCCCTTAACAAACCCTTTAAGATTTAATAAACTATTGTTTATTTTTTGGAGGTATCGGAAGAAAATCTGATGTTCCAGAAGGGAGTGGAATAGCCAGCCAATATACATTCATCAAAATTGGAAAATATATTTTGACCACTGCAACCGAAAACACATCTCCAAATCGAAATTTAAACGCTCCAAAGGAAGTGGTCCCCGATTTCCCGATTGCCTCCATACGCAGGATCTCTTTAAACCTTTCCATCGTTTGCATTCTCGTTTGTCAAAAACAAAACCACCCCTCTGGTGCCTCTAGTGCCTGCCCATTCCCTCCCCAAAATTCACAAATATCTTTGAATTAAATTGACCAGTGCATCCACACCTCAAACCCGACCAGCGGCCAGCAGGTTTGTGTACGAGCGTTTGGGGCATTTTTTTGTGCTGTTCCGATTTTATGCACGCCAGTGGCGGCAATTGACATGCCGAATGATTTATATCAGCCATTTTACACCGTTCGAACAGAACGAACATGTATACACACACACACACACTCGCGTGGTACGATAAATCAAATCAAACCTGTGTCCCGAGCCAGGTATCCCCTTTTGCACGCGAGAATGCTTCTGATCGATGCTTGGAATATGTTCGAGGTTTTATATTTTACTCATGCTTCTTTCGTTGCTATTCTGCGTGTTTGTTCGTTTAGAGGCGCCGGTTATCTGAACGAATAGATTGAATGATAAATAAAGATAACAATTCAGTTTACTGAATAGTTATTGGTTTGCGAAGCGAGGAAATGCTCGGCGCTCAAAAGAACGACAGGAGAGGTTCTTTCTTTAAGGTTCAACAATTAGATTGAAAATCAATTGTTGTTATTATATATTGTGATTATTTAAAAAACTATCTTATTATGTTTTAACTATCAACACAATTAATTAGATTGTTAAACTTTTATATAAAATTACAATTATAACAAATTAGTAAAACACCGAATGAAAACTCAATTAAAGCAGATTAAAAGCAATAATAAAAATAATAAACAATCATCCCAATTCAGATTCGACCGTTGTCTAAATTTTAACGAAAGAAATTAATCTTAACTAAAAACTATAACAAAATGTCACCCCACCAAATAGAAATTTCTTAATAAAACACCAACATTTCGTATGCGAATGCCATTCATCAATCTTGCTCCACAACGTCGTACTTCAGATCGTTTGCAAACGAACATAAATTACCGTAACCGTCTTCGCAATCATTACTCCCTAGCCAGCAGTTTGAAGCTCGCAAAACAGTTGAATTTGAAAAAAAAAAACCAAAAGCCAAAATTCTGCACTCCTCCGTGCCGGATGGTCCCATAAATCATGGAGGATTTTATCGGAAATCGGTTCTCCCGTTTGCGATGTTCAAAAAAAAAAAACGGTACGGATTATGTCTTTATTAAGGGAAGCTACTCGAAACGGTGCGGCTTAAAACCGGAGCCAGTGCGAAAGACGCAAGAACAAGCAAACATGTTTGAAATGATAAATTAAAACTTGCGGCACAATAATCCCGCACAAATCGCTCCACGTTCCACGGTGGTGAGAAGAAAAACCAGGGAAATTGTAATCGTTAATAATGTTTTATTACGTGAAGTTCGTGCTTTGAAGAAGAGTTTTGAAGCACTACAGCAGCTAGAAAATGACAACTTGTACGTGATTTTGATACTATTCTTAAAATACAATGTGCATTTCCAGTGAAACATTTTATGGAAACAACATTTATGTGGAACTCCCCCCCCAGCGCTCCATGTTCTCCCAAAGCAACAACATAAATCCCACCCTTACGTCAGTTATGGAGCCGTTTCGATACAGTGAAAGCGGTCTCGAGTCGTAGTCATAAAAGTTTTTCACTAGCTGTATCGGCGCCCCTGTTTTTGTCCCCTCGGGACCAATTGGTAAGGTCATAAGCGAATGAAAAATGTGACGGAGCTGCAGTTAATGGATTTTCCAGCTAGCAGCACGCAAACGACCACCACGTGGACGAGAAAAAGCACTTCTCAACATAAAGAATACGGCACTATTCCAATCGTAGTAGCGTTTGCGTTCACCGCACGTTTATCTTTAAGCAAGCCCAAGCTGAATATAGGCAAAGGTGTACTTACCACGGTTGTGATGTACGTAGCGTTTACTGCTGCCTGCTTCGATTGTTTCCATTCCGTGATGAGGTTTTTGCCATCGGTTCGCAATCCTCGTGCACCGGAAGTATCCGTCTCGGTGGTGGGAATAAACTGTTTGCGTCCTCCACCGAGGATGACCTGAAGTATGTGACACAAAGCGCGATTGAAGTACGCTAGTTGAAATAATCTAAAACATGTTTCTTGCGGTCATACCTTGAACTGCTTGCCAAGGTCACCGTGGATGAGTTGATGGGCAATGTCCGGAACGGTGTCAACGTTACATCCAGCCGCTTTAACGTCAGCATCGTTTTCCCAATTGCTATCCGGACTGTTCGCGTACAGGGCTGCGCTCGAACCGGACGTAACACGGGATGTTGTCGCAAAACCTGTCGGAGAATGCAATGATGAGTTGTTTTGTAGAATATTCTTCCTTTCTTCAAGAAACTTCTCTGATCTATTAATAAATTTAGCAATAAACTTTCAAACAGTTTCTACTGTACGTTTTGAGTAATTTACCGAAGAATTTATTGTATCATTAATGTGTTTTTTTAAATATATGCAACTAAATCGGAAATGTAGAAACTGTGTGCAAGTATAGGAAGAATACTACACTTTTAAGTCTAAAGCACTAGAGCATTATACGCAAATTTTCATATGTAATTTGCATAGAAAACGAAAGGTTTTAAGCTTCGAAAATGTTGATCAAGAGAAGTTGATTTATAACCACTAAACCTGTATTGACTGTCCAATGGACTGAAGAACAACATATAAGTTTAACTTCAAAATCAAACCTCAACCAACAGCTATAACAGAGAGTTCTTAAACTGTTTATTAACTATCCAATTACTTTAGAATTTATATCAAAACTAAACTGTTGGCGAAGAACCCTAGAATTCCTCTACATTTGAAATACACCACAGAATATTATAACTTCATTTTGAAATTCTTGTAAACGTCAAAGAGACTTACACAACTCTTTGATATTGAATAGACAGATTCCGCAAAGCTAACTGGGCGACAATTAATCGTTCCCTTTAACGAGTGCGAGTTCACGATTTATAACTAATTAATCGATAATATAATAAATCTAAAATTATCTAGAATCACATTGGAGTAAGCCAACTTCTGAAAGGTCCTAAACAACTATGTGTTGTTACAATAATTCTCGAGTAACTGGGCAGAGTTAAACTAAATTATACCCTTATCGTTCGTACCATAATCCCACAAGTGAGTTGTCTGAACAAAAGGACTGCCTCTTCTAAAACATGCAAAAAAAAAAGGAATTTCCCATACCGGGAATCGAACCCGGGCCTTCCGGGTGAGAGCCGGATATCCTAACCACTAGACAATATGGGACTTGTTAATACTCAGTAAACATTAAAAGACTGAAACGAACACAAGTTTGCGATACGCTTCGTTTCATCTCATTCATTTCTTCTGTCTTATAGAGTTTTCTGGTGGTCTAGTGGTTGGACTCTCTCTATAAATAGTTAATCGAACTGCGCATGCTTCTTAAAGGCAAGATTATTATTAGAAAACTGCGCCTATATACACCATAGAATCGCAACAAATTTTAACACACCGATAACAAACAATTGAACCAAAGTGTTACAATTGAAAGGCGTATAAATCAACACAATCTTCCCTGTCGGAAAATTCACAAACCAATGAAATCCCCCAGCTGAAAGTGAAAAAAAATTATCGTGCAAAAACAGAAATAAAACCACTTACCAACCGCTTTGCCCGCCTCGAGGGCCCATTTAGCGATGGAGGCAAGTTTTTTCGCCGGATCCATCGTACACTCGCCCCGATGGACGGTCGGGTCCATGGCCACGGTGCCAAAGTTGGATTTCACACCCGTCAGAAAGGCCGTCCCAGCGCAGGCACTGTCCGGTACACGACTGTCCACGCAGTAAGTCTGTTCCGTGTTGGGGGGAAAAAAAGAGAAACGACACGCAATGGATTAGAAGCCTCGAGCTAGATAAATAATCCTTCCCTTCTGCTAGAGCTGAACGAAAAACAAATCCATCCTTCCCCATTAGCTTGGCAAAAGCCCATCAACACCGGTCCACCTGGCCTTGCCCGATCCGAACCGAACGACTAAGTGGTCAATTTATTACCCCATCCTACGGTTTCGCGTCAGGAATTGGTTGGGAAATTTTGCTGGAAAAACTCCCAAGCGCACCCGTTGGCCCGATCACACACACACAACCGTATAAATGGGGAGGATGACGCTACAAATCATGGTCTGGTGCCTCACGATACTTTTCCACCTTTTTTCCACACGCGTCCCAGGACCATGTGTTTCCAATCAATAACCGGAAAAATAGAATGGAACCGAGAACCGGGGAACGGAATCCCATTCCAGCGTGTCATCGTTCAATTGCTTCGTTCTCTCTCACTCTCTCTCTCTCTACCGTTGCTTTCCCACCGTGGCGGAACCTTTTCGATCGGAAAACATTTTCCCCAATCGATTTACCAACGCAGATACCGGTTCCGTATGGTGGTTCTGGGAAGACAGTTCTTATGCAATTTTCCCACCCCGTCCATACACTTGGGGATGTTTTTTTTATTTGTATTATTTGTTTGCGATCTTTCTGCCTTTTCTATCCTTTTGTATATTTTTCTTTTTTTTTCCAAGAGCAGACCAAAAGTGGTAATCATGTTGTGCATTTTCCGGTTCAATTGGAAAGCATGAATGGAACGTTTTCCAACAGCACATGAGTAAAAGTTTTTCTTCGGGGCAGGCAAAAGGTCCCGGTGAGATGTGGTCGAGTGAGAGCATGGCCCCTTGGTGTAAAACTCCTCTTGGACAAAAAGGACACAAGTTTAGAGTTTAAGCTCTTTTGGAGTGGGTTCAAGCTGTTTTTTGGGGCGGATGAGTCTTAAGGTAGTACACGTTTAATCATTTCAAATTATAAAATACTATGTCAAAAGGCAGGGAAATCTTGCAGTTCGCAAGTGGAATTTAACAATTTTCAGTGGAGTATTTTTATTAATGATAATTTTTTAGGTTCATAAACTTTATGGTTTTGTTAAAATGAATAAATTGTAAGTGTAGTAAGCTCTTTAGCAACAATTAATGTGTCTGTTAAAGATTATTTATTTAAAAGGATTAAAGGATTTTGTTCAACAAGTGCGGCCTAGCCGTATTATTATAAAAAGGCAAAATTTATTACAAAATTATTTTTCTGATCATTTGGACTACAACTCTTCCCGAGCTTCCTTCCGTTCTCGTGCGCGTTCTTAATTTTAATGTCAATAATTTGGCATTTAGTTTAAATTAATCATTCAAAAAGTTCCAAGTGTCTTACTCATGGGGTAAGGTTAGTACCATAATACAAGAGTATATTTTTAAGAAGAATTTAGTTAAATTGATGAACTACAGAAACATATTCTTCAATAGACTGACTTTAGCCGAGCTACTGTGACTTCAAAATCTCAAGACTTCAAGAAGATCTGAGACATACTGGGAGGGTTGGTAGTTTAAGCGTTTATCTCAAATAAGCCCATCTTCTGCAATGATTCCTTCACCATGAAGGGTGATGTCAAGGCAGTTCAAGATATCGCAGACTCACATAGGTGACAATTTGAGGAAGATACTTCAAGACCCTTATCGCAAGTCCTGAATAAAGAACATAGATCTTCTTTGTCGAGGACATAAAGTACACGCTAATTGTTTTAGGGTGAAATGAGTTCCATCACCCATCAAGACCTTCATGTTGCGCTTATTTAAAAAAAAAACATCTCTTTACCATCTCCTTCAGTCGTTGCTTCCGGCTGATGGCCTGATGTTCAGAAGCAGATTGTGTCTAAAAGTACATAACAAAGTACACCTGGTCCAGGTATTTAAAGAGCTTCATAAACAACAGTTTCCAAAGCTCCAAAAGCGTTTTGAACGATTCTCCAAACTGATTGCACTACATTTCATTATATGGTTCTAAGCTCTGGTACTAAATTAATCGGTGCTTCAAATCCATATAGAAGAAACAATCACATTCCAATATCATTTCCACTGCAATCCGGTTGGTTAATGCCGTTTCCCCGAAAAACTACCATCATATCGATAAAAACGAATAGTGCAATCGAAGCAAACCAGAATTTGTAAACCGTTTTCCATGGTTGCTACGATTGCCGTGCAGTTTTACCCTCCTGCAATCTAGTTTCCAGCGTTCATAATGATGATGTTGCTCACGATCCATTCCCCATTACCGACACGGAACACATCGAAGTGGTTTGTTTGCCAGTGTCGATTTACCCGCAATATATCCGATGTGCACGAATCGGTACGATGCAATGCTGCATACCCCACTCCGATCCCAGCCCAACCCAACTTACCCGTGCATTTCCGCTCCACTTCAAACGCTCGAAGGCAAACGTTTCGTTGTCACCCCCGTTGTAGAACCGTGCAGCAGTTACGGTTGGCTGGGACATTCCCGCACCGACAAACACCATGATGTTTTTGGCAACGTTCTACACAATCCCCGGGTGGCAAGCGAAACAAATCGATAGACGCGTGTGATGCACCGTTTATATGGAAACAAAAGAGAATTATACAACAATATTAGTTAACATTAACCTAACACGGAAGAATGATTTAAATAAAAATATAGAAGCGGAAAGAAATGTATTTTCTATAAAATATTGAACATAACTCATAATGTCTGGGGTTCCAATTAAAGAAAACAAATGCCAAACACTCAACATAAAACATAAGAAGACTCGTGTACCAACAGTGCCGCATATCGCTTTGGTCATATAAACTTCTAATTGCTGCAAAATGGCGGAACGAATTGGTAAGCAAGATCAGTTTGCACTACATAACCGAAACGATATGCTGTACTGGTGTGTACAAAGTATAAATAATAAATAATTTAATAAGAATTTTAAAGTTTCAGGATGGCTGAAAAATAATGAAATGGTTTTAATGTGATATAAAAAGATGCAAACAAAAGTAAAGTTAGAATAGACAAATGAATATGAAAATAAAATTAAAAAGATAAAATCACCAATAAAACTAAATAAACAAAACATAAAAACACAAATATTAAACGTTCTAAACCAGCTATACGAGAATATCTGTCAAACAGTTAAAACTGTTCCAAATGTCTGTCCGACTATAGACGTCACACTGGTTAACTCATTAAGCAATCGACTTAAATGGAATTTAAACACAGACAGCTCAAGTCACATAATTGACCCATGTTATGTCTGCCTATTAATAACAATAATTTAAACCAAACATTGCAACGAGCTTACTGATAGCGACCAGTAAATGCAACTCAACTGCTTTACGACCCATTCTACACACCCGCCGGAATGCATCCACTTGATTCGCACGATAAGAATCTAAATTGCCGGTGAAATATAAGTCAGTGTGAAATGCTTCTGAATCATCTGTTATCGAAATTGGATCGATGGTTTGCAAACAGGATCAACGCCAATTACCACAACGATCAGATTGTGTGGCTTCGGTTCGACCTGCTGATATGAACCATTCATAATCAGTTCGGAGTTGAAGGAAGGTTTTTACTCTATTGTTGCCATCACTATCTTAGCATCGTGATAATGCCTATACCGGATAGCTGCCTTGCGCCATACAATGTATATCACCTTATCAGACAATGAGGGAAAATTTATTCATTCAAGCTGAGTATTCATGCATTAATCACTTTCACTTGTTCAAAAATGTAATAAACAAACACTATACTATTTATACAACACATAGTCACTCTCACCGACATAAAGCTACTAAACGAAACAACCCAAACGATAATTACAATCTTCTGCATCGTGTAGTCCTTCTTCTCGAACAGCAGCTCGTGTGCCATATGCTTCCAGTAGTGTGCATCGTGCTCCTCGTGCCCTCCGACCTGCATCCACTCGGATCCGGACATAAGGATCAGCACCAGGCTGAGAAGAGCCTCCCATACGCCCCAACGGTACATAGTCGCACTTCGGGTGCGCTTCACTTCTTCACGTCACTACCGAATCCACACCAGAGTCGATCAGATGCTGGCCGAACCGTCGCGATATGACTGACTGCTGCCGCATGCAACATTGGTTCGTTTTATAGGCATCTGATAAGGTTGTTCGAATCGGTAGATAGACCGCAATCTTACCACTCCGCACTCGCTGCTAACTGTCGTGCAGAAGTGACTACCTTCTTAGAGTTGCAGATGCACAAACCACGAGCATCTTGGTCTCATGGGTTTTAAAAGTAAGATTATTATAAGGACGCTTTCAACAGTTTTGCTAATGTTTTTGATAATGATTTGTTCGATGTATGTTGATATTTGTATCATTTCATAAATTTAATTTCTAAAACATATTTGAAGTATTAGATTTTGTAGTTCTACAGCACGTTTTGAAGGTCTTTTAAATTTGTTTCAAATGTTCGTACCGCAATTTTATCGCTTTTTTAAATTTCCTTTCACAATACTCCATGCGCGCAAATCAGGCTGCACTTTCGAGTGTTGCGTTACACGCACCGAAACCGGCCAGCATGTCGCATGTCGCATAGGTGTGCCGTGTGCAAATCTTTGCGCCCGTACCCAACAAAAAATCGCCACAGTTCGAACCATTGTCCCCCGGCGACTGGGTGTGCGAACGCGCGCACTTCGATCACTCGAACAGCACCTTCGGTCGCTAACGCTGGCCGATGGCCGGCCAGTAGGCATGCGTGAATTGCTTTGTTACATAGGCACCCCCTTATCGTAAGCCGACCGCATTGCCCGGGGCGGTAAAGTGAGACACGGAATGGTGCAAACGGAATGGGGTTAAGATGATACGGTAGATAAGGTAGAGCGGATCAATTAAGACGATTGACGACTGACCAAATCATACCGATTGTTGATGATGGACATTGTACACCAAAACCACCCAAATGTACGAAAATGAGAAAATGGAGAGAGTGTGGAGAGTGTAATTAATCCGTAGCGATGGGAACAACGCACGTTTCTTGTTGAAATATTCGGCAGAAAACAGCAAGGACTTCAAGCGTAGAAGAAAAATTGTACATCGAGTAGTCACCGCTAGAGGGCGCCACATAGTACACGTGATTGTTGTGTGATATAATTAGCCAATGTATTTGTTGGTTCCATTTCTGTATTTTGAACATTTTTACAACCTAAAAACTACTTAACAGAAAATAAAGTATTATTTCTTAATGGTGTTTATCACAAGACCGACAAAAAAGATAAAATCGGTAAAGGACGTCCGAACAACAGTCTTAATTGTTATTTCGATTAAATAGATTCTGGTGTATATCCTACTGTATTTAATATCGAGCTGTATTTAAATTCCAACCAGAAAAGGTCCGCCTTTCTCCAGGTTGACATAAGATTATAATTTATTTTATTCCTTTACTGACAATCTTTTGACGTCTTCTGTATTGTAGGAATTTATAGAGCCCATGATATTTACGATTCCTCTGCACAATGCACAATGCAGTTTTCGATTCTTGTATAACGAGTTTCGTCTGGTTTCTATTTCCCTCGCCGATTCTATGTCGGTAATTCATCGTGGTACCTTAATCTAAGGATTAGTTAAGGATACTTACTTGAGAAATATGATTTAGTTCCAAAGGTTTTCAAACTATTTCTACGTTCCTTGGTTCATTTAGGTATTCTTCATTTTGTTCCGTACTGAGGTCCAATAGTGTCATTGATTCGAGACGATCTTACCATCGCAGCATCTTTAGATGAGCGCCTCTAAAGATTTGGCGGGTGTTATGTTTTAATAAAAGCGTCCAATGAAATAATCTTCACAGTTTCAGACCTAATTGGAAGCAGACTTCTCAAAGTCAGAAAAGATTATTCGGAATAGGTGAATGACTCATTCAGAAGCTGTATGGGGAAGATGATGTCTTCAAAAGTTCCCACGCTTTCGCTGAGTGATCGTCTTTAATAGTTCCCAAACCCTTAGTTAATCGCTTGAACACATCAGTAACTCTTAGAATTACCTGAAAGAATGCTCCAACAACTCTTAACAACATTGATTGTACGGTGAAATTAAAAAAATATGGTGACAAAGCTCACTAGCAAACAGTTCTAGATTAGCTGCAGTGTTAAATACAGCACCTTTTCAATCCCATCCATTCAATTCCAACCATTTAAAGCTGATTTGAATTGATACCCCATTCTATCATCCAACATATCTCCACCAGATGGAACTAATTACTTCCAGTCAGAGCACTCGAGGACCCACTCCAAAGCGCCCCAAAATCCCTTTCCCAAGCACGACAACGCCCAAAGTATCCTCGCATTGGAACTCTCTCTCTTTATCCCTTTTCATCACACTGGAAAAAAACTTTTCTAACTTACCATCCTTGAGGGAACAGAAACCGAGAAGAAAAGGTACCAAAACACAACCGAACGGGACGGAACGGAAAACCTTTTCGGGGGGGCCGTTTGCATCAGCGGAAAGGAAGGAATTGGGACGCGATACAATTGAATCGAGCAAGAAGAAGCACATCATTTTCCCAGTGTGCCGTTCGACCGGCGAAGTGAAAAAAGAAGCACGGTTACCTTCTAGCTTTCGGTGCCTCACACAACAGCCTCATCATCATCACCATCATCATCGTTGGGCGTCATCGTTGGCCACCGCAACCCGGGGCCGGGGGATTCGCTTCGGAAGCACTTTCTATAGTGACGCCACGGCGTCCCACGCTCCGTTCCGTTGCAATCGACCGTAAGATAGCATCTTGCTTGCTTCCCTCCACAGAGCGCGCCAACGCCGTCGAACCGCGGGCGGTAGGCCTTTGCTTTACACGCTCTGCGTTCGGTTCGCCGGTTCGGCCGTTTCGGGTTTCGTTTTGTTGCTCGCTTTATTGCGCAAGTCATGCTCGCACTGTTCCGTCGGCTGGGGGCTTCATCGTCGCGTTCAGTTCCGCTGCTCGACCTGGTTTTTCTTTCCCCGGGCCCATCCCATCCCACACCCGACCGTCGCGTCACCGTCTTTCACCTTGTGGCGCTGTGTGATTGTGTCGCGGCGTCTTGTGTGTTGCCCGTGCCGGTTCGCGCGCGCTCCCAATGACGCCCGATGATGCCGATGATGATAATGATGATGAAGAAATCCGGTGCCCCGTTCGGTGGCATCGAAAACCGAAAACCACAACCTACGAAGCCACGATGTCGCGTTTCGGGTGCACGTGAAACGGAAACGTGTCAATAAAAAAAAGCACAACGAAAATCGTAAAAAAACGGAAGAGAGCTAAAACATTACAACGCTAAGGAAGTCGATGAACTTTTACGGAACGCACTTTTTTCACCGAGGGGTTTTTAGAGTTAGCTCCATAGAAGTGTATAAGCTTTTTTATCCTTTTTAGCGCATTATTAAAATCACAACAGCACCAACTAGTTAGAGAATAAATCTGTAATCTTGCTTACAGTATGTAATTTAAAGATCGTAAAGTTCCATACTCAACGAGAAATCGCATTCAGCAATACAAGTGGCGCCACCTAGTGGTCGGGGATGGAAGCGTACATTGCTTGCAAGTCGCGTGCAACCGTCTAATGTAATAAAATGAAGAGAAAATTATCGGAAATAATGATTTAAGTGAGAAATTATTCAAATAAACCAATCTTCTTTTTTCTAACCAAGAAAGATCAGACACATATTTGCATATTACAAACCTTAATAAGCCTGCATGACAAATTGCCATTAGATGGAGCAAAAACGCATTTAGAGCACATTTTTGAGGATTATAAAAATGATTATATCAAAATTACTACTACAGCTGATTTACAATATTTTTACTTATATCACAGGTAAAACATAGCTTTTGGTTTAAATTATAAAACAATTATAAATTATCAATTTGTTATAAATTTATTATACATAAAATTTGGTTTTTCCTGCTACTCAACGTTATTAAAAGTTTGTACTAAAAAAAAACTCTATAAATATATTTATGTTTTTGTTAATTTATAACAAAATAGACTTTTTTGTAATTACACCAAAGCCTAGCACTAGCGTAAAAAAATAAGCGTGTGATTGTTAACAGGAACAGGTAATGAAAATAATTTCAACGAACGAGTAATACAGCTGAGGCCGTTCTTGACCAAATTTAAGTAGTTCCATTAAATTTATTATCCATCATATTCACAAAAGGATAAACAATTATGTGCTTATTCGTAAGGCACATCTTTGTCCATTTTGAGAAGTCCATTGTGCGATACAATGATCATCGAACAGAGCATGATTTTTGAGTTTCTTTAAGTTTGAATTGAACTTGCCAAACAGCTTTTAGGACACACTCTATATATAACATTTACTTAAACTTCTCCGACCAAATATCTTTGGCAAAACGAGCTCGGGAAGCTGTTTGAAGCATCCCAAACCATCACAACCGGCTGAGGTTGACTTCTGACAGCCGTCCGGAAATATTCAACTTCTGGTGAATCTTTTCTTTAAGCAGTGATTGCATTTTGAGACATTGTGCACTTCATATTTGAGATTATTTTTTAAAACTTTCTGCATTGTTTCGGACGATTTTTACAGTTTTCGATTGTAGTTGTCGTTTTGAAAACTAACAAGGGTTATTGCATATGTAGATGGTTAAAGATGAGTTAAAAACATTCACAAAACAGATACAGATCAAACAGAACATAACCTTAAAGTTTACACTTTTAAGTTTGATCTCCATTTTATACATCGTTTCAGCGCAATTATGCTTCTGATGTATAAACGAACTATCAACAGGTTATCAATAATTATTTGTGAAACTTAAAAAAAATGCTGTATATGCTAAACAAAAGAATAAAATATAAGTTTCGTTTTTAAAACCCTGCAAATAGCCGAATAAAACCATTTAAAAAAATATCTTCAGCAAAAACATAAGTAACAACCAAACACGGTAAAGAAGTAAAGAAACACGATGCTATTAAAGAGGGAAAAGGAAATTTACTTACTTAAACTTATTTACTTAAACTCTTCCAATCGCAAAGAATATCCCACGCAATCACCTCGAAACGCCCGTTCTGTTGTAAAATGATTCCGAGTTAATGCGATAATTAGCACCTCATTACACCTTCAAATATTTACATACGAAGGTTAGACGATTTTCCGTTTCGCTAATGCTCTTATTTACCCCCACACCCAAAAACCGCGTCGCTGGATGATGATAAATCTCCCAGCGAAACGCTCCACCGGTCAGCATAATTGGTTTATAACGATCGGCTTTCCGCTGGGTAAAGTCAAGCACATGGCCTACTACGGTAATCATAAACGGTGACTTCCCCGCGCGGCATAATCCCCAATCCCCCATTGTTGACTTTCAATCACCGGTGGACCGGTGGAGTTCGAGCAGTATCCGAGTATGCTTCACCCCTACACGCACGTTCTGACGTCACGGCCGAAGGATCCATCATGGTGGTGCGTTGGTCTACCAGCATTGGCCATTGGTTGACCATGGGTAAGCATCTGTGCCGGTTCCCAGCGTAAAGTGAAAGTTGACCGGACGACCAGGATAATTGTTCTGTTTACATTAGTTTGTCACGAATATTCAATTTTACGCCCCCGGAAAGGAACGCTAACTGCTGTTTGCTCCGGTGCTGGTGGTCCTGTTGGACAAACAGTTTGGTTTGACAGCTCAGCGAAGGTTGTAGTCAATATCCTTGCGCTCGCCGCAAGCAGCTCGTCCAAGTGTTACACCATCGTATCATTGTGCGTTCGCTTGTTTGCTTACACATCCGGGATAATCCCACCGAGGATTTAGATGCACTTTGCACCATGCTAAGCATGACTCCCGTGGACCGAGTGGTCCCGAGTGTTCGCAGCTCGGCTCGACCGCCATCAACACCGTCCACCGCACTGGCTGCGGAAACGCCGGCCACAAGTACACGGGCCCGAGAGTGCAGCACACACGAGGCACTGGCCGCGGTCATCTTTGTTGGGCAACTGTTTTCGCTCATGCCCATCACCGGTTACGGCCGGTCCTCCAGTGATCCGCGAACCGTCACGCTGCGTTACCGTTCCGTTCGGTTCGCATACGGCTGTGTCACCCTCTTTATCATGCTGACACTTGTCGCGATGCTGGCCGCATACACGGTCACTCAGCCCTCGTTCGGTATGCAGGAGGCCTGTAAGTAAACCGTCTTAAAGTGAGCTTGAATTCGGCTTCATCTTTTTGTCCCGACTAAAATGCTCTCTCTCCCGCTCTCCAATACAGCATCACTCGTGTACTACGCCGTCATCGTGTTCTTCATGGTCGAACTAATGCTGCTGGCACGCAACTGGTGCCACATTATGGGCCGCTGGTACGTCGACGAGCTACCGTTCCGGAGTGAACCGTATCAACCACCGGCCGGCTCCCTACCATTCCAGCACAAGGTGCGCCTCATCGCGTTCGGTGTGATGTTTTTTGCATTCCTCGAGGACACACTCAACTTCGCGTCGGCGTATCAGCTGAACGAGCTCCACATACGCTACTGTCCCCATCGGAGCGGATTTTGGAAGAACTTCTTCCACCGCGAACATCCGTACGTGTTGCGCATTATCCCGTACCATGCGGTACTCGGTTGGACGATCGAGCTGACGATGCGGATCGCCAAGTTCACCTGGCACTACGTGGACGTGTTTATCATCTGTCTCAGCCTGGGACTTCAGCGTCGGTTTGTGCAGTTTAACGAGCGGCTGGAACGGCTCGATGGGCAACCGCAAACGCAGGCCGTGTGGCGTGGACTTCGGCTTGACTTTGTGCGCCTGTCCGAGCTGGTCACCTTCGTCGATGAGCGCTTCTCGAAGCTGATCCTGTTTAGCTGCGCCAACGATATGTTCTTCATCACCGTGCAGCTGTTTAACAGTTTCGAGTAATTATTATTCTATTCTTCTTTCATTGTGAGCGCGTCATAATATCTGAAAAGAAGTTCGTTGAAAAAAGCGCGGGAAAAAACGTTTCTCAGGATGGGATTTGATCCCACGACTTGTTGTGTAACAAACCATCACCACTATCACTGCACCACAGACATACTTCCAACTGGGAATCGCTAAATGTTATTCACATTCAACGCTTTCTTACAGTCTGAAACCGACAACCGTGACCACGATTTACTTCTGGTATTCGCTCGGATTTCTCATCTGTCGCTGCTTTCTCATGCTGTTTGTCGTATCCTCGATCAGCCGGGCCTCGGAACGTCCGCTGGAAACATTGCGTCGCTTTCCCAGCTCAAACTGGAACCTGGATCTAAGGCGCCTTTGTGACGCGGTGGCCACCTCCGAGAATGCCCTCTCCGGCAAGCGGTTCTTCTTCGTCCGGAGGCCATTAATACTGGCGGTAAGCTATTCCGAGAAAATGATTTTTTTTTTACGGCGCACCTCGCTTATCAATTGACGCAATGATGCAGCGTTGCACAACAGTAAAATACCGTCGTCATTGCCATTACTTATCGGTTGATTCACCAGCAATGCTTGCCCATAGGGCAATTGAAAACACACACGCCTTTATCAGTGTGCCGGTCCTTTAGATACAGAGCAAAACAAGATACGCTTTGTGGTACTGCACTAGATTACCGTCACCCTCTCTAAAGGGCTTTGTGTTTCGATAAAGCAGCTTTAAGGCTGTCCCGTTTTAATCTGGCATGTATTTATTGGAGCCTCCATTACACTGTTACTGATTACATCTCGCTTCCCACAGATGGCCGGTACGATCATCACTTACGAGCTGGTTTTGCTTGATCAGGTGAAGAAAACTCCCGACACGACGAGAGACTGCACATTTTAAATGGATCACCTTACAGCTTCTTCGCTACGCACCTCGTCAACGTACTCCCCAAGATTACAGAAAAAATCCCACCCTGCTTGATGATCGATGATTAAATGGAAATAAAAAAAACAATTGAAGTGCATGCATGTGCGACTAGTTCGACCATTTTATCGACCGGAAAGAAAGGACCAAAGATAGAAACGCTGCTCAGTGTTCGATCAGCACCTCGTAGTTCTTGATCGGGATCTCACTGCCACCGTACGGTATGTAGAGCGTCTGGTGGCTGGGATGGACTTTGCCCGGTGTCAAACTGCCCATGTAGTGCGCCCGGCCCACGTACAACGCCTCGCCGGTTGACGTGCGGCCACCAAACACGGCATTCGGCGGTACGCTACCGAATCCGGACGGTACCCAGGACACGTTGCCACCGACCAGCACCTCGTACGAGTGCTTGGGAATTTCCATACCATTGTGGCAGACGTACGCGATCTGCTTGGTTGGCATCACCTTGGCCGGAAGCTGATCACCATCATGGAATGCACGGCCAACGTAAATTGGGGAGCTGTCCGAATCGTGTCCCGCCAGGATTGCGTTCGGTGGCATCGGTGCATGTGCCGAGCAGTGTTGCCAGTTCGCTACAAAACAAAGCCACTCGATCAGTACGGGAACTCACAAGGGAGAAGGGTTTGATGTTGCCTAACACTTACAGCGCTGCTGTCCAACGAGAACTTCATACGACAGGAAGCTTTGTTCCGCACCGTTGAACGGAATGTAGAGACATCCGTGGGATCGGTGTATCTTGCCCGGTGTCAGGCTGCCCTCGTGGTGTGTACGTCCAACGTACAGCTGCTCACCGGTGGTTGTGTTACCGCCCAGAACGGCACCAGCCGGAACATGTCCATTTCCACTACCGACCCAGGAGAATCCGGTACCCGTGAGGACCTGAAGCGGAAGTTTTTATTAAGGTTAATTGATGATCCCTTCCTCTTCCCTCTCCCCCCCAAACCGGCCCATTGCGCAACGTACCTCAAAGTGTGTCTTGAATAGTTCCATACCATTGTGCGAAACGTAGGCCGCCTGTTTCGTTGGGATCACCTTGGCCGGCAGCAGGTCACCCTCATGGTAAGCCCGGCCGACATAGATCGGCGACCCGTCCTGGTCATTTCCGGCGTGCACCGCTACCGGTGGAATGCCCTGGTGTGCGGTCCACGGAATCCAGTTAAATCCTGCAATTTAATCCGAACCGGTAAAGATAACAGTGAAGAACGCCCTTTCACACCGTTCCCGGTCTCTACGCGCGTGGAGGGATGATAAAATAAAACCCCCCCGTACTGGATCTCTACTTTCGATGGGGTGGCTCTATTTGTTTGTCACCCCTTTTTTTCGATTTTTTAGCCATTTGTCGGTGATAAGAAATCAATGGGGCGTTGGTATGACCGATTGCGGCACGACACCTTTAGCGCAAAAAGATAACGATACTCCAGTCCAGTTGATGTTTGTCGCACTTTGAGAGTTACGTGACCAGGTACTTGATGCACTCAGGAAAATACAATCATATTTTATTCGATTCAGTTTTTCTTCTGGCTAAGGCCTTCGAATAAAACGAGTGATAGAAAGTATCGCACATGATTTGCACCGGATTTCCCCAGAACGGTATTGCACAAACTGCTTGCAGATTGTTTGAACAGTTGATGCAGATCAAACACAGGTTCGATAGCTCAATAACACATTCAGTTGCAGTTTCAGAACGATAAAAATATGCGTAAACGGCTGCTTACCTGAGTTCATCTTGTGCTGGAGATGTTAATAAATGCTTTTAGGAAAAAAGAAATAAACTAATGAATCGTAACGGAACGGGTTGCACACCACCTATCTCGGTTGTGTTTCGCTTTTCGACTAACTGTTTGGGGCGGTCGGTTGCTGGAGAAGTAAAATAAATACACTACACACTGATAAGAACGGTCCAATGTCGTTGTGTTTCTACCACCATTACGCACGCACACGCGCTGCAGACATGCACGCACACCGATCCGCCAACGGAATGCTTTGAAAAGTTTGTAAACGATATCAAAAGTGTTGCAGTTGCCACTGATCAAACGTTGTCACCAACCTACACATAGAACGCTGTTATCAGCTTATCGTTTGGGAAATGATTCATGCATGATATAGACAGGGCGTACTACACTCTCGAGGAGGGTTTAATGATTCATCGCTAATATTGATGTGCAGATGATGTGTAACCAACCACCCGCGGGGGCAGGTGCTGTTAGTTACAAACAGGTAAGGGTATCGAGATAGTATGACTAGTTAGTAAACGCTTGTATCATCTTTTTCATACTAAGAGCGATAAATATTCTGAATGGTAAAACGAATCCTTCACACTCACTGCCAATGTTCGATTGTGATCGTTTTATGTCTTATCGGGTGATCGATAAGGGACGGAAGTTGCTGGTACTGTACTGTAGATGGAATACCTTGTGTTTGTTTGTTGATAAGGGTGTTTTTTTTTTTAACTTTTATTACTTTTTTGCCGTTTGCGTTGGGATACTGTTTTATCTTTTTTTTTTGATTACCTTTAGTGGTTTTTCAGCATGATTTAACTTTTGTGGATTTGTGTAAAGGAATTTTGGAAATTTGACCTATACTAATTTGAATCAGATCATGCGTTGGTTACTTTGCTTTAACTGTTTGATTCTATGAAATAATGTTACTCAAAGTAAAATGAGAATTTTATTTGTTTTGTTTTTATATTTTATTTAAGTTCAATACATCATGTCGTGGTTATACGGATATCTCTTTATAGATGATTAATTAATAATAATAAATGTAACTAAATTGAATACTTAGAAAAAAATACAACAAAAAAGAATTTAACAGCTCATTATTTGTTTATAAATAATTTGTGCATATTTTTGAAACACTGTTTTTGTTTTAAATATTTTTAGTAAATTAATCATGTTTTATCTGTTCCGTACAGCAAATTCCATTTAAAACACTATTCCTAAAACACACTTAAACGTCATGAGCATTATTATGTTAACACATTTATATTTTTTTTTTCGTTCCGTTAACTATATAGTTATATCTAAACTTGCGAAATTGATGGATTTTTAAATTTTTTGATATTAGGCTTTTTTTTTGTTCCAGTAACTTTTCTTACCGTTCACAACGCTCGCGCTCGGTACCACGTGCTCGCTCGGGTGGCTGCACGAAGCAGAAACCGAAAATTCACCCCTCCAACAACCCCAACGGGAGCGAAAGATTGGTTCATTTTTTTGGCTTGGCACAAGCGGTTCAACAGCTGAATTGTTGGGCCCATTTGAGGGGATGTGAAACGCGGAAGTTGCCCGCGTCGTTAGATTGCTGCTGCGATGAGTTTCGTGTGAACTTTTGATAAAACAGTTTGAATAATCGTTGCTTGAGCGATTATATTTGGTTAAATTACCATTTTAAATGAATATCCTCGGTAGATCTTAGAATAATCGTGTATGTGTGTGTTCACAACAGCCCAAATCTCAGAAGAACGAGAAGGCACAAGAAGCAGTGCAATGTAATCTAATATATAATCTAATATAATCATTATCGATAAATTTGAATCAATACAATCGGGAATGATACCATATCGAGAGCAGTTCAGTTTGTGGAGTCAGCAGGTGTGAAAGGCAATGAAACTTTATAGTTGCGTGGTAATAAAAATCGCTCCTTGCGGGCTTCCATTTGTGGTTTGCTCCATGGTGGGGGAAAACAAGTTCAAGTTCAGCGCAACTGTCATTTCAAATGGTGAGTGTAGCATTCCGCATAAAAATAGTTTTTTTTCTTTTGAATGGTTAAAGAATAATTGGTTAATTTATTTAGCTTATGCGTGTTGTAATAGTTTAATTTTTTTAATTTAGATATTGAAATTAAGTAAGTGTAGTAATTAAATTATTTTAGTTTTCAATTAACATCCATTTATAATCATCGCTCTTTGAAGTTCAATCTTAAATATTTAATTGTATATTATTTTACTCTTTTTTTTATTTAAAACTTTATGTAACTGTTTGAGGTTATTTCAATCTATTATCCTTACGTAATATTGCACTTCAACTAACGCTGCACTAGTTTTTAATTTTTCGACTTGTTTTCGTCGACATTTTTTATAGAAATATTATTATATTATATTATACTAATAATAATATTTCGTTTTACTATTATTGTGATTAATATAATATTAGAAAAAATATTATTAATATATTATTATAGCTGACTTACTATTTATTTAAAATCATAACCTAATTTTGAAGCGTCGTTCCACAACACGATACTCTACTCCAATAAACAAGGTCAACATTAATTATAAGAAGGTTCTAGATTTCATTGCACCATTGCCAACACTTGCTTTCGTCAAAAAATCAAGGCCTTTAGCAACACTGCATTCAGTACAGGCCCCAATTGAACTTTTGTTTGAAGACAAACCAACAAATCAAACAGTACCCCATAACGTCTCTCTTCTTACATATTTCCACAGCCAACAAAAAAATCACCTCAGCAAAAACCAACTATGTCATTTATTATCCTTTTAACCACACGGCACCCGTTGCGCATCGTTCCGCAAAGCAAGACATCTGCTTACCACGATCGATTACCCCGATCGAGCAGCACTCATTGGTAAGCAGCAGTGTCGGTCATGTGTAAACATTTTAATTTGCTTCCAACGTGACGTGCGCCGGTCCGATGGAGTCGGTCAACTTCCGGGGGGCTCGGACGAGCGCGCGTCGCCGTGGACGCGGGCGTGGACAATTAATGTAATTTTTATCCCTTTCCGAGCTGCTTCTCCGAGATTATGATATGATATAGGCTCGCCCGTCGCCCATCGCTACCAACCCGGTGACCTCTGAACCTGCTGTTGCTAGCGGGTTGCCTGAGCATCTCGGCAAAAGCCACACCTCACCCAAGCACCGAGAGTGACCGAACGCCGGTGGTTTAGAATAATTGCTCCGCGTCGGGCTGCGTGTGTGTTTCCGCGAGGTGCGTATATGAAGCACCCGAAGCGATCGCAACATCAGCATTCCGTTCTCGATCGTTGCCGGCGACTGTTGTTGTTGATCGCTCGCCAGTCTCCGCGCGCGCGCGCCCGATTTTCGCTGGTACGGCGTGGTATAGATTTGATTTTCGAAACGTACCGGTCAGTTTGCTGTGTGGGTTTACTATTTTGAGCACTTTATTTCACCGCTGTGTACCGGATGTTTGATCGTTTGGTGTGTGGCAAATGCAATTTTTGGTTGAGTGAACTTTATCGAATGACAAAAGTGCTAATGTTTGGTCAATTAACGATCTAATAATAACTCGCGCAAATGGACAAACTATTAATGCGATTTTTTAAACAAAACAAACGAGCTAAAAGTGATGTTTTAAGGCAGTAAAAGTTAACTAAATAACGGTTTTTTATCTCCCATCTCCCAACAGTGAAACAATTATTATAGTGACTTTGAACCTCAGTGTTTAAAATTGTTCGATAGTTGAAAGATAGTTTAAAGTAAAATAGGTAAGTGATTGAAGAAAATAACAAGACTTTAAATGTTTAAAGCCATTAACCTATTGCGCTCCACGTGGTTAAGTGAATTACGCTTTAAAGTGACACTTCGTTGGTGGGAAAATCTAATTGATTAATGTCAGTTGCCCAAAACCTCTATTCACCATCATCCGTTTCGTGTCCTGCAAAATCTAGAACAAACAATCTTGCACGCAGCAGCACGCAGCGAGAGGAATCATTAATCCAACCACAAACATCACATTGCGGACATCTTCAAGGTTTCATCAAGATTGATTTTTTTTTCCGCGCTGCTCACCTAATCCTTTGCAAAACACTTTTTAAAAGCTCGCACAATTCATTATCACCATGCTGAAAGATCGTCCGGGCGGCCATCGTCCGCGTCTAAAACCGGCCATACATCAAGCCCCACGGTGCGGTTGTTGCCCTGCACAATGCGTGGGCTATCCAGAGGCGATGCTTCAAAGTTCAATTGTCACTCCAGCAAACAAGTGCTTGCCGAAATTCCACTTCAGACGCCACCGTCAGCGATTCTACTGACGCAACCCGGAGAATATGGGAAGTCAGAATTGTCAGAAGATTTCAAACGCTTTGATAAGTCATATTTCATCCATGCTGCCGAACAAAAGGGAAGCTCAAGAACTCCCCAATTGCTGCCAGCTGCCTTCATCCAATTGCAAATAGATACCGGCCGCAAATAGGCGCCGATGATGACGCCGGTACCAGAAATAGAGAGGCCCCCCAATAAAGTGTGGAATCAACAGAAAAAAATGATTTGCTAAAATTCACGCTTCTACGATTCCTCGCGTGAAGTGCTTTTGGGGGCGCTAAGCAAATGTGTGTTTTGTGTGTGGGGGAGTTTTTTTTTCAAAATCCTTATACAAAGTGTAATGGTAAAGAATTGTGGAATTGCCGCGGAACAGATAAAAACCTATCTTTCCTTCCTAATGTATCCACTCATTGCTGCTTGGGGGTACTTTAAACTGTGTCGTTTCGTCACTATCGGATTACTTCCGCATTGATGCCGTCCGCTTCACACTGGCCACCCAAAACGTGCCTCGCTACCGGACCGGGTCTCCGTGGGGTCTGATAAAAGCAAACAAGTTCAAGGGCTGCCCGTACGCTGATGTGATGATCAACCTGTCAGCGTTGGACAAATGACAATTTTTTTTTTTCTTTCGGGAGGGACAGTCACAATTATGACATTGCGCTTGATCCGGTCAATGGTCGTAAAAGGGTTGTGCGTTTGTTTTCCCACGAAAACCTCCGGTGACCCTTCGGGACAGGTTACGGTCCCCCCCGCTCCCCTTGAGGCCCACCCTTGTGCACAAACCAGTAGCTTGTTTGCATTGGAACAGTTGCCGCGTACAGTGTGGTGACGTTTAATGATGGATCTCGGATCCGGATCGTGCACCCTGGTTATCTCAGCTAGAACGCGACTATGCAACACCACAGAAAGCATTCGCTAGGCCTTAAAACAAAAAAGCCGCCCGATTTAGTGTGCCCGGGCGGGCTACAATTAAAACTGCCCTCCGTTCGCTGCGGGTTGACTACGGGGTACGATCGATTATACGCTTGCGCGGCATGATTGATTAATGCACACGCGGGTGTATGGGAAACAAGACTTCCCTGCTAGGGTGGTGCATCAAGCGATCAGGTTATCAGGTGGCGTTCAGCGGGTAATATGGAAGCAAGTGTGAAAAAAGGCCATCCACGTGGGATAAGATCAATCAATTATTGCACACCGGC
This sequence comes from Anopheles moucheti, assembly GCF_943734755.1. Classification (NCBI taxonomy): domain Eukaryota; kingdom Metazoa; phylum Arthropoda; class Insecta; order Diptera; family Culicidae; genus Anopheles; species Anopheles moucheti. Next base: position 60,084,600 of record NC_069141.1, read on the forward strand.
ATCGCCCGGAGACTTGTTGCGAGCATCCTATTATTTTCAGCTAGCAAGGGTATTATCGTAGAAGTAAATGAAGTTTTGAAGTAGTGACGGTAGTATCATGCTACGAGCTGATCAGAATTTTAGTTTCATTATAGATCAAAGGAAAGTTTTTCTAAACGAATAAATAGGAGTAGCATTGTTGCAGCGCTCCGGGCGAGAACTCAAACCTTCAAGGGCGAATGTTGTTAAGAGCTAGTTTTTATGTTCATTTTTGTGCTCAAAAACCAGCCTTTAATATTCACAATTTTTTCAATTTATCATATAGCAACATAATCAAAAGATTCTGCTTACGATAATAGAAAGGTTAATTAGAATTTAAGAAACAATATACATTTTTAATTTTTTAAAAAAATATAATTTAATAAATAATTCATTTTATTTTATCCGTGAAATTCGCATATCTATTCTCCATGGTTGAATTCTGATAGACGGAAAAAGTTGCTCTAGGCTATTCACACATTCCTTGTTGAGGGACTCCTAAATACTTACTCGCCCTAGAAATCAGATAAGACCGAATAAACGACGTTCCCACTATATATGCCAATGACTGTTGAAAGTGAGATTCGAACCTCGTACCTTCGGTGTATTAGAGCAATCACCGTCCAGAGAGACTATTCGTTTACCCTTCTCGATGATTGATTGAATCCCTAGATAAACCAATCATGATGTGGTTTTTGAGTTTATTTACTCTTTATTGTTTATGGAGTCGTTTATCATATTATTTATGGAGAACATTTTATCTTATAAATCAATTTTAGTTTAAATTTAGAGAACGTAACATTCAATCAACTAACTTACGTCAAAGTTAAATATTTAAAAAGAACTAAACTACCTTCGTTCTATAAAGAATGTATAGGACGAGTTCATTAAATTTGTCGAGTATAATAGACCGTTTTGTTGTTAATCATTCCATCCAATATTGTTGCTACCAACAGCGTCTACGTTTGCGGCACATCATTTCATTGACGTGTCCAGTTGACAAACGGAATATTTAACACGCGGCTGCTAATTCCATCTGCCAATGAACTAATCTCAACATTTCCGGTTAAGGAATCCGTTTCCTCGTACCATCGCAGCGTGGTGCTACACAATTATTCAATTGAATGCGCACAACACAGTCCGAATTTATGTGTGTTTTTTTTTGTTGCTAAATATACTGTTATAATACGAATGGCGTTATTTTGCATACCGAAAACACTTGACACGGAGTTATTGCTTTCACCTTGACCGTACCATGCAATTATTCGTGAGTACAGGTTATTTTTTGGTTGATTTTTAACCCCCCAAGTCCCCGTTGTAATTAATCTACAACTACTGATCTACTACGCTGGTCCGGATGCGTTTTCAATAGACGTCATGCAGCGATAAGTGCAGCACGGCATTTGAAGATCTCACATACCGGAAGTATGTGTCCGTCTTCACACACTACCGGCACTTTCGGTGGGCAAACATTTGAATAGCAGCAGGAATTAACCGATTCGGTAATGGCGGTAGGCATGATTGGTCACTGTCAAGGTTTCGTCATAAAAGTGAACCCCCCCCTCTCGAAAAACGAGCCTCATTCACGAAGCAATTCCCCTTTGTGGTGGATATCGTAAGATCAGCGTAGTTTGCGTTATGTGGTTTTTATTACTGTTACATAAAATTCCTAACCAAAACAAACAGATGGAACATGAGTGGAAAAGCTTCCCACTTTGTGCCGTGGCCAAGGCCAAGGAAGTGACCGCTTCGAAACGGTGGGCCAACCGATCGGTAGATCGATAGGCGAAATTATTTCACAGCCTTGAGCGACGGGGCCCGGGCGCGGACATTAATGTGGTGTCGTAAAGTGTCCCGCCGTTGTTATCGACTCGACCTGCTCGGAAGCACCGTTTACCGGTGTAACGGAGTTTACCACGCAGTGCAGCAACAATTATTGCCCTGCGAATGGTTCTGGTTGTCCGTTGCTCGTGTCGTGCGCCGTTCAAGATCAACGGGTGCCGGAAGATGTGCATGCAAGGAGGATGTGCATCTATAGCGTATTATCCCACGAGTAGCTGTACTGTGCAATAATTCAACACACCGATAATTATGTGCTTTTCTCCACAGTCTGTTTGTACACCTATACGCACGGTCAAGGTCGATGTTCGTTGGACGCCGGGACGGTTCGGTGTCGGTAGATAAGATCTGCGATTTATAATTAAATTCTACCGTATTCCTTCTGATGCGATTATTATGCAATCTGAACAGGTTTAATCGAAATCGTATGTTCTAAATTTCCAAACATTATTGAATGTTTTCAAACAGTTGACCTTTAACCTTCAACCTAATTGAAATATTTAAAATGGGGAATAAATTCTTCTGCTTTGACGTAAATTTGAAAAACAAAATTCTTCTGCTTACGTCAAACGCACCGAATCGATCGATAGAATCTTTCCAGCCAACGAACTATAGTGCGAAAACATGTTTTAGTTCCCATTCCGATACCTTTTAGAACTAGTTATGTTGATTATGGTGTGGTATGTTGTCTTAAAAGAAAAATGAACCACGATATGCCATCTATCGTTCAATTTTTTTAAGTACCAAAATTATGCTAATGTGCGCGGGAAGATGCTTGAACCGCAAAAGGTAATTTAAATTAAAATTGCAAATACATTCTATATCCAACAGATGTCACACAAAAATGTTGCAAATTTTAGTAAACAAACTTACTTCTCACACTAGTTCTTCTATTATTAATCGTTGTGTTTACGACCAATCGAGCCCAAAAGGAGGGAATCTCCCTATTATCCTCTCTATATTCCGCGGAAGGCGCTTAGCAGGAATTATCCTCACCACACCAGCCACCGGGTAGCGGAATCTCCCAATGACGCATTCCTAACCAGCGCGAGCGGTTGGCAGAAATGACGTGACGTCGCGTAGAGTGGCGTGTTTTATGTATGCAAAAGCAACACGGCATCAATCGCAAAGCCTAGAACGCTATTAAATTTGCATCAAGCCTGGGAGGCACGTTTTCAGCCTCATCCCGGTACGCCACGGTGCCTCATGATTTATGGGCGGATGCGGGCGAACATTCGCCGAGTGTCCTCACGCCCTTACGATTTAGAAGTGTGAGAGATGGAGAGGAAGAGCTACAGTACGGTAAGATTCGCTTAACATTCACCGACCGAGTTTGAGGCCGGACAGTAAATCCCATAACCGCGTACTCTTGCAAAAGATCCCGACCTAGCGGATTTGTCTAGCGAAGGCACCATTTCCGGTAATTCATGCTGCCTCAAACCCGTCCAGATATCTATTGTCCCAATAGTGGTTGTCCAACAGGCAGACAGTAGATTTACGCAACACTCGCAACATCCACCGCACCACACACCAAGTATAGACCCTCAAGGGTGATCAAGGAAAGAAAATGGTGAAAAGCGAGAGTACTTCAGCAAACTCACACCAGAAGGATCATGGACGTAAATGGGGCAAATTATCAGCCTCCCTATATGAGGTTGGGGAGGTTGTTTGTTGTAAACAATGGCGAAACCTAGCCTTGCATCATGGGTTTGCAGTCGGAGGTGCCCACATTGCCCGGTGCATCATCGACATCGTTGCACACGTACACCTTGACGGGTCCGGTTTCCACTCGATATGGGTTGATCCGAGAATGTAGTTCAAAGTCAACGGCTTGATAAGCACTTGGAATATTCTGATGTAATGTTCTTAAGGAATTCTTAACGTTTTTTTAGGTTAAAAATTCTTCATTTATTTAAATAAGTATTAATTTGGCCCACACTGAGAAAGGGTTTTCAATCTAGTACTTCTAGACACTTACATATCCTGAGAGTCTTCAAGTTAGAATTCCACATAAAACACACCTAAGGGCAAGTACGGATCATTCTGTCGCTGTCGGTGATTGCAGCTTGCAATTAATGCTTAGACCCTGATCTTGCCGCGTGCAACTCAACAAACCGTAACCAGTAAATAAATGTTAGAGAAGCAGCGTCTCGCTGCGCCACGAACAAACAGAATCGTACAGAAATCCCCACTAAATCACCAACACCAGTTTGTGACGCGATGTGGACGAGAACGGTTCACGATTGAGGTTCTTGCGTGCATCCTCATCCACAAGAAAGCACCGTAGAGGTACTGTAAACATACAAAAGCAAACCAATTTACCTCTTTAGTAATAAAGTGATACAAAAAAAAGAGCGCGGAAAGGCGCCACATAAAGAAGGTCTCCCGTGGTAGCAGCATCCATTACGGTCTCGGCCGTGTCTCGTGCGTGTGATAAGTGAACAAATATTTGTCTTGTGATTATATTGCTGACAGCGGTGCATTAAGGAAGAGGTGCTGGAAGCGACAACATTCGAGTAAAACAAGGGCGTATAAGGAGCCACACGTCTGTTTAATGAACGCACGCCACGATGCGTAATCAATTCATCATTAAGTCAAATCAGACGACGTACACGTGAGCGCAAGTACAAGTATTGCCGCGCTGTAATAAAATCACGCCACAGCAAAAGAAATGGGCATCCCCAGAGCATCGGGTCGAAGAAGAAAAAATGCAACTGTAGCCGGTTCTCGGGGTTCGTCGCTCAAGGTTTGAGGTGAGACCGATTAATGTCTACCGAGTCAAAAGGTGAACCGATGATCGCTTCTGCCCCAAACCCCTCCGTCTCCAGCTAATGGGGCTAATGAACTGTTACCGCCCCTAATGGGGGGATGAACTTGTTCCCCTTGCCGGAAATAGTGCTTTTCCGTTTCCTTCTCACATTGATCCGCGTCGAAATGCTCTGCCAGTGCAATGTTAATCCTTTGTAGGGAATGGATATGGGTGGATGGGACTTTTGCTGTTGTTTGTTTGCTTCTTTATCGTTTGGTGGATTTTTTTCTGAGCCCTTTTGCGGTTACGCCGATGATTCGATAAGGATGCGCAAGCTACTAGAACTGGACTTATGTCTTTAACCATTTATTTATCTTTTATTGTCAGTGCTTACTTGAATAGGGCGGTTTAAAGTAGTTAAGAAAGTTTCTTGAACAAAACGATCGTCTAAAGAACAATACGTAATTGAAAAAAGATCGATAGCATAAGATCCAATTCCATGATATTGACAATTCCATGCCTTGACATTCTGGGTTTTACACTGAAGGTCGTGAACTAATTTTCTTTGGGACTTCCAGACCCTCCAGAGACCAAGACCTCCAGAAATAAGGATTAACTATCCCGAATAAAATATCCAGAAGAAGTCTAGTGTGATAAATGTGATCGTTTAACCAAGAATAATAATTCTTTAAATACATCTTTATGCACACACAACAAGATCGATCTCACAAATATGATGAAAAGCTATATAGCCTATACCTACAGTAGATTATAGCATGAATACATGAATAATAGTATGGTCATACGTTGAAATCCAATAAACCATTCCCTTCTTCAGTACGACCGCATGATGTTATCGCGTCCTTCAGGAAGACGCTCCTCGAACAGCTATTCCGAGAATCCGGTCGCTGTCACCGGAGATGCCTCCGATAAGTAGTTGCTTGCCACCCGCGAGGCTAGGCACTTTCTTGGACATCTTCCGCCGCGTTCTAGAGCACGCGATGGAATGTGTGTGTACGCATTTATCAATTCCATTCGGGGACAGACGCAGACAGGAAACAGCGGCGACTTCTTCGGGACGTACCACTTTATGACTGCAATTGTCGCATAAAGAGCTGGGCTCGAAACACAACACAGCGTACCAATGGGTCGGTGGTTCCAGAGAGTTCAATATGCTTTATGGGGTCATCTGCAGGCTATGCGTGAAATCATGATCTTTCCCCATTTTGGTGGCATTGAACTTCACACCACCGGATAACCTTAGCCCGAAGCTCCATAGCCAATTGTTTATTGTGCGAAGAAGCGTCTACGGTGCTCTCTGCGCACGATGTCTTTCACACAGTGGGAAAGCTTTTCGAACTAAACAGCTCATGCATGTGTGATCGATTAGAATAGATAAGGCACACCCATTACGGGGACTTGGAAAACGGTCGATCACATCACTAGCCGACGTACCGGTTGTGTGGACCGTTGCGGGACCGCTGTTTGACATTCCGAATTTACCATTCCGGCGGTGTAGATTGTTTGACTAGGCGGCATGATGGGAATTAATGTGTGCCAAGCGTGTGGTTACCACTACCGTTTTAAAGCAGTGCAAGCGTCTGGTTCATCCATTGGTGTACTACCGCCCCAGCAGCATCTGTGTGCTGTCTAATGGGCTTGGCCGGTGTGTCATTGTACAGTTGATGATGGCAAACCCGTAGTATTGAGGAATACACAGCCACCAAACGGAAACGTGCCTTCGCTGGACGTAACCATCGGTGGAATATTTCAAGGCAATTCAAGGTAAAACTGTACGATTTAGATGCGGTTCGTTGAAGTTTTGCTTGTTGTATGCGTTACAACTAAGGATCAGCGGATTAATGTTAGAACTCTTTATAAAATAAAGACCTGCGTGCTGGATGAGTAAAGATGGGCCCAGAACCAACTTTGTCAAGTTTTTTCACTTATCACTTATCTAGTTTTTTCACGGTTAACATCATTGACCGATTGGTGCTCTTTCGGGCGATCATACCTTGCTGATATCTTGGTACACTCCACCCAAATCATAAATATTAAACCATTAAATAGTATAAGTTTTCCGTGACCTTGGTCGTCTCTCCATGTCATCCTCGAAACTATAGGATGAGATCCTTACTTTGCAGTTTGTTCTTTAATAGTTCTCTCCTTCACAATCGAGGACCTTTTTTCTATCTTTCGTGAAAGGAATCATTAACCAATCAAAAAAAAAAATTTGCAAATACTTCAGTCACTCGTTTGGGAGATTACCTGCTGGACAGATACTAGTGGTCTTCTGGGCTGACACTTTCATAAAACAAAGTCCACCTTGTCCAGATACTATTTCACTGTTTGTCCGATGGATTCAACCTTTCAAGGAATCTATTCTAGATTCTACTGCTCTTCGTGGCAACGTCTGTTGTCGGATAGCTATAGCACGAGTAATCTCTGTCTAGTACTCTGGTCTTTCACCAGATGGGATAAACGTCAAATCGATCATAGTTGGTAGATACGAAGTGCCTCACTACATGAAGCTCTCTTCTATCTTCTGGGACTGTATCTCTTCTTGGCGTAATATGACCTACTCCTAGATCATGCCTGTCATTTCTGGCTTACTAGATTTATTTTACCTCGTAGCCGGAAGGTCAGTCCTTGCTACGGGGGATTGGTCCGGATGGGATTTTGGTTCGGCCCGCTCTTGTGAAGACTGCGTCTTTACCATCACGCCACCGGGCCGCCCCAGGGAATTTTTCGTTTCTTATTGTAGATGAATATTAGATTATGGTTTACTACGTTTATTATAGTACGTACGTTAGATTATAGTAAAATAATTATAGTTAGACATAGGTTCGTTTGTATTTGTTAGTCTGTTAGTATTTAATAGAGAAGAGCGTGATTGGTAGTTGTATAACGAAATAAGATAGAATAGGATAGGTTACATAAAGATAGGGATAGCCTTTAGAATAGTTAGCATAAGAAAATTAGGAATACATAATGTTAGCTAGGACTAGATAGGTAGGATTTTGGTATAAATAGCGGTTAAGGATTAACAGACAGCATCAGAATTTATATCCGTGTAAGGGGAAACTCTGCCCGAAAATAAGCAGGAGCAAAAATCATAGATCTAAAATAAAGGCCATACACTTCGACGGAATTTTCTTAACTTCGCCTAAATTCATACTACATGGCGACCGTGATCGTGAAACTTACGACGACGCGAACTAAAGCTAAAATTTGAGCGAGTGAACTGAATTAAAGATCCCTTTACGAATATATACACGGAAATACCAACCGTCATTCCCCGAATCATCAAATCAAGGTCGAACGGTAAAGTGTGTAATTTCGGAAGTGAGATAGTGGTATTAGCCGAACTCGTATGAAAGTGCATCGACCGACGTCTGGAGCAACGACCGACGATCGCATCGACCGACAGCCGATACCCATGCGGTGTATCTGTGGGAAAAAAGTGTCGCAGGACGAAACAGGCATACGCAAGTGAGAAAGAGAAAGGAGCGATGTTCAGTGAGATGACAAAATACGTGCACTACAAGATGAACAGTAAATTGAACGAGCGAACGAGTATAGTATGATCAGCGCAACGAATGGTATGCCAAAGGAGGGAACATTAGTGAACCTAATGCAAAGAATAGTGGCCTGAAGGAGAAAGCGACAAAGTACGGCGTATCGCAAAGAGCAGCGGACGGCCGAAAGAGTGTTTCATCAGCGACGATCTGAGCAATACTAGCAGTGTGTAAGGAAATCAGAGCGAGCACGCGGGAAGAATTGTACGAGAACTACAGTGTGAGTGAACAACGGTGAGCAGCGGTAACGATATTGCAACGGGAGCATGCGGAACACTTCGACGCAGAGTTCTAAACGAGGCATCGACGGAGAACAGCGGTAACAATATTGCAGCAGGAATATGCGAAACAAGCAATCGCGTGTATTACTTCCCCCCTTTCGTGAGTAAAAAAAAAAAAAAAAAAAACTATTGTAGTAATTGTATGATGATTGTAGAATAGTAACGAACATACAAAAGTAGTTTGAATTATTTAAATAATAGTCTAGCTTAATATTTTGTAATTGCTCAATTATATTTCGGTGCCCACTATTCAAATACATACAAAAATCATTTACATTAACATACACTTTTTTAACACAAATACTTGCTATCACTACACTACTACACTCATAAAACTGTCACGTCACCCACATGCTCGCCTAAATGCTATCGAGAATTCGTGAATACATAAAAAGGTTGCAAGATATTGAGGAAAAACTAAAACCAGGTGGTAAAAAATTTCGCGGGTGTTTGATTGAACAATATAGTGCTTCTGCCTATGACTTATACGTGAAAGTTAAACACCTAACAGGAAAACTAAAGGACACAGATCCAGGTACAGACATAGATAGTATTAACAAATCTGCAAACAGTTGCTACAATAATATCCTCTCCTACATTAAATCGCAACTACAAAACAGAGTTCATATTAAATTAAAAACCTTAGCTAAAGTTATTATTGTGCTCAGACGTTGGAAACCTAAAATGGAAGAGTTTGATATAAAGACTGCAGCGACATTAGTCCATCTGTACGACGGTAATGCCGACAGTTTGGATAATTTTGTAGGATCAGCAAATCTATTGCGAAGAATTTACCCAAAAGATTCAAAACAAATATTAGTAGAATTTCTCAAAACCAGGTTAACAGGAAAAGCACAACTAGGGCTAGCCCCAAATATTACTGATTTTGAAACCCTGATAAATGATGTGAAAGAACGATGCCAGGAAAGAATAAACCCCGATAAACTCATAGGAGAGTTAAAAGCAATCCGTTATACAGACACTAAGTGTTTATGTAACGAAGTAGAAACACTAACCACGAAATTAAAAATAATGTACTTAAAACAAAATATTCCGGAGAAGGTTGCCAATGAAATGACAGTTAAGCGGGGTGTCGAAACACTAATTGAAAAGGTGAAATATCCAGAAACAAGAATAATATTACAAGCAGGACAGTATTCTTCCATATTAGATGCAAGAGAAAAGGTGTTAGAAAGCGAAAGAATACAAAACTCTACGCAACAAGTACTGTCATTTAGACAAAAATTTGATACCCCAATTCGTCCCTTTAACAGTGGCCATAGCAATCAATACACCCGAAATATGTTCAACAGACCACAACAAAGAGGAAATTTTATCCCAAACAGGCAAACAAACACTAGGTTTCAGCACAATAATTACTCCAATAACACTAACAGACGATTTTTTAGAAACACGAACAGAAGCAATAACAGGGTATACACGACACACGCCATCGAACAGGAAAATTTTTTAGAAGAAAACCCGCAGCATACCGATGGCCAATCCTAGCTATAAACTTGAATGCTAATAATATTATAAAAGTCAGAGTTAAAATGTCAACAGACGATTACAGCCACCTCATAATAGACACGGGAGCAGATGTTTCTTTGTTTAAAATAAATAAGATTAGGCAAAACCATCAAATATTCGCACAGAACAAAATTAACTTAACCGGTATCACGACTCACTCAATAGACACTTTGGCTACTACAAATACAACTATAAGCTTCGGTGACACTTCCGTCAATCACCAATTTCATCTGATACCAAAAGAATTAGATATTGGCGCAGATGGCATATTAGGTAGAGATTTTTTTGCCCAATTTAGATGTGTGATCGATTACGAGCACTGGTTATTAAATTTCAACCATAACGGTTTAACTATCTCCCATCCAATAGAAGATTACACAAATGATGGTTTTATGCTACCAATACGAAGCGAAGTTATACGGAAAGTGAATCTACCTAATATAATAGAAGACTCTATCGTTCTTGCGGAAGAATTCAGGCCAGGAATATTTTGCGGAAATTCAATTATATCTAAAGAAACTCAATACGTTAAGTTTATCAACACAACAGATAAGAACGTATTTGTAAGTAATAGATCATTTAAACCTCAAATAGATTTAGTAAAAAATTACAATGTAAGCAAGCAAACCTACCCCAAAGGCGTTGATACTTCTAGGGTTAAAACAATAATTAATACAATAGAAACAAAAAACGTGCCAGCATATATTGAGAACGATTTAGAGAAACTTTTATCGCAATATACAGATATATTTTGCATAAACGAGGATAAAATCACCACAAATAATTTTTATAGGCAGTCACTACAGTTAAAAGATAACATTCCATGCTACATTCCGAATTATAAACAAATTCATGCTCAAGCAGATGAAATTAAACAACAGGTTGACAAAATGTTAAAGGATGATATTATCGAACAATCTGTTTCATCCTATAATTCTCCAATACTGTTAGTACCAAAAAAATCAAGCACGGAAAAGAAATGGAGGCTAGTAGTAGACTACCGCCAGCTAAATAAGAAAATAATGGCAGATAAATTTCCTTTGCCCAGAATCGATGAAATACTAGACCAACTTGGTAGAGCAAAATATTTCACAACACTGGACCTCATGTCGGGTTTCCATCAAATTCCCCTGGATACAAAATCTAGAAAATATACTGCGTTTTCAACCGCTTCAGGGCACTATCAATTTAAAAGATTACCATTCGGACTAAATGTGAGTCCCAATAGTTTCCAACGTATGATTACAATAGCAATGGCAGGATTAACCCCAGAGAGTGCTTTCGTTTATATAGACGATATCATTATAACAGGATGTACTGAAAGGCACCATCTCGATAATTTAAAACGGGTTTTTGATAGACTACGTCATTACAATCTCAAATTAAACCCTCAAAAATGTAAATTTTTCCAAACTGAAGTCACTTACTTGGGTCACAAAATCACAGACAAAGGAATATACCCAGACGAATCTAAATTCGAAGCAATAAAGAACTATCCCAAACCGCGTAACGCCGACGAAGTTAGAAGGTTCGTTGCATTTTGCAATTATTACCGCAAATTCATTCCTAACTTTGCGCAAATCTCGAATCCTTTAAACAATTTGTTGAAAAAAGGAAAAACCTTCTGTTGGTCACAAGAATGCGAAAACGCTTTTGACACTTTACGCAAGAAACTTTTGTCACCTATAATCCTAAAATACCCTGATTTTTCAAAGGAGTTCATAATCACTACCGATGCATCAGACACAGCATGCGGAGCCATACTTTCACAAATAACCAACGGAAATGACCATCCCATTGCTTTTGCCTCTAAAAGCTTTACTAAGGGAGAGAAAAATAAGCCAACCATAGAAAAAGAGTTGACAGCTATTCATTGGGCTATCAATTACTTCAAACCTTATGTCTACGGTCGAAAATTTAAGATTCGTACTGACCATAGACCTTTGGTATTCCTGTTTAACATGAAAAACCCAACCTCCAAACTAACACGAATGAGATTGGACCTGGAAGAGTTTGAGTTTGAAGTAGAATTCGTAGCTGGTAAAACCAATGTCGGTGCTGACGCCTTATCAAGAATCATAATCAATTCAGATAGTCTGAAATCATTGTCAGAACATACTAATGAAACTATCAGCAATCAAGCGTTAGTAGTAAAAACTAGGTCAATGGCAAGATCTAATAAAGAGGAAATAGCGCCAACAAGCCAGAAGGATAGCAGAGAAAAAATAACCACACCATCGTTTTGGAACACAGAACATTCATCAGAGGTAAATAAGTTGCTAAAAATTCAATCGAAAATAAGCCAAGGATTCATCAAAATTTCACTTGTTAATAGCAAATGTAATAAGGAGTTAGACAGTGAAATGATCAGAGTACAACAAGATGGAAGTCAGGCGCTCGAGTCTGCTCTTCTAAAATTATGTGGTTCTGCGAAAAAGTTTAACAGAAATAAACTAGCTATCTCTATGGAGGACGAACTATTTAAGCAATACTCGTTTCAAACCATTAAGGAAATCGCAAACAGAGCCATTTCCGGTTGCGAGATCATTGCATTCAAACCACCAAAGTGGGTCACGAGAAAAAATGAAATAGAAGAAATATTGACCAATTACCACACGTTACCTTCGGGAGGACATGTTGGCCAATATCGTCTTTATTTAAAGATAAGAGAAAATTACAAGTGGAAGAACATGAAAGAAGAAATTCAGAATTTCGTGAAAAATTGCGAATTATGCAAAATAAATAAAGTCACTAGGCACACAAAAGAAACGACCATAATAACAACGACGCCCGCGAGTCCATTCGAAATAGTTTCAGTAGACACGGTGGGTCCATTACCAAAAACACCCAGAAATAACAGATACGCGGTTACTATACAATGCGACCTTACAAAATACATAGTATTGATCCCAACACAAAATAAAGAGGCTAACACAATAGCAAAAACGCTTGTAGAAAATCTTATATTGACATACGGAAAATTTAATGAAATTCGGTCGGATCAAGGGCTAGAATATAACAACGAAGTGTTAAAAAAAATGGCGGAAATACTTAAAATCAAGCAAACATTTGCGACTGCTTACCACCCTCAAACTATAGGCGCTTTAGAGCGCAACCATAGAACCTTAAATGAGTATTTGAGAGCATTTACCAACGAGCATGGGGATGATTGGGATGATTGGGTGAAGTTCTATGAGTTTACATACAACACCACACCACACACAGACACTGGATACACTCCATTTGAACTGTTGTTCGGAAGAAAATCAAATCTTCCGCAAGATATAGTGACAAGCAAAGTAGAGCCATTATACAATCATGAACAATATTATAATGAATTGAGGTTTAAATTACAAAAGTCTAATGAAGTGGCACGAAGAAAATTAATTGAGCAAAAGAAAAAAAGACAGGTAGAAACAAACTGTAACATAAATCCTATTACGATTAGGCCAGGAGATGCAGTATATTTAAGAAATGAAAATAGAAAGAAACTAGATCCAATCTATTTAGGCCCATACACGGTAATTAAAGTCGAACAACCAAATTGTACGATTATTAATAATCATAGTAAAAAGGAAAGTACTGTACACAAAAATAGATTGGTGATACGATGAAAATCTACGCTATACGATTTTCATTTTTAAAAAGGGGGGAGGTGTAGATGAATATTAGATTATGGTTTACTACGTTTATTATAGTACGTACGTTAGATTATAGTAAAATAATTATAGTTAGACATAGGTTCGTTTGTATTTGTTAGTCTGTTAGTATTTAATAGAGAAGAGCGTGATTGGTAGTTGTATAACGAAATAAGATAGAATAGGATAGGTTACATAAAGATAGGGATAGCCTTTAGAATAGTTAGCATAAGAAAATTAGGAATACATAATGTTAGCTAGGACTAGATAGGTAGGATTTTGGTATAAATAGCGGTTAAGGATTAACAGACAGCATCAGAATTTATATCCGTGTAAGGGGAAACTCTGCCCGAAAATAAGCAGGAGCAAAAATCATAGATCTAAAATAAAGGCCATACACTTCGACGGAATTTTCTTAACTTCGCCTAAATTCATACTACATTATCTTCTAGGACTAGATTATTGAAATTACTGTTTTCTGAAATTTCATGTATGTCTAATGTACTGTCGTGAGGGATCTGCGGTGCATTGATCAATAAACTAATTAAACAATACCTGTCCTCTCCATTAAGTTCAAAACTACTGACAACTTTTTGTAGATCATATTTCAAAGTTGAAGTTAAAGTTGAAAACATAAACATAGATCATATAATGTAGTAAAGTTTTAAAATAGTTTCTCTCGATGCGTAAAACCATTGATTGTTGAAGTTCATTCAAAGCCTACTTTTTGGGCAGTTAAAATATATGTTTCAACCGTGCCGAAAGATATCAGGCTGACATTTCCCCTTGAATTCCCCTTTTTTGAATAGAAGAAACTATTCGAAACTTTTATAAATATACTTGATAAAATGGTTCGAATATGATCAGAATTAAAGTTTTTTTTTCAAATGTACCCAGTAAACAAACGAGAGAGAATAAAGATATCCTTAATAAAAAATATTTTAGATTGTTTAAAACAATCATTTAAATTAAGAACAAAGAACTGGTAACTAACCCAGCCCATTCTGGTACCGCTAGTCGTTTTATGATCATTCCACAACAGCTGGTTCGTCCACCAGTTATGACCGATATTCGTTTACCGTTCTACCAGTTTATCGTGATCTTGTTTGGCTTTTCGGGTGATGCAGTGCCATTTCAAGGTTAAAAATCAACTTGTCAGTAGTTTCGCTTTCAGGCTTTCGGGTACCTCGGTGTCCGGCACACACCGCGCCGTCTGGCGCATTCAAAACCAACGGCTTATTATGATAATTTATGCGAGATCAAATTTACAGTTCATCGCTAGACGCGGTCCGCTCGCGACCGCCAATTATGATTGACAGCGGTGGCGCTCACCTACCGGAACAGAGTTTGAACAGTACATCAAACGATTCCAATGATTTATATCACGCTTATCATTTGAGAGCAACGATCAAACGGGAAACGCATTAGAAATAAGATTGTTTTGGTCTGATTTTGGACATCTTTAATCGCTCACTTCACACCTCCATTTCGCTTGGTTCCCATTTTACAACGGAAAATTTAGCACTGCTCCAAAAAACATTCCAAGCACACCCTTCGCCCCCGCACCTAATCGCACCGCAACCGCCATGGCACCGGCAAGGACACTCACGCTTTCACTCTGCGGTACGGCTGCAACACTCACGCTGCTAGCGTTCTCGACCACGATCGGGCCCGCCGATGGGCAGGCACTCATAACGCCGCTCGATTCACCCCTGCTGTCGAGCAAATACCGTGGGCTGCGCGAGATCATGTTCAACTTTATCGGCCAAACGGGCAACAATAAGAACAAGTTCCTGGTTAATCTCAAAAAGGGGGTAAGTAACGCCGCGTATTGCGTGTTAGTTGTGCTATTCTCCTTTCAGTTTAATCCTGATTGATTCACTATTTAACATTTTCGTTTCCCTCTCTGCTATTGGCTGCGTTGCAGAAAATCCAAAAACAGTTCGGCCCAGACGAACCATTCTTCTGCAACACGACCGGCATGCGGAGTGCGACTGTACCGACTTCCGTCGACAGATTGCGGCCCGGCGATATCGATGTCGTTGGAGCGATTGGTGACTCGCTGACGGCGGGTAACGGTGCGATGGCTACCAACATTCTGGAGGTGTTGATCGAGAACAAGGGTCTGTCGTGGAGTATTGGTGGGCAGGGAACTTGGCGACAGTTCCTCACGCTGCCGAACATACTGAAGGAGTTTAATCCGAAGCTGTACGGGTACCCAACGAAGGATGGTCTATCGTCGCGGAAGTCTTCGCTGTAAGATATGAAAGTAAACATATCAAGCATTAGCAATTAGTTGCACTAATATGCACAATTCTTCTCCTTCAAGGTTCAACGCAGCCGAAGGTGGTGCCATGTCGCAGGACATTCCCTACCAGGCACGGAATCTCGTCAAACGAATGCTATCCGATCGGAACGTGGACATCGCGAACCACTGGAAGATGATCACGCTCATGATCGGTGGTAATGATTTCTGTGCCGAAATTTGCTACATGGCCACGCCGGAAAAGATACTGCAGTACCACGAAAAAAACATCCTCAGCGCACTGCGCACCTTCCGGGATTATCTGCCCCGCACCTTCGTCAATCTGGCCGCGAGTCCGAGTAAGTAGCGACACCCGGTGCTTCCAGCGCAGCAGTATCACTAAAGCCCATTCTCACCACCTTCCAGAGGTTGATATACTGGCGCGGTTCAAGAACAAACCGCAAGAATGTGTTTCCATGCACGTCGTCGAGTGTCCGTGTCTGTTGGCCACACGGTTCCGCAAGCAGCGCCAACGGTACGTGAAGCTGATCGAGGACTGGAACATGCTGCAGATGGAAATTGTCGCGCGGGAAGAGTTCCGCACCCGGCCCGATTTTGCCGTCGTTTATCAACCGTTCACCATGAACCTTACCTTCCCGGCGACACCGAACGGTGATACGGACTTCACGTACATGTCGCTGGACTGCTTTCATCTCAGCCAGAAAGGGTACGCCTTGGCCTCGAACGCACTGTGGAATAATATGCTTGAACCGGTTGGGGGTAAATCCATGAACTGGGAGAGAGAATTCACGCTGTTCAAGTGTCCTAGCGCGGACGTACCATTTCTGCGTACACCCGGCAATAGCTAAGGACATCGGGTACTGCACCGCACCTGTAGGAAAGCGCACTTTATCTAAATGTGATATTAAATCTATAAACACACGCACACATGGTCGGAACGGGTGGATTAGACAGGAGCGTAAGGCTATCCATACATCAATCGTTTTAAGGTTCATCTCACTACTCGCTGTAGGGTCATACGATATGCGTAACGGAGACTGGACACTGCCACCATTAACCCCGTACACGCATTTGCTATAATTCATGCGGTATCCTTCATCATACGTATTCATTGTATTACCACCCGCAGGAACTTCTCATTTAACAATAAGATTTTTACACTTAATTCAACAATGGTGGGGTGTTATCCCAAGTATTTCTAAGCTGCTAAACATCCGAAAATGCTATCCACTAATGTCGACTTTCGGAAGAAATTCTATGCGCGATTGTAAAATAAAACACAAAACATCATAATTTGTTTCATACAAGCAGAAAGCTTTATTGGTTAGTAATTGCGAGGCGTATATTTTTTTTTAATCATACCCATTGACAGATATGTTTGCACATTAGTGTAAAAAATCGCTTTTTATTTGCGATATGAATAATGCTTTGTGTGTTAGTAAAATAAGTTTGGCACAATAAGATTGTGCTTCTTCATATAAATCGTGTTTGCTCCGCATGGTGCGGGTTAGTATGTAGTTAAAATCAATCGCGTTTGGCTTGCGACAATCAAGTAATGTGTTGATAAAACATTAAAGCACATTATGAAGATTATTTATCTGTCGTCCTTGATCCCCGTGGCACGGGCGAGAGACACATAGAGATGCTATAAAAGCTCGGGTTCATTTTACAACCGATTTCAAAACAGAATACAACGCTCCAACGAAAGCAACGCGAGAACGTGATTGAACCGTCTCTGTCTGTAAGCCTTTACGGTCTTCGTAGATGAGCTTCGTGGCCTTCGAAATCGGTTGCACAATTGAGCAAGTAATTAATGTAAGTAATTGTAAGTAATATAAACATATAATCAATGTTAAACGCATTTTTCCAACGCAGCATGGATGTTTTACCATTGTTCCTGTCGCTATTGCTATTATTGAACACCAATGACGCTACGATCGCTCAGGAGGAAGTGTCCTTTCTCGATGAACCTCCATTTATAACGCTTTATCGGAAGATACACAACTTTCTGTTCGACAATGTCGGTCCAAATGCGGACCGATTAAATGAGGCACGCTCACAAGGGGTATGTCAATGTCGGTCAATTGCCTTGTTTGAATTTCCCTCGTAATCCTATTCGCTTTCCTATTTCTGGTCTAGAAAATACAATCTCCCGTACCATCTGAGCAAGCGTTTCCCTGTCCTACGGAAGGTATGCGTAGTTCCAAAGTTCCCACCTCGGTTCACGAACTGCGTCCTGGCGATATCGACGTGATTGCGGCACTCGGTGATTCACTAACCGCCGGTACGGGAGTGCTGGCAACCGGAATTCTTGAGCTGATCGTCGAGAATCGTGGCCTGTCGTGGTCCATCGGAGGACAGGGTACCTGGCGTCAATATCTAACCCTACCGAACATACTGAAGGTGTTCAATCCGAACCTGAATGGGTATGTCGTGGCCGACAGTCTATCCATCGACAGGGAGTCGAGGTAATTGATGGCATTGCTTTCCCGCTTGCAAAATAGACCCTCCTATACTATTCTTTAACCTTCATTTTGGGCTTCAGGTTTGATGTAGCCGAAATAGGCGGCATGAGTCAGGATCTGCCACATCAAGCGAGAAATCTAATCAAGCGTATGCAATCGGATCGAACGGTGGATATCAAAAATCATTGGAAGCTGATAACTATTCTCATCGGACATAACGACTTCTGTAGCCGCATCTGCTACCTGCCTAAACCCGAGAAAGCACTCTACCAGCATGAGCAAAATCTGCTGGAAACCTTAAGACTACTTCGCAAGTATCTGCCTAGAACTATGGTTAATATTGTGGCTACAATCAGTAAGCATACGACTCATTGCATATATGTGAGAAAAGAAATAATATTGAAAAGAATCGCCCTCTTCTCTTTCCGTTTTCGTTCTTCTTCCCTTCAACTGCATGCAGATGTTAGCATCTTGAGAACGTTCATCCCGAAACCAGCCTCGTGCGTTACCACCCATTCGTTCGAGTGTTCCTGCGTGTTTGGAGCACAGTTTGAATCCTTTCAACCGCGGCTGGAACGTATCATGAAGCAGTGGAACCGGGTACAGCAGACCGTCGCCGAGCGGGACGAATTCTCCACTGATTCCGATTTCGTCGTTAACTACCAACCATTTCCGGAACATCTGACGCTACCGACGCTCCAGAACGGTGATACGGATGCAGGCATCGCTTCGGTCGATTGTTTCCATTTCAGCCAGCGGGGACACGCGATCGCGGCGAACAGCTACTGGAACAACCTGATCGACCTCGTGGGCAACAAGTCGGAGCTGGTGCGAAGGGAGTTTGAACGTTTCAACTGTCCGATGAAGGGAAGACCGTTTCTTGCGACGAGTAAGAACAGTTTAGATCGATTCTGAAAGTAGACAAATATTTCAAACTGTTACAAACCATGAAGAGCGTTCGTTCCACAGTAATTGGGACAACACTCTAGCATAGAAGAATTATTTGTTATTGTTGTGTTATGCTGTGCTTCTTCTAAGTAGAAAATAAAGTTGAACAGGAAAAACATACTTCAGCCTTGAATAGGGGAACTATCCGGAGAACCCTAAATGTAGAAAAACGCACGTACTACACAGACGCACAGAGCTGTGGAGCACATTTTCTATGCGATCAGCAAATTTTGTGCTCGGGCCGACCCGACCCAGCCACACATCACACACTGGAAGAAGGCATGTGAAGAATTTCTAACAAAGAAAAACGGGCGACACAGACGCGCCGGAAAACAAAACCACTCATAAGCAGTTGCGTTATTTTACGATGATATGCGCAGAGATTCGATCCGGTCGTGCGATCGTAAACAGAAGGACCACTTGCGGAGCGAACCCTTCACAGCAACTCGACGCAAGTGCTCCCAATTCTCCCATAAAGTCATAAAGTCCATAAATAACGAAGGTTTGTGCGTGGGTCGCGCAGCTGGAACCTTCTGCGATTGCTATTTTTACTGGATTGCTTATATCAGCCAATCAAGATTTCGATGAATCATCGACATTAGCCAGAACAAGAGTTGAACTAAGCTAAGGCTAAAGGAAAGACAATAAATTAAAAATGATCCTGCAATCCCCAAATCGACCTCAAGCATGTAAACCTGAGTGGCAGTGCAAAAGAAAAGATTATGGCAAAAAGAATCCCTAGCAGTACTTTTTCTAAAGTATAATTTACTTACCTTGTTCCGGCTGGACATCGTCACAACCATGAACGACCAAAGGATCTTCGTTTCTCGGTGGTGCCTGATTCTCTGGTCCTGCAGGTTCACGCCCCTCGGCATTACTGGATGGCTCGTCGTGTGGAACCGGAGGTATTAACGGCAGTGGTTCTGTGGGTGCGTGTGGAATGCGCATTCTATCGGCACGCCGACATACTAATGCAATTTCTAAGTTTGAATTTGGATCCAACGTAATTTGCCTTTGAAATGTGGCCGGGTTTGTAGTAACGACAGCTGGTGGAACTGTGCCCGTACGTGGAGTAGCTGGCATATCGCCATCCCTTTGTACAGCACCCGAACGTGTAGTATCCGGAATATCGCCAGCCGGTGCTGCAGGACAACAACGAGTTGAAGGTTGGATATTGCTCTCCACTGTTGCAGACACAACACGTGGAGGTGCTGGAATATCGCCCGCCGTTCGTGCAGCACCTGAACGTGTAGTATCCGGAATAACGCCAGCCCGTGTTACAGGACCACAACGAGTTGAAGGTTGAATATTGTTCTCCACAGACATAAAACGTGGAGGTGCTGGAATATTACCAGCCGGATGAACAGCACCTGAACTAGGAGTAACTGTAATATTGTCAACCGGTGCTGCAGGAACATATGGTGGAAAATGTGGAATATCGAAGGGCGGTGCTACACTAACACCGCGTGAAGTAACTAAAATATTGTCATATAGTTCTACTACACCACGTGGAAAAGCTATTATATTGCGAACCGGTGCTGCAGGAACATATTGTGGAATAGGTGGAATATCGAAGGCCGGTGCTACACAAACATGCGGTCGTACTGTACCAGAACGTGGAGGAATATTACCAGCCGGTTGTGTACTAGCTGCTGTCCACTGTTGTGCACCAACCCCTGGTGTAAGTGGTGTATTGTGGACATTTTGACCGTCTACGCCGGTAGTATAATCCCGGTATGTTGCTGGGATGCTGGACGAATTTCGGCGGCCTACTAGACGTACCCGGGGCTGGCCGCTGGACGGGACTCGAGCGGGAAATGGCTCCACCGAAGCTGCTGGATTACGTGGTAGTGTACCACCGGGATACAAACTGCGGCGCGAACTACGAATACGAAGCCGTCGTCCATGGGTATAACCATTTTCGTTTTTAAATTCCTGCAAATTTCGTCCAACCAGCTCCAACCAACTGCTTGCATCAGCAAGCCGATGTTGCTTTCTTAATTCTCTAACATAGTCCAAAAGGACTCGGCTAATCTCCAGGGTTTCCTGGAGACTTTTATCAAGAAGGTTTTGTGCCATGTTTATGTGGTTTTGTTTATGAATTTTGAGCGGAATGTCAATAACTTTTTAAATTTCTGTCGTTAAAATACACTTTCACACACTTTAACAGAAAGCTCAATGGAATGGAGAGCACACTTCAATGGAACACTGCGTTCTGCGACTGGAACTTCGACAATGCGCCAGAACTCTTGCGTTTGAACTGATCGTTCTGCGCCTTCCGAACCGATTGGTACCAAAGCACAGGGTGACCCGTGACGTATGTCAACCGCTATTCAGCAGCTGCTGTCACAATGCCGCGACTGGCTGACGTTTCGACAAACGCAAACACAAACAACAATGGAACGCCAACAGCCAACGTCAACAAATCGATCGTGAACCGGTTTGAACCAATGTGCCGCGCTGTTGTGGGTATCGAAAAGTAATGGTTAAAAGTGTTCAAACTGATTGAGGCCGCAACATGTTTTCCCTACTTAGCACTGCCACAATGCTAGGCGCATTTACTGCTCTGTTTGCAATCGTTTTTCAAGCGTACCTTACTTCCAATGAGCTCGTACGGTTGACCGTCATTTTGCAGCATTTGCGAGATTTGGAGGTAGAATATCCGGTCAACAGTCCACGCGTTGCCATCGGGTACGGTTCCTGCAGTGATTTGCACGTGCGGGCGATAGATTTCCTAGAGTACAGTGACAACATTGGCCACGCGCTAAATGCGAGCGAATATACCTTCGACGACATTACGAACGAGGAAGAGTTTCTGCTTAATTTTGGCTATTACTTCCAACGCGGCGCAGCTGCAGAGTAGGTATAAATCGTCCCGTATGGCTGTTGGTCAACATGTCAAACACTTTTGTGCCTTCCTGTTTTAGGAGATTTACTGCCAACAGGGAGCTGTTTATGAGTTTGGTACAGCGAGCAAAGAAATCGAGCACCATCCAGCATCACTGGGCGCTAGGCGGCAATGCACCGGTCATAGGAACGCGTATGGCGATCGAGGGTGCAAACGTGCTGCTCGGTGCCAAAATGTCCTCAAAGTAATGCAAAGGTAAACTAGAGTCGTGTCGCAGTTTGCAATGAACGTTTGACTGTTGTATACCGACAGATTGAAGACACACCTGCAACCAGAAGTTCGCCTCACCGGAAGCCTTATCGAGGACGATGATATTCATCTGATACTTGAGTACAACACCGGTGACACATGGGGCGATTTAGTTTCACCCCGTGCAAACCGCTACATCCTACACAACGATCACCACAATCCGTACCTGAGCTCGCTGGAAGAGTTCAATGCCGCACTCAGCGGGTTTGAGCCGCATCTGTTCGTCGTGAGCGGCTTGCAGATGATGGACAATTACCTTTATCCCGCAGGAGTACGGGAACAGCTACTGGAACGGGTACGCTCTCAGATGCAGGCTCAATCACGCACTCAAACGCTGATCCATTTCGAAATGGCCAGCTTCGTGGAGTTGGAGTTGCTGCAGCTGTTGCTCCGGGCAGTGCTACCGTACAGTGATTCGATCGGTATGAACGAACAGGAGCTGGACAATCTGCAGCAAGTGTTGCAAACGGGCCGCATCAGCCTGGTGGCCGACTGTAATCCACGCGTGGCCCATTCGCTCGACCAAGCACGCGCCGTCTTTCGGAAGCTGAACGAAGATTTCCACCGAAAGCAATCGAACGCTGGGGATGGAGCAACCCGACGCCCACTTTCTCGCATTCATCTGCACACGCTCGCCTATCAGGCGTTTATTGTGGCCAAGGATGGTCGCTGGCAGCACACAAAACATGCTGCTGCTAAAGCCTCGCTTACGGCACACCGGCACGTGTGTGCGAGTGCGATCGTGAATCCGGATGCGGCGTACCTGCAGATGGATGGAAGCTTTGCCGTTTCTGCTGAACCGGGAGCAAGAAGGATACACTTTAACAACCGTGAGCCGGTTTCGTGCTGGGAGGAAACGCTCGAACTGCAGGATCGTGCACCATCGATCGTGGTGGAGATATGCGTAGCGCCGGTTTTAATATGCAAACATGCAAAGCAAACGGTCGGCGCTGGAGACAACATTTCCGGTGCGGGATTAGTGCTGCAGATATGAGCCCGTGTGCGTGGAAATTGCAAGAGACTGCTTATGAGGTGTTCCACTGTTCCTGCCACAAGAGTTCCCGTTGAAAATCGCCAACGGTAGAAGCTCGATTTTAAAATTGCCTAGCTTAATACGAAGATACTCTTTTTAATTGTGACAAATCAACATTCCATGTTCGATTGCTCTACGCGCCATTCCAATGCAATGCGTTCCAAAATTATAACCACACTCGTTTATTGCTACCTAGGATCAAGATAAATATCATTTTTTATCATTACACATACATGTTTATCAAAATTTAATGAATATTTAAAAGCTAGTGACTAAGAAACCCCGAAAAAAGGTCGTTTGCCGAAAGAATAATTTCACTCGAAATTTTTATCAATTACCCAACTAATGAGACCTTGGATTGATGAAAACAGGGTGGTTTTGGGGGGATTGTTTTGACGCTATCCGATACTTTGCGTAGCAATTCAAGATAGAATTATAAGAAATTAAACAATGACTAGACCAGCCATTTCAAAATACCTTAAGTATAAAAGGTAACCCCAACTATAATAGATGTCGTTCATGAAGATAAGAAACGGCACAAGGTCGAACATTCACCACACGCGGCTAGCTCACACGATTAAAAATGGAGCACCTTTAATCTGCACGTTATGTGGCAGAAAATTGGTAATATAACATTTATTCACAATATTGTAATGGATATAACGAGGAAAGGATTAGGAAGGAAATTAAATAACTGAAGCACTGGCCTTTACAGCGAGATCTAAACAACGAACACGAAAATTGGCAAAGATCTTCCATAAATTGGAAAGGTGAATGCGGAAAATCCTGATAAAAAAAACCATCAACAACAGCAGCTTGAAATGATCATCAGACAGAATTGACTGCTGTCTGTTCACGGTCTCAACATACGTTATCGAAATGCGTGCCAAAACTACTTTTACATTTTCATCGATCCACTGGTCTTTCCAGCCGGCATTTAAATAAAAAAAACCGGATTTAGGCTGTTTTTAACGCTATCAACAAGTTAGTTTCAGGGTTTATTGCATATGTTTCCAGCATATTCTTAATTGAAAGTCATTCGTTGAAAGTGGCACAATTTCTGTTTATTTATTGAATAACTTCTGTTCTTAATCTTAGCCCCAAATATAATAAAAATCCTGGGCGAGGTAGTCGCTTTGAAACGCAGTGTATATTTTGCTATCGATGTTTGCTGTCTCGTTTTTTAAATACTCCATACACGAATGGCAGCGAAACACAAACTGATTCCACTCCTTTGCTAGTTTAGCGACGTTTTATTCATAATTTATTTAGAATAAAATTAACACTTTCCAATAAAAAATGTACTAAAAATTAGCATCCCGTGGTGCTTAGTACATTCTTTTTCCGCAAACTGATTGTTCGGGGCAGAAATATTCTGTTCTGTAACCAGCAAAAACATTCATATCCGAAGCTCTTTCCATCGATCTACATTCACTTTTTACCTTTCATCTTATTTCAGAGTCCTTTCATAAGGTACTCAAGGCACTTGCGACATCCGCTAATCTCAGGACAGTCAGCTATCATGGCGGTGAGCTTCTGCTGGAACCGTGCAACCCGCTCGATGCCGAGTCCCAATGCGCCATGCTTCAGGGCATTGGTGGCATGGTGGGCCAGCAGCTTAAAGCAATACCGCCGCATGGCATTATGTTTGGCATTATCGTACACGGGTGTTTCGCGCACGAGCACCCACGCCATCAGTACGTAATCGAGCAGTGCGTCCCAGTGCCGGGAAGTGTACAGATTCTGTGCCTGACTTTGGATGGTCAGCTTGAACGTGGCCAGATGGGTGGCAGCACGCAAAAATCCATGTCCATCGGTGCGACTCAACAACTTCCTGTTCGGGACGCATGCGTAAATGTTCTTCTTGATGCGGATCAGCTCTTCTTCCAGGGGACAAATGTCCGGCAGCGGCAGCTCACGTCGAATGGCACCTTCCAGCTGTTCGTTTTTGGACACGATCGAACCTATCATGCTTACCAGCTGGTCCTGGCTGTAGCCTTTCAGTATGGTCTCCAATGGAATGGTACCATTCTGACGAGTCATCTCCGTATCGTTCACCTTTGGCTTCTTCGCACTGGTTCCGGGGGAATCGTCAGTGGATGTTTGTGCCGTTGACATTCTTTGCGAACACGGCGAGGATCCACCACTCGTGGACGGCACTTCGGCAAATTCCTGCATTAGCGATCGCTTCTTTGGCGAGCTGCGAAGCGTCATCGTAGACGTGTTTCTCGGTGGTGTTTGCATCGGCGATGGATATGGGACACGATCGCGATTATCCGGTGACCAAACGACCGGTGTACGGCGACGACCACGCTGTCGAGTGAACATCTCTTCCGGCGTGAGTGTCGGCGTCAGGATGCTGTCCGGTATGTTCCCTCTAGGGCTGTCGATCAATCGGGGAGCTAGCACAGCACGTTGCGGTGTGGCAGGACTATTGCCCGTCGTGGGGGATGCATTCCCCACCGTTTCACCCGGTACGACCGGTAACTCGCCCAACGGTGTTCGATTCCGTGGTGTTATACCCTGGTGAGCCATTAGGATGACCCTTGAATTAAAAAACGACAAAACAAACAACTAAAGAAACACAAACACACACAATTCTGCACAAACATTTTCTTCCATTGAAGAGGGTTTACCTGCTGCAAAACAGCGATCAATTTCACCCACTGTGCTTGATCAGGTTGGGAAAACTTTTTACAAAACACGCAAACAAAAACAACACGCAGCACAGAAAACAGAAATTAGCATTACAGATAGGACGCAAAAATAGGAAACTCCACAAACGACGAATAAACAACGAATACAATATACACGAAAGACAATACGCTTTGCTACGCTGTCACACAATGCCTGATGCTGAGCAGAAACTTCGTATTTTCCCGCTCGATCAGAATTTTCCGTTGGAACGTTGCGAGTGTGTGCGTGCCGTAAGGGTTGCTTCCTCTCGCTTTGACATTCCGCCGCACGTCAAACGGGACGATGTAAACAAACAAGCTGATGAAAACACGGAACGCATCGGTTTGGGCTGCATGCATTGCGCGATGGAAAATTTAAAAAATCACAGTAAGCTCATATTGATCGCTCGGTAATTGTTGCTGGCATCGAAATACTTCCCAATTGGGCTTCATTTCAGACGATCAGGAAGTGACGGGTGTGTCACGAAGTGGCCGCGTGTGTAAAAAGCCATCCAAATTGATGGACTTTCAATCGCCGGATGATATTGAGGCGAAGCAAAAGAAACTTCCACCCACACAACGGCACTCCGCAAAGCTGTCCTCGTCACAGGTATTCGAATAGAAACGCAACTAACGTTCATTCATCACATTATTAACACCATTGCACGCTACACTTTAGGATGATTTACTTTCCCTACAGGACGATGTGCATACGGAGTCGGATGAGAATGAAGAATTTCAATCGAACGGTTCGAGCGGAAGTGAAACGGACAGCAGCGAGGACGATGCGATGGACCATGAGGAAGGATACACCGGAAAGGACGATGGTGACAAGAGCGAAGCAGAACTAGTGATTGATTCTACGTCGAAAAGAAAGGTACAGACGGCGAAGAAAAGAAGCGATAAAACCAAACGTTCCAGCCGTGGTGCTAAATCCGGAAACAGAAGCTCTGCCACGAAGCGAAGAAAAACGAAGAAGCGTACCAATTCAAACTCACTCACGCACAAGCGGAAGGATAAATCGGGCCCGGCTAATAAACCTACCGCTGCCGGAGGCTGCTTGCCAACCGATGTAGCAGCACACCTTAGCCTGCTGGGCGATAGTTTAACCATTATCGGCGAACGTCTGAAGGAACACGAGGTAAGCGAGGCCGATTGCAATACTATTCGTTATGGAAAGAAACTAATCTCTAGTTATTGCTCTTGCAGGGCCAAATTACCGTTTCAGGCAGTTTATCGGTACTGTTGGACAGTTTAATTTGTTCGCTTGGTCCACTCATGTGCTTGACGCTGCAAATACCCGGATTAGATCGCAATTCGGACCATCTGCGGGGATTGTTCCGTACCACGCTGGATAACATCGCCTACGTAATGCCCGGTTTGTAGCCAGGGTAGCGGTGGCCAACCATTTTAAAATGCTTTTTATGTAATTAAGTTCCTTGGACAGTTCGCCAAAACGGATAAACATACAAAAACCAAATATAATGGTACTTCATCGCTTTATTGCAATATTATACTTCACTGATCACAATTATTCACACCTTACATGTTTTTTTTTTACACGCTGCCTTTAAGTTAGTATAATGTTACGAATAAAAATATATAATTTAACATCGTGCAACACATTGTAGGTTCAAAACGGAGCCGGATCGGTCTGTACACTGATTTGTTTACTTGTGACCGGAGGGGATTCGAAATACTTTATTAAAACGATTGAATCAGCAGCATCAACTCTTCCTTTAGAAAGTCGGTCAGATTCTTGGATTCGTTTTCGTACATAAAATTAAACACGACCGTTGGAACGAGTCGTAAATCGTACAGCGACTTATCCAAATCTTCTCGCTCGTCGAATTTCTGTCCACCGGGCAAAAGCAGGGCAAACTCAGCCGATTCGTGCATCAAACACGACTGGACGAATTCCCACACCTGGCCAAACTTTTCGTACACGTTGAACGTACCCTGCAGGTACACACCGTTCGGAAATCGCACACGGATCAGCGAAAACTTGTAACGATTAATCGTGCGTAGCTCCTCCCGTTCGCGCATCGCTTTCGTTTTGAGAATTTGCGCCTGTTCGATCGCTTCGGTGCGCAGCTGCTGCTCGCGCTTGATTTCTTCCGCCGATATTCGGAAGAAATCTGGCGGCAGATTGTTACGCTTTACCTGTGACGGTAGCAACACCTGCAGATTGCGGTCCAGCACTACCGGAATCGTTTCGGCAGCTTTCAGTGCTTCAAGCAACACCTCAAGCGAACACTCCGGATCGATGTTATCCTCCGACCAGATCAGGTGCGGTTCATTGTCCAGCTCGATCTCGGCAAACCCGGCCGCACGGAGAAAATCGAGCGAACCTTCGCACACCTTAATCTTGTCGCAAAACATACGGTTGCTCATGCGTAACTTCTTGTACTTCTCCTCGTTCGGGTTATTTACGATGTTTTCGATACATTTGGTTAGCGTTTCGATGCACACCTCGGCCTTATCTTTGGGATTGCAGTTGTAGATGATCAGACAGGCCGTAAGACCCCTATCGGCTGCCAGCTGCTCGTAGAGAAATTCTTTAATTTTGCCTTTCCATTCCTTGTACGGTAAAATTTCATCCCCTATCATTGGGCAGCGGAAAAATACACCCCGAACCGCATAATCACTGCGTGCCTCCTGGGCAGCAGTATCCGGCTCGGGTGTTTCCTGCTCCGATGTATGGTCCGTTTCTTTGGCTTTCCTTTCCGCTTCCAGCTCTTTGCGGACCTGTGCGCGGATGGCTGCTAGGGAGGTGTTGAACTCCTTCTTGTCCTTTCCTTCGAAGCGTGCCAGTGCGGCATTTGCAGCAGCTTTCGCTTCGGCCGACAGTTCGTTCCGTTTCGGTGGAATATACACGTCCTTCTGCTTCGACGAGCTGGCCTTCGATGGTGGTGGTGCTTCCGAATTGAGCTTCCTTCCGGGACCGGCAACGCCGAGCTTTAGCTTCGCTTCGGCTTTCTTTTTCAGGAAAAAGTTCTTTATCTTACTCGGTGCCATCGTTTGTCGTCGTTGTTTCGTTAGATCCTCGGCGTATGCTCCTTGGGCAGGTTCAATCGAGCCACCGAAAGCTTCAGCTCCTCAATCTCCTTAGCAGTGCCTAACGAAAAGGGAATGATGACAGATTTCTAACTATTTCTGACTCATTTCGTTTCTTATCACTTTGAGTTGATGAGATGAAAAAAACAAACTAAACTCATGTGAAAGATGAGTCACCGTCGATCGATACTTACTCGGTCGGATGAAACGGTTCGTTATTCGGTTGCCGTACTTGCGCCAGGATAATGCGATCAGCACCAACAAGGCCAGCAGTACGGAGGAAAAAAGTTGTAGCAAAAACAGCTGAAAATCCGTAAAATTGAACCACCGCGCTCCGCTTCCGAGGGCAAACTTTGCCAGCTGCAGTGTTTCGCACAGAAAGCACCAGCCAGTAGTCAACAGTTGCAGCTCGTACGCGCCGGATTCGCCAACACTTTCACCAGCTGCGTCGTAAGTGTGGCCAGCTGCTGGCGATACTGCTGGTGGGTCAACCGTTCCTGGCAAGGATGATTGCGACGAGAACGCTGCCGATGCTGCTGTGAACTGCCTGCGCACCGAGTTACACACCAGGAGCAGAGTGTCCGATAGCACCTGTGTTATGTTGAGTGACGAAAGCGCATCGAAAAACATCGGAATCGGATGCGATAGAAAAGAATACGATATAATTGAGCAACAGAAAGTGGGAAAACACACGCGAGGGCTTTTTCTTTCAACTATTGCAGTTTTGCAATGATGACACTCAGGTTTGCAAAAATTGATCTAGGTGTTCGATATTTACGTTTCCGTTGTTTTGGCTGTCAACCGACCGACCGAAGAAGGAGTGAGCGTTTATGTGCTACAATTGAATCTGAATCGAAACCAAATTGGGATGCATTTTCAACACGTTAATTGCCTTTTTAAACCAACACACACTATTAATTCGATTAAAATCACAATTCACGATCCCAATTCCATAGAAAAAGTAGTCTTTTTGGTGCTAAATAGCCCACATTCTGCCATTATCTTCCTCTACTGAAACTGCAATAACGAAACACGACCGTGTACGTGCACCTTGAGCCCACAAACAAATGACAGCTTTCCCAGCTGTCACATGACCTGCCTTTGACGGCTGAGCAAAAAGAGTCTTGTGATCAATTGCAGTGGCTCCAGGGCGAAGAAATAGTTTCGGGCAGGCGTATTTTCAGCTCGTTTTACACACATTTTCCCGACCCAACCAGTATTGACGCGCAACGAAAATGCCCATCTGCGGACCGAAACTTTCCCTGTGCGGGTTGATCATCTCCGTCTGGGGTATAATCCAGCTGGTAAGACTGCGACCTTCCCGTTTGTTTATCCGAGATCTCCCCCCGAACGGGATGATGAATAATAATCGATAATCGGATTCATCTCGGAATGTGTGCTTCCGTGCTTCATACCCATTTCAGCTGCTGATGGGAGTGTTCTACTACATCAACAGTGTCGCCCTGATTGAGGATTTACCGCTGGAGGAGCATTATAGTACCCCGCAAGAATTCTATGCGGCCGCTGACGTCGCGTACAGTCAGGTGATTAAAATCGAAGCATCTTATCAAATGTGTCATGATATGAGACAAATAGTTAATCGCATTCTTTAAATGGTTCCAGAATGCTTATAACTGTTGGATCGCTGCCTGTATCTACGTCGTAACGCTGCTCGTCTCTGTACAGCAGTTCCATGCAAACAGCCGCTCGACGGTCGCCTAAATTCTCCCCTCCCATTAGCACCATCACATCTTCATACTCTCCCCTGCAAGAGCAAACAGCACCTTCGGGCATAATTTGATATGAAGGGCCGGTACTTCTAAAAACAAACATGCGAAGCAACTGCTTTTATCCTATGATGTAAATATGTGTTTGCCCCAATCTGTTACCAGCCTCGTTTTCCCTTCGCTCTGCGAACAACGTACGTGTCTGCACAACAACATTCCGTCGTCTTGTTTTGAATTTCGGTTTCGGGCCCAGCATTAACATCAACAAAGGCCCAAAAATTCTTCAGTTTCGTTTCCCTAGTCTGTGTTTCGACACCAGGCCACATCAACAGATGATCGTAGTTTCGCCTGTTAGAGAACCATTATCATTATGAAGCCATACAGTGAACAAAACGTGAACAAGTCCACACAACACACATTAAAAACCAGTTCCGGAAGGTTCTTATAAACCTACTAGAGGACACGAAACCGTTTTGTCTCCCTTCCATCTCTGTATGAGTGTACACTCTGAAGGAGTGATAAATGTAAAGAAACGGTAAATATATTATGAAAGTTTAAACCCAAAAACAGCAATAGTGGCGTTAAGTTTGAAAGCATTTCCCTACATCCACCGAATCGGATTTAAAAGCGCTCCACTTGGTTCGATTATTGATGTAATAAACAGTAGTAAAAAATATGTTTTATGTTGCAATTTGTATACAATTCATAACAACAACAAAAAATGTCCCACAATATATATCTTTTGCTTGTTCTTTATTTGCTGCTCTGTGACGATAGATGAAACACACTCACGCATAAAATAAGCTATACGCTAATGGGGATGATAGATAAATCCAACTACCCTTACTTAATATTACTACTGATAATATTATACCACCGAAGGAAAATGGATTCTTTACGATTCGATCTACTCTATCCGATAAACTTCATGCTTATATTTTCTGCGAAAAAATCTTCTTCGGTTTTGAGATATTACTGTTTCATTTAAATTTGCCTGAAACCTGTAAAACAAGCCTGTACGCGAAAAATGGTCTAGCTTTTGATTTGCAACAGACATTTTGTTTGAATTGTTAAAAAAGACCAAAAACTCCTAATGATGTGTGATGTGGCCAAATAAATGTGATCAAATTGGATTGAAAAAGGATAATTAAAAAAAAATTTATAAACACGCACAGGCGATTGACGAACGATGGAACGTTCTACAATAACTAATGTGAAGATAATATAAAAGTCTTCCGGATACTGCTTCTCTACACCATCGTCGTTTAACCGTGCGTCGTATCATCATCAACGAAGTCGCGCGCAACTTCCTTCGTGACGCAATCCACGTGACTTACCTTGTTGCGGAACCGCACACCGTAAAACTTGTGCGCCTTCTCCATCAGTTCCGGTCGGAAGGTGGTCGTAATGAACTGGGCCCGATCGCTCTGCTCGTGTATCATATCCGCGACCGCACTGCGATGCTGTGCATCCAGCGCTTGATCGATTTCATCGAACAGATAGAACGGCGCCGGATCACACTTCTGGATAGCGAAGATCAGTGCTAGCGCGACTAACGATTTCTGCCCTCCGGAAAGTTGATTCATTTCACGCATCTCCGCATCGACCTGCGTAAAGGACACGCGTATACCGATACCGGTGAACTCATCGGACGTTTCGACCTCACGCTCCATATCGTTACCCTCCGCATCATTCGTGGTGCGCAGTATCAAGTGTCCATTGCCCTGGGGAACCAGCTTCTTAAATACCTCGGAAAAGTTGGCCGCTACCTGCCGGAACGTAAACTGAATCGCTTCCACTTTACGCGCCTCGAGCAGCTGCATCAACTCGCAGATCTTATCCTTGCCCACGTCCAGTTCCGCCTTACGCTTGTACAGCTTTTCCTTCTGCTCGGAAAAGCTCAGAAACTGATCGAGCGCTTTCTTGTTCACGTGGTTATACTTCTTCAGATGCTGGTTCGCCTTTTCCAGCTCCTTGAACAGTGACTTCAGTGACATCTTCTGGTAGCTGGCATCCACGTTCGGGAGTGCACCCAACCCGGCAATCTTTTCCGTGCATTCGTCGATCTTCTGGTGTAGCATATTTTCCTTCGTTGCCCACTTCTCCATGCGCTTGCCGTCCTCTTCCAGCTTTTCCTGGGCTTCCTTCTCCTTCTGGATCCAGGTTTCGAGCTCTTTCTGTTGCGTTTTCTGTTGCTTTAGCGCTTCGCTAAGCTTGCGATCGACTTCCTCCGTGTCGGAAAGCACCTTCTTGATGCGCTTTTCTGTCGCAACCACCTCATTCCGGCAGTTCGTTAGCTGGCGCTTGCGATCCTCAACGGATATTTCTTGCAGTGCCTGCACGAGCTCATCCTTGCGCCGGAACAGATTGTTCGTGAGCAAATTCTCCAGCTTGTTCTTCGTCACCTCCAGGCTCATACGCGACGTGAAGGCTTCCTTGTTCTCCTGGTTCAAACGACGAATTTCATCGTTCAGCGAATCGACCTCGTGCTGATCCTGTACCGACAGCTGTGACATCAGCTCCTGATGCAGCTCGTTCTCCAGTCCCTCCTTGGTGCTGGTCATCGCTTCCAGATTCGCTTTACACTGGGCCAACGAACGTTCCTTCGGGCTGCGGAAACGTTCAATGCGCGACAATTCATCCTTCATCAACCGTATGTCCGCCTGTATCTTCTCGAACGCATCCTTCGACTTGCCCTGCTTCGTTTCCGTCTTTTGCATCTCCGACACGATCGAGTTAATGTTCGCTTCGGTTTGCTTCAACTCACCCCGAAAGTCGGACAGCTCCTTATCGTGCTCCTGTATCAGCTGGCTGTACTCGGACCGTTTCTTCTGCATCTCCAACCGCGACCGGGACGTGTTAAAGTACCCACCCGTAAGTGATCCCTTCGACGAGACCTGATCACCCTCGAGCGTTACGCAATCGAGACCGGTGCTTTTGGCCAGCTCGGTTGCACGCTCCAAATTACGGCAGATGAGCGTCTTTCCAAAGATGTATCGCAACGCTTTATCGTACTGCTCTTCGTACTTAAGCTTCGAAATCATCGGTATCGAATCGGGATCTTCCGGATAGTCGTGGATCTTTACCTGCAGCCGGTTCAATGGCATAAACGTCACCTCGCCCGGTAGCTTTTGTTTGTTCATCTCCTTCAGAATCTGTGTACCGACGCGGTCCGATTCGACGATGTGATGAAACAACCGGTTACCGGCCGTCACCTCAACTGCCGTGTAGATCGATTTGTCGCAGTTAAAGTTCTCAATCACCGGACCATAGTACGCGTTAGCAATGTCCGCATACTCACGGCCACGCTGCTGGAAGCTTTCCAACACTTTGCGCACCGAATCGCGACCATTTAGAATCGGCTTACCAGCCATCGATCGAAGAGCCTGATCTGCCCGTGCCAATTCCTCCTTATATCCCGACAAAGTCTGCGTCACCGCTGTTTCCTTCTTCCATATATCATTCCTCAAACTCTGATAATGATCCTTTTTCTTCTTCAGCTCGTAAAAGTTCTTATTGTGCTCATCGATCTGAACCCGCAGCTGCTCGAAAGATTCCGTATGCTCCTGGATTTTCTTCTCCAGCTCACTCTGCTTCGAAATGTCCTTCTTCAGATCATCCTGCAGTTTGTTCTGATGCGAAATCTTATCCTTGATCTGTTTGTTCAGCGATTTCAGCTCACCCTGGATCCACTTGTCACGTTCCTCCTTGGACGAAAACTGTGACCCACGGCCCTGCTTTGCGTACAGTTCCTTGCGCTTTTGCTCCTTCAGATTCAACTCACGCGAACATTCCTCCTCCTTTCGGCGCATTGCTTCGTACCGTGGCCGTACCTGTTCCAGCTCCTTTTCCTTCTCCGCGATCGTGATCTTAAGTCGCTCCAGTTCCTGCTCGGCCCGTTCCTTCGATTTGTTATCGCCCTGCACCTCATCCGAGAGGTCGGAAATCGTTAGATCTAGCTTGGTTTTTTCACGCAGCAGTTGCTGATGTTCGGTCGCTAGTACCGACTTTTCGTCCTTTGCTGTCACTACATCCTTCTTGGCATCTTTCAACGATTTCTGGGAATTTTTCAGACGTTCCTGTGCTTTTTGGATTTCCTGCGTCAGAAGCATTTGTTTGTCGCCGGACGATTTCCGCTGCGTGTCCAGCTCTTCCAGCTGTTTGCGTGTTTCCCGCAGCTCCGTTTCGTAAATGACGTACTCGAGGGTTCGACGCGCCTTGTCCCACTTCTGATATTCGGACAATTCTTCCTTCTCCTCCTCCAGCGTCTTCAGCCGGTCTTCGATCGTACGCAAATATTCGGAAATCTTCTCCAGCTTGCCTTCGCTTTCACGCAGCAAATTCATCGATTCTTCCTTACGCTCGTCGTACACACGCGTTCCGGCCACTTCACGGAGCAGCTTCAATCGATGCGAATCCGGTGCCGTTGCCATCTGATTGATTTTACCCTGCTTCACGATGTAGTACGGGTTGGAGTTGGAAAATCCGGCCGATTCCAGCAGATTGACTACCTCCGAACGTGGCACCACCTTCTTGTTGAGGAAATATTGGTCTTTCTTGGCTCCGATCACTCGGCGCAGATAAATTTCTTCCTTGTCGATCGGAACGCGATTGTCCGAGTTGTCGAAAATGATTTCCACGTAAGCGGACATTGCTCTCGGGCCAGTTCCCTCGTGAAGCAGTGCCTGCCTTTGCTCTGGGCGCAGATGCGTAAACTCGTCGCTAAGGACAAACTGAATTGCGTAGAAGAAATTGCTCTTGCCCGATCCATTTCGACCCACCACGACATTGTGTCGTTTGTCGAAGGGCTCCACGACGGTTTGCTCCCGGTAGCTCTTGAAGCCCTGTATGATGACCTGATGTTGGGGTAGTTACAAGTCATTAGTTTGAGATGAACAACTAACAATTGAACACGAAATAGTTTACCTGTTTTATATGCATGGTTAATGCTAGATAGGAATTCTTTTTATGCAAAACCACACTCAGGTTCTTCTTCTTCCCTTCTTCTTAAAGATGGAGTTAAAGATGGAGTGTTCTGATGTATAAGAAGAAAACGGTTAATTTACGCTATAAAACTTTGCAAATCGCTTACATTACTGTCTCGAATGTTGAAGTTGCCAGCATAAATCAAGGAAACATTCCAGAACCGACGTTATTTCACACTTTGCTTGAGTAAGAACAACACACAACAATGCGGCAACAAAAAGCCACCCGCTTTATGGAAGTGTTTTGTCTTCCCTTTCGAACTATTCGTATTGCATTTAACTATTGCACGCACAACACCGGTTGTGCTCGCAACTAGGCGAAGCCCAACCAAATTTGGCTAACTTTTCCAATAGAAAAATGCGTATTTCGAGTAGGACGCCACTGTATAAACAAATTTCTCCTCAGACACGCTTTGACGAGTTAATCGACTTTTTTTTCATCGATTATTCGTTTCGTCGACAAAACAACGTAAACAGTCCTTTGACAGCTGCCAGGAAGAGCAGCTGTCACAATAATGCGCGCGAAATCAAACACCAACGTCGCTTTGTTTTTGAAGAAAAGTGGCAATTTTGCGAGTGCTGTGGTGGTTTGTTTTAATTTTAGAACGGTATAAAGGCGCAATGATAAACTCCAGACAAAACTATCTGAACGCAAAGCGTTTTTCGGCGGATCTGGCGCTCGAACACATCATACCGCACAATGTGTGCTTCTATTTGATTCCCCCCATTGTGGATCTTACGATCGATGAGTTTGAAAAGCTGGCACTGGAAAGGTTGAAGATGCTGCGACTGCTGGAACAGGCGACGGCCAAAAACCCGAAAGTATTTTCCGATGCCTGGCGCGATGAGGTTCTCGCCGATGTTAACCAAGCCGGGCTGCGTACGTACGCCAAACTGGCCCGCGGAAATTTAAACGATGATGTAAGCAAAGCCGCTCGTCGAAGAGATTATTTGTCACATTTTATACTACGGTTTGCCTACTGCCGGTCGGAAGAGCTGCGCAAATGGTTCGTGGCTCGGGAGATGGAACTGTTCAGGCTGAAGTTTGGCGCCTTGTCGTCGCGTGATGTGAAAGATTTCCTGGAGGTGTACGAGCTGGACTACAAACCGCTGCCGGATGAAGAAAAGCTGGAAATTTCGGAACAACTGTGTGCCAGCACATTCAACCTAACACGGCTGAAGATCGAAACACAGGATTTCTACGCGGTTCACTTCACCGAAGTGTTGAACCTGGTGCGCGATCGCAAGTGTTTCCTGAAAGGGGGCACCGCTTACATTACGCTGGAACACTTTGCACACGTAATCGGCAAGAAGCACCAGCAGCTGATTGAGGACGGCCTAAAGGGCCATCTGAGATTGCTGCCCACGCTGGAAATCGACGAACGGTTTTCGATGCTGCTGAAATCGATCCACACATCGTACACGGGCAAGAACTACACGGTCGCCAAAACGGGAGCAGTGCCGATCGAGAGTCTCGATCAGCTGTCGAAGAAATCGTACGCTCTATGTATGCGCAACGTGCACGATACGCTGCGCGCGACACATCACCTCAAGCACGTCGGTCGGATGCAGTACACGCTGTTCCTGAAAGCGATTGGCGTTACGATGGAGGACGCGTTACGTTTCTGGCGTGAAGAGCTCACGCGCGGCAAGGTACCGATCGAGAAGTTTGAGAAAGAGTACGCGTATTCCATTCGGCATAACTACGGCAAGGAAGGATCGCGCATCAATTATTCTCCATTTTCCTGCATGAAGGTGATCACCACACCGATCGGTCCGGGTGAAACGCACGGTTGTCCGTTTAAAAATCTCGATCCGAGTTCGCTCAAGATGAAACTGACCGGGTACGGACTAACGACACTGGATGCGGACGAGGTTACAGGATATGCGGCGAAGGGCCATTATCAGATAGCGTGCGGGAAGTACTTCGAGCTGCTGCACGAAACGAAGCTGGACGAGGGCATTAATCATCCGAACCAGTACTTCGAACTTAGCCAGCTGACGATGAATGGCAAGGAACGATCAAGGCAAGGTCACGCACAGTCTAAAAACCGGAGTCAACCGAACAGCCAATCTACACAGGATGGTGGTTCGAGCTTTGTGATTGATACAAGCACACTAAACGGTGCGGAGGAAGATCTGGAACTTTGGGAAATTATGGAATCAAATGATAAGGAGGCGGATAAGGATGTTACGATACGCGATGATTCTGTACCGAGCGACGTCAAGAAGCAGCTGACTCCAAACCAAACCAAATCGACCCAGGAATGGGAAGACGATGATTTCGATATGCTAGAGTTTAACGAGTAAATAATGAATGTATGTGTTGTAATTTTTGTTTGTTTTCAAACATAATACAATTTAATTGGAATAAAAGGTTAGTTTTAAGGTTAGCTTTAGAGGCAAATTAACTTAAAATATATTGGAAAAGTAATTAAAAATGGTCGTTTGACAAAGAATTCTTCAAATCACAAGAGCGAACAGATAAACGCCTGAAAGTATGCAATGTGAAATGAAGGTAGTTCACACGGTTCGAGTTACACTGGAACACTTTCTCTACTAACTGTACGTTAATGTGATTAATTATCGAAACAATTTCTCCAACACATCCAGGTTAAGCGTTACAATAATGCCCAGCGGCGGATCAAACGGTAGGCGGAGTAGGCGATCGCCTAGGGCCTCGCCGTGTTGGGGGGCCCAAAAAATTTGTGCCGATTGTGCAATTTTTGAAAATTGAACAGCAGAGTTAATTTATAGCACAAAATTTAATTCAAAAGGTAAAACATTGATCAAAAACATCTTCCTTGGTTATATAAAACATTTGTTTCTATGTGATAAATTAAATGCAGAGAAGAATATCGACTTTGTGACTTTAAAGTATAAACGAAATTGCACCAGGATTTCCGAATGTATAGTACCAGGAGAGCATCCACGGAAGAGGTAGCACCTTGTACAGCAATTTTGGTCGAAACCCGCCGAAAGGTATGCAATGTTTAAACACTAACTTTCCCGTTTTTCGTGAAAAATTTCTTCGAAAACTACCTGTTTCCGAATTTCAAGTACCAGGAGAGCATCCACGAAAGAGGTAGCTCCTGGTACTGCGCCGAAAGGTATGCAATGTTTATACACTAGCTTTGCAACCAACTTGCAATGCAATGCGCCGTAAGGTATGCAATGTTTATACACTAACTTTCCATACATACCAGCTGTTTTCAGATTTCCGATACCAGGAGAGCATGTTTTTCAAGAGGTAACACCTGGTACCAGGATGTTGCACAACACATGTTGTACAACACATGTTGCGCAACATATGTTGCACAGCATCTGGCATGCAACATGTGTTGCGCGACATATGTTGCGCAACATATGGCATGCAACATCTTACATGCAACAACTTGGGTGTTACCTATTGAAAAACATGGTCCGTGGATGTTCTCCTGGTACTATACATTCGGAAACTGGTAGTTTTCGAAGCAATTTTTCGCCATCAACGGGAAAGTTTATGTTTAAACATTGCATACCTTTCGGCGGTTTTCGAGCAAAATTGCTGTACTAGCTGCTACCTCTTCCGTGGATGCTTTCCTGGTATTGGTAATCTGAAAACAGCGGGTTTTATATGGAATTTCGTACCAGTCGACGGAAAGTTTGAGCGAGATGAAGGATGCTTTCCGTTTTATTGATCTTCCTTACATTAGCGATCGCTCTCACGAGTTTGATGTCGACCTTGGGCGAAAAATCGTAGAAGGCGTTGGAGTAATCAGGAATCGTAAATGTACGTAAATCGTGAAAATGTGATCCAAGTAGTAGCGTTATGGTTCTCCTTAGCGCATACAAACGTTTATATATATATAGACTAGCTTACTAGGCCCGTTTACAGGGCTACGCAACAGAACTCTGAGGTGTACGTAAGGAAGCTTTCTTTCCGAGACTTTGCTGGTGTTGTTAAATCATGTTTGAAGTACACCTCCCTAACACCGATAATGCTGCAGCAAAATTATAGGCCCCCCTTTAAAAATTCCGCCCTGAGCCTCCAAGGGGATTGATCCTCCACTGATTATGCCGTAACAAGAATGAATAACGTTAATTTTTTATCAAGAGCAAAAGCATCATGCAAATAAGAATTTGGGGATTTTCAATAAATCTAAGCACCAAAGAGTAATACAAGTAAATAGAACATTGTGTAAAAAAGCTCTTTGATTCTCATTGTGGTTTATTAAACAGATAATTTTTAAATTCAAAATTTCATAGACTTGCTGTGCCGTTCATCATTTTCTTTCTAAATTGCATTATCATAATTCGCTTGGTAGTAGCAGCTTATTCTTTGTCATGCTAATAGTGTCACAGCATTTAGCACTCCTATCTCGTTCCATAGAGCTAAATTCATTTCGTTCCACCATCAGATACTGCACAATCCCATCCGAGGGTCTGAAGGTCAACAACTCCACACAGCGAGAGCCGCCAGTAGTACCACCATCGACGATGACGTAATGCTGCTACAGCGGTGCGATGAGCGGCGCAACTACACACAAATTCCGATTTCTGTACCGTACCGGAGGAAAACAACAAATGCAAATAATTCAGCATTCAAACGTTAGCAAAATAATCGTAAGGTTCGTTTTATTTGTAAATATCTTCAAAAATAAGGTAATAAACGAAAGCAAAACGAGCTTACCAATAAATATGTTCCATTGATTTTCTCTATCCCAGTGCAGCACACGGTGCTGCTGCAGCTGTTTGCACAAGCTTACAGAAGAGAAGGGTTTGCACAAAATTGCATCGTTTTTTTTCTGTTTTGTATCGTCTCGTATTATTAGCCTTCCCACCTGCTCACACTGGCACACACGCTGACTTCCTTCTGCTTCTGGTCGTCGTTTACGACAATATAGATATATTATATACATATACATTGCACGCACGTGTTTGCAAAATATACAAATTTAGAAACTTCTTTTCCTATTTTGAGAATCGAAAGAAAAGTATGCGTGCCCGCCCCATCTAAACTCCCATCTTCCGGTGGATAATTATTTCCTTGTTAACACGCGTACACTAAAATTGCTTCACAATTGGGAAAATGATCCTTGCATTATGGCATTACTGACTAAATTCTAGCGCTTTTTCCTAGCCACTCAATGAAGCAAATAAATTGAAGTGATAATTAATGCGGCATGGTCGAAAACGTGGCCTTACAGAGGCCTGACACGTGTAAGCTATTTAGATAGTTTGAAATGGACACTGGCTAGAAGGTTTCCTGTTTGCTTTCAAGAACATTAAACTGGGAAGCGAAAAAGAGACCATTTGTGACTGGAATCATTTGTTACTGTAATGATACGCACACATACACATATTTATCACCTGGGAAGCAAAAAAGCGATCATCCAAATAAATCCGCTATTAATAAAAAAAACGAGAAAACATATAAGAACTAACATATATGACACTATTGCATTGCATTACATTCGAATCGTGTTTACACCGCGGCGTACGGAATAAAAAGCTCAAATCCAACGACTAGAAGCACTTGTTGTTTCAATCGAACCTGCTAAACATTTAAAACAAAACAATAAATCTGACTTGTTACTACCGCTACTAAAACCAACCTGCCGGTGGCGGTGGTGGTGTTGGGGACTTAACAAACTTATTTCTAATCCCTAAACCGAAACTTGTTTGTTCCTCGTTTGTCGCATTTGCACTGAAACTTATCCTTGAATAACATAGAAATTGGTTAACACTAGATTTATCCACCGTTTTTACGTCCCCCCTCTTGCTTTCTATCGCCCGTTTAGTGGTCCTAAAAGTCGCCGCAAAAAGCGACACTCCTAACACGCACAGTTATCAACTCTAATACGATAAGGCATTTCTGTGTTTCACAATGACAATAAGCTTTGTTCGCTGTGTAGTTTTGTTTCGCTCTTGCTACGGCTAATGTTTAACTGCTGGCTAGCAACTGTTGCTGTTTCTTTACGTTGAACAAAATCGAACTGTTCCTCCGCGAACGTCCTGCGCACGTGGTTGGGTTTGTTTTTGTTGCCACACAAACACACTTCTTACAGGAACAACTTCTTGTAACGCCGAACGCGTAACACCTTCGACACGTTAAAGCTAAAAGCAGAAAAGCACTCAGAACTTGCCCACCAGCGTGATCGTACAGCCGGAATTGTGATGTTCGATCACTTGCTGCTTCAGCTGGAATATGTGCTGCTTCAGACTGCACACCACACCGCCCAGTTCGGAATTTTGTGCCTTCAGTTCCTTTACGCGATCCTCCAGCTTGGAAATGCGTTCCAGCTTTCGCCGCCGGCACTTGGAGGCGGCCACCCGGTTTCGCAACCGTTTCCTTTCCAACTTGATACGTTCCTGCGACTCCATATCGATCGGGCTTACGGGGGGCGATTGGTTGCTGGAGGTAGCCTGTGGTTCCTCCTTTACAACTCCCGGGTAATCTGTATCGAGTGAAGAAAGAATAACTATTAATAAATGCTATTCAAGATAGGAAAGTACGACAACTGATCATTGACTAACTTACCCAAATTGGTGTACGTTATTTCTCCACCGCTCATGCCATTATTGTGACCGGAAGATAAGACCGTACTAGTGAGATTGTTTACCGTTACAACGGCTGTTGTGGGGACCGTTGGACAAAGCCGTTCCACCGGCACGTGACTATTGTTATTATTACTGGTATTGCTGTTATTGTTGTTGTTCGTGTTAAGCTTGCTGGTCGTGTCCTTCTTGTGGATGGACTGCAGCGCATCTTCGAAACCCTTCGCAAACTGTTCCTGCGTGTCCTTCTTGTGGATGGACAACAGTGCATCCTCGAAGCCCTTGGCAAACTGCTGCTGCTCGGAGGTTGCCGAAGGTGGAAAGATAATGGCACTGGGTGTCGGCGTGGGCAAAGTCGCATTGGTGCTAATGATTTTCTCCAACTCCGGTGATACCAGCTTCAGCATCTGCATATCGGGCGATGGCAGCACCGAAGGCATGGTGACCGATGTATTGTAGCGGGTTTTACGCGCCTTCCCGGGGGCAAGGTTTAGCTCGAGCGTGGCAGGCCGCTTCAACCCGTTGCCGTTGCCCGTCGTCACACCGTTCGTGGTGGACGGTACGAACTGGGCATTATTGTCCTCGTAAAACGACTCCATCGTGTTGTTGTTGTTAGGGTGCTTGCTGTTCAACACGTTGTTTCGCATCTTGCTAATTGGATTCAGGCCTGCGTATCGGTTTATTGTAGGAACAATGCACTACTAATTGCACTGCCACGGATGCAGCTAAACGTATTTATCCGTTTTGTTGTTTTAGGACGAAAAAACGTCAAATGTCAAATTGCGTACGATAAACAACAACCTTCGCTTTTTTTTTTGCTCTTTCCACGCACTGACACTTGTTCGGTTTTTACACACTCGCGCACACACACATATTCACCCGTCTGCTGAAGTTGCAATCTTCATTAACAATAACGCGTTTTTGAAGGTTAACGAGTGGCCGTCCTCCGTACTGAAAGTGCTTTGTAGCAGCTAAAACTGATATTTTATCTTCAGTCGCATTAGCAAACACAGCGACTGACGGAAATCTATCACAACAAACACACACGGGAAGAGGAAATGACAGGCAATTTGAAGCGCACACACACACTCATGTGAAAGATACACTTGCGGAATATGTATTTGCTTTTTTCGCCTAAGGTCACTTGGATGTTGTTTTCCTTTATAACGTTCACACCCTAAGTTCTGTGCTGATAATTGTGTGTATTGTTAATATGGTTTTGCGTGCATACAAATCGTACCGTTTTATCTGCCTTGGTCGTAGCTTTGCTTTGTCGCGCACGCACACTTCCTCATATGTGTGCTCGGAACACACACACGCGCACGCACACACACACGTCACAATACGAAAGACCGCGCAATAATAATGAAAATGTCCCACTAGTGTGGAACCGCGGAACAACAAAGTACACACCACTTTTCACGGCTCTTGTATGTGGAGACGCACACAACCAAACACGCGCGACAAATGAGATTTCGCAATGCAAGGCGGCCTACGCCTAATTTATTGGTACGTGTTTTATGACGGGGGCGTCCACCCAAAAACGGGATTCACGCCTTTACGCGACAATGTTTCACCCTCAATC
Organism: Anopheles moucheti; assembly: GCF_943734755.1. Taxonomy (NCBI): domain Eukaryota; kingdom Metazoa; phylum Arthropoda; class Insecta; order Diptera; family Culicidae; genus Anopheles; species Anopheles moucheti. The sequence goes on from NC_069141.1 coordinate 60,128,671, forward strand.
GAACGACACTTAACGCATTTGAAGGCTCAACAACGAAAACTCGCACAAGTTTGCTTGGTCACAACAAAAATCTCGGAGTAAAATGTTCTCGTGACGGAAAACGATCGCCCACTGGTGCACTGGTAGCACACCGCAGCAGCAGCACACACACGCGCCCGTCCGGCTTGAAGGTAGATAAACGAATGAATCGGGAATGGGGAAAAAATGAAGCCGACTTGAAAACCCCGTGCGTTTGTGCGGGTAGTTGTGTGCGGCCGTGTTTTTGCTTGGCAACATATGATTCATGGTGCTAAAAATAGCCACGGGAGACGTCATCGGTCGCCGCTCCGATTGGCTACCCGTGCTCGGGTTTGATCGTGTTGGGTCGGTGCTTTTGCGCGTGTATTTTGTACTGCGAACGTGTGGTCGATTTTTGCCTGTGTCCATCCCACCCCAAACCAATAGGAGATGCCTTTTTTTGGGGAGTTTCTTGTGGGGCTGTTTCGCCCGCCGGAATGCTTGAGCGACAGTTTGAAATCGCGCGACCGGGCAAAAATCGGCCTGCTGCGTTTTCGGATGCGAAGCAATGCGTATGCAAGAGTTGAAAGCTGTTAAATCGCGTCCCCCCTACTCGATTTATACAGTGGAGCACGCATTTTGGTGCAATGGTAGCTTCGAGATGGGGGTAGTAAATTTTGTAATCTAATTGTATTGTTTTCCTTATTGTTATCTATGAAGCATGATTTGAGGTTTTTAAATTTTAAGTTCCACGAAACAAGATTAATAAAAAACTACAGTAAATTCAAATGTTGAAAGAAGCTTTTCAGAGAAGTTCAAACATTATAAAACAACATCAGAGTGTTATTTATCTGGAATAACATAAAATGCTATAAATGCTCTCATAAAGAATATCACTATAAACGATCATTGGGTTCTTTTTTTTTATTGCTCGGTGCCAAAGCTGTAGGAAAAACTTTGATCAAGACCAATGTCATCAGAGAACCAACGGCAAGAGTACCTGTGACATTGTTTAATACTGTAGGATTGAGATTTGAAAGCAACAACAATAAAGATAGAGGAAAATCTAAGAAAATCTAATGAAAATTCACATTTGTTCGGAGACATTACTGTCTCAGTTCTATACTGTGGAAGGTCAGCTTATTCCACGTGTACTCGGACAATTTATGAAGTTGCTTATGACAAGAAAATGGTTTCTGCAGCAGAAGACAGACATTTCAGACCATTCTTTAATCTCCCGAAGACATTCTGAAAGTAGAGACAAATAGTTGGCCAACTCAAAGTTACCAATAAAAATAACATACAACAACAGTCTGAAGTTGTTGAAATCGTTGGATGTTGATATAGAACGGATTTTATGTTTCATACAAAATATTCGAAAAAAAATCATGCATAATATTCATTATGCCACATGAATTTTAAGTCGTCTCGTGCCGACGACTTAAGCACTGGAATGGATAGCACTCGCCACAAGAACGTTGACTGTATTTATTAAAGTCTGGTCTATAGACAAACTATAGACGAAAGCATTTGTTAATTCTCTAGCGTTGCAAATTGCACAAATTAATTGTTTTCGGTGAAAATTTTCAAAAATGTTTAGCAGGACTGTGACGTAAACTCGTTTCATGCACGATTTGCAGTTCTAGCGTCTAAGTAAGCCAGATAAAAAATAGCGACAATGTTATTGGTAGTTTGTCGAAAATATGACAACGCGTAAGCACTACCTGGCGACAGAACCTGTACCGCACTGTACGGAATAAAATTAATGGAACGGTGGTGGGTGTATTGCACGGGGTGGATGCTAATGTTTACCATATACCCCCGTTTGTCGTTCGTATAGCTTTTACTTAGCACGTATGCCTTCAGTCCAGCTTCGGCGGCGTACAATCCGGTTCCGAAAAGCAAAAACCACCGTAAGAATCCACTTTATTTTGGGTAGCTCATTCAATAATTGCCGTTGTGTGCGTAGGGGGAATCGCTTGCAAACGGTGACAAACAATAAAATTGTTGATAAAAACAACAATAATATTAATTATACGAGGGACAGGTAAACGAGTTTCTGTGTGTATTTTGTTTTTCTTTCGCAAACGTAACCCTTTTTTGGCACACAAAACGTGTAAGCATTGCGAATGCAGAACAGGCCAGCAGGAGTATAGAGTTTTTTGACCTTTGTGCCGCATTTTAGCGACAGTTGATTTGCATCTCGCAATGTGGCAGTTACATTTGTGCTAACGTGCTTGTTTTAAGCAGGATTTTTGCAAAGATTTAAATAATTTGCACAATCTTTCAACCTTCAGAACACACGCAGTCTGATGAATCAGAAATTTGTAGATTTTAGCATTTTTAGATTTCAAATAATTAATATAAATTTTTCAAAATTTCAATAAACCACCACGTGTCAATAGTGACATTGAAATACGGCTTTTAGTTGTGGTAGCACGTTTGTGCTTTCTTTTGTTACTCACTGTACGCTCTCAACGTTTAAAAAAAGCTTATCATAAAACGCTATAGCGCCACATGGTCGAGGTCTCGGATGACCGGATAACGGCCGAATTCCATGCGACATCAAGAAGAGAACGTGCAGAAGCGCGTCGAAAGCCTTCCCCTATCATTCTCTGTGTGCGCCAAGGACAAACGGGCCGTGTTCTACTTCTTTCCTGTCAAATCCGGCGTTTTGTTGCGCTTCTCCAAAGCATTGAAGTCGGAAGCGACAAAACAGGTTGTCGGGACACGCACGAGCATGCAGCACGAAAGTGCAGTGGGAATGTGCACTCTAGCTGCACCCGGGAATGCATTGGTGGTGTTTTGGTGGGAAGGGTAGAACAGAGGACAGGCAATCGCTCCGAGGGGTAAAGATAAGCAGAAACACGTTACAACACGAACTCTGGTCGAGATCTGTTCTCCCAGAACGTGAACGCGATCCGTTCTGAGATCATTCTACCCATATTGCATGCCCTCGCCTCAGTCGACGGTTTGTTGCTATTTCTATCCTGCCTTTTCTATGCTGTGTCCCCACGCTGAGTAGGGTGCACAGGCTGGGATTTTATTTATCTTCTGCGAGTTTATCGGAAAGACGAAACATGCTAGCGAACTGAGACGAAGGTACGGACAAAACAACGAACAACTTGTTGTGTTTAAGCCCCTGCCTACCATCCCGCGAGAGCGTCTTGCGAGCATTTTCAAGAAGCGAAGCAAGTCAAAAGAGGCAAATACAGGCCAGTGCGCGTGATGAGTCATCGCACAATTATTTCCACGCCGTCTTGCCACGGCCATCCCATGCCCTTGGGCCGTCCGGTTCCGTCGTCTTTGGGTATTTTTTTTTCCCCCGTTCGGTTGTTTCTTTTTGGGTCCTTCGCCCGCTATGCGGACACAGGATTGCGTACAAAGCGATGGACGCTGTTTTGAACGTGGGATACAAACCGATTGACGTTATGACAATATCTGTGAAAATATATGTTCTTAAATTATTAAAGTTTAGTTTCAATTTTAAACTTCAAATTTGCAATGAAATAAAAAATTGCCGTACTAAAACCTCTTACGGTTGCAGCATCGAAAAAACAGGAAAAATAATTAACTTGTGCTTTTAGAATAAAGGTGGTAAAGTGACCTCAATTGAGCACATACACTTGAAGGCTCGGCCCACTCGAGATTCGATCGCATAGCACAAAAGCAAACACTATTTCCGCATTTTTGTAGAAAAACAGAAACTCATAGGTTATTGTGTTGATAAAATCAGGCACACACTGTAGGTTGCTATAGTGATTTATTCTTGTTCAAAAGCTAGATGTATATTCTTGTACATTTGTTTATGTTTCAGGAATCAAGCTATTATTACAATAAAAATGATTTTTTTTAAATTCAATGTAATGAATTCAATCTTTTTTATTAGTAACTTTCATGGTAAAAATAAAATAATTGGAAAAGAAACTACAACAAGAAAGTAAATTGAAACGAAATCTCTCACAATCACATGTTCCACTTGCTTGCGCACGTGTTTTGGCGGGAAACGAATGGCATTTCCTTGTCGAGAGCATTTTCCAACCCCCCCCCCCCCCCCCCCCCCCCCACACACACACGCGCCTCTCACCTGTTTCGTCGTGTGTTTTCAGTTTTTGGCAAATCGCGAGCGGCTGCCGTTCCGAGAATCATGAATGAGTCGCCGTGCACATCAAGGTGCGTGCGCGTGCGCGCACCGGCTTGGGGAATTCCCACCGAGTTGGACCAGGTGGTATTGTATGCGGGCCAGAGATCGAGCTAGTGAATGGTCAAGGAAAAGATAATGCTCAACATGTTGGTGCGGACACGTTGGTGCTTACGTTAATGCTGCGCACGGAACCGGATGAGATGGGTTTCGACGTCATCGATGCAAGTTTTTCGTTGGAATGAAACGTCGGAACGGAGCGAGTGTGAACGTTGTTTGTTTTGCTGTTCGTTATGTTACTGATGAATCGAAAGGATGTATGAGTAAACTTTGTAAAGAATTGGTTTTTTGGAAAAGCATTTCAAATTCTAATTGTTATAACAAAATGTATCCAACCGAGAATCCCCGAACCGAGCATATACGAAGCGAAGAGCCTTGATACTAAAGTAGTAAATAAATAAAATGTTATCCAATTTATGGATAGTGTTGATATATTGATTCTGATCTTACTTGCTATCCCTTTGGCAATATTAAATCATAATAATATCTTTTTAAAATGTTAGCAATTTGTTTTGGGGGTTTTGTAGTTATGCCATTGTTTATAAATTTATAATTAAATAATCATGATCATCACAGAATCCTTTTTTTCAAATCGACGATTGAAAAACACGATCGTTTCCGCGTTGAAACGTATTACAAGGTGTTATTTAGTATATTAATTAATATACTAGTGTAATATTAAGTGTTGTTGCATTAATTTCCCACTAGATGGCGCAACGGGCGGTGGTTTATTTGTCAACGGTGCCGGTCTTCACACGACAGGGCCGGTCCAAAATCCCGGTCGAACTAATCGCTTGTACGCTGGACGGAATATCCGGCTATGGGTTTAATACGGTAAAAAAAAAAAACAGAAATGGCAAGCCTAGCCCTCTTGAGGTTGTTGTGCCGATGTAGAGGAATATTTCGTTAGAACGGCCAGACCGTAACGACTGTAAACTTATTGTAAAGAATTAAATTATTTCTGCACCTGATCCCGAAGGCGAAAAGAACTTAAAAAGCATCCACATTGCAGCATCAGTTGTCATGGCCAGTTTAACGATCCATTTAGAGAATGCAACATGGATTCTGGCTCTGCCTTACTAACAACGAATTCTGTCAAAATGAAAAACCATGATGGTTTCTTTATTCTGGTTTTTTCTGCTGGAGTTAACGCAAACGCAATAGCCACGTTCATACATAAACTTCGAAAAGGCTGTAATACTTAACAACGCGCTATGCGAACCCTGCAATGGATTTGAATCGGGATTGCAGCTTGCTGAGTTTACCAACAGATGTCGCCATAGTAAACATGCGCCACTCGAAAGCACATGGTTCCAACTTCGTTTTAAAATGCACTAAAATAAAATTATTAGTTTGATAAGGAAATCCAGATGCTCTTTAAATTTAACGTCTAGTAATTATCTGCCCGCAGATTGATTACGATTCTTTTGTGTGTAATATCACCTAAAACAATCATTATCCGATTTCTTCTCAAGGACACGAAAACCCATTCACACTTCAATCCGCACTACAGAATTGAAAAGATTCCAGACACTCACGATTAGCGGGATTTTTATGCACCTCACTCCTGTCTCGAGTGTCATCGTGTGAATGATTAGCATGAATAGGAATTTGCTGGGTAGAAAGTACAATTATAGTGAACCTATTTTTAGAAATAAAAAAAATCCAGGAATTGTTTGTAGGGTAAAAAGCTTCTTCAGTTCCGGTAAAGTTAAAGAGCAATTGCAAATGGAAAGCACTTGACTACATTATGATCTACTCTAAAGGAAGAAGTTCCCGCTGCAATTCCCGCTCTTTTGATTGGGTCAATGGACAATAAACAAAGTACTTCACTCAGCTTCTGGTATCCGTTCCTCAGATACTTCAACAACCTGTCTCGGCATAATCTACATGCCTTCTAGTCTTCACCTTATCAGTTCCAACAATGATTAGTAGTAGGCATTTCGATAAGTCGAATATAAAAAGAACGTCCAACCGTATGGAGTGCATAATTCTTTCGCACGTTCTCTTTAGACGAGGACCAACAACTCGTAGACTAGTATCGGAAAGTGTATTGAAAATTTAAAATGAACACAGCATCGGTGGTTCTACTGGTGGTGGCTTCGATCGCCCTCGCCCAGGCAGCGCCGGGACTTCGTGTGGTGAACGGGGAAACGGCTACCCTCGGGCAGTTCCCGTACCAGGTGCGACTTACGCTGGACGTTGGCAATGGACAGCGTGCCCTGTGCGGCGGTACTCTGCTGAACGAAGAGTGGGTCCTAACGGCAGGCCATTGCGTACAGGTCGCCAAATCGGTCGAAGTTCATCTCGGTGCAGTAGACTTCGACGACCAAACGAACGACGGACGGCAGGTGCTGGTGTCGACGGAGTTCTTCAAGCACGAAAGATACAACCCACTGTTCGTGGCAAACGATGTGGCGTTGGTGAAGCTTCCGCAGAAGGTGGAGTTCAGTGAGCGTGTGCAGCCTGTGAAATTGCCGACCGGAAGCAGCGATTATGCCGGCGAAACAGTCGTGGTTAGCGGGTGGGGTTTGATGGAAACTGGAGGCTCAGTAGCACAGGAGCTTCAGTACGCCACGCTGCAGGTCATCACGAATTCCGAGTGCCAGAAAACGTTCAGCCCGTTGGTGGTCCGTAAGACGACGCTGTGTGCCCGCGGTGATGTGAAGGAATCGCCCTGCAACGGTGACTCCGGTGGTCCGCTGGTTCTGGCCGAGGATAAGACGCTGGTCGGTGTGGTAAGCTTTGGCCATGCGTTGGGCTGTGAACGTGGCTTCCCAGCTGCATTCGCTCGCGTCACTGCTTTCCGTGAATGGGTAAACAAGCATACCGGTGTGTAAGGTGATCGGTCCCGATACGCAACAAAATCGAAAATAAAGCAAAGAATACGACTCAAAAAATATGTAGCAAAAATAATTATTAAGTGAATCTGATGGTGATTCATGCAACTTTAGACCGAAATGAATGACTCTGATTCTGTATTACGAAGATTCATGAACCTCCAAAGCGTCGAATTATATGAGTTTCAAAGTTTTACGTACTGAAAAGTTCGTTTTTAGCAATATCTACGCATATTTCATCTAAAATATGTACTAAACTATAACTAAAGAACTTCAAAAATCTTTTCCGAATCGACTCGCTATTGGGAGAACTCTTCACTGAATGATTCTTCTCAAAATGTACAATAAACTCAGCGCCGTAAAAAAAATTGAAAATGAAATGCATCTGTTTTATTTGTTTTCCTTTCTGGGGCAACATATGCGTGTACACTTGTGTGGCCATCAAACGTGACGCAAACATGCAACATGTGCTGTAAGCCCGCACACATTTACACGCATTCTCACCCTCCGAACGTTCGTCCCTTGCCCGTAGGCTCGTACTCTTCCGGCTGTTGTCGTTGCGGTTCGGGCCGCAACACTGCACGCACTTCGGAACATCGTCACCGGGACGAAACGCTTTCAAAGTAAGGCGACTGTTAATCAAAGGTAAAGTCAATTACTCTATATGTACAACAGGATCAAACTTCGCACGCACACACAGACATGCTCTCACGCGAAGAGATATGGTATCCACATCTCGATGATTATTGCTGACGATTCTAACGATTTCACTCCAACCTATCTGCAAACCTCTAAACTCTTTCACTTTCCACTGCCTGTACATTCTCTGGCATTTGCACGTACAGTAACGCAATAACAAAACTCAACGCAACTCTGTGAGAGTACAGCATTTGTATGCTAATTTTGTTTCCCTTTCTTTATCTCCAGGAATCTTGCTATGATCCTGCTTTTTTATGGTAAATAGAAAGAAAGTCGAAAAAATGGCCATCTGCTGTTAGCAGATTTCGCACTCTCTTCAAAGAATTTGTTTTGTTATAAAATGAAATTTCCCCATTTGAACAGATGAGTTAGTAACTTTTCGTTTTCAATGCTGTCGTCTCTCTGTTTGGTGTTGTTTCGTTTCTCTGTTATTATTTAGCGTGTTAATTTTGATTCTTTTTGAAGCGAGAATTCACACAATTAGTACGCTAATTCTTTTTCTTTAAACGGAACCATTTAAAAAAAACAAAAACCGCGACAGCGAAACAGAAACAGATGAGTTTGTTTGTTTGTTGAATTAATGTTTCTTCCCTATTTTCCCTATAGCTATAATTTAAAACCAACAATTTTTTACATAATTAATGAGCGGGCACACTTTCCACATGTTGCCAATCTCACGTGACCGTTTAGCTTTACTTTCATACGGACTGCTTCACCGACGCCGTACGTTTCGAACATTAAATGCCTACGCTACGCTGCAGGACATACGCTTGCTTGCTTTTCTGCGTGTTATTGCTGTTTCGGGTTGTTCCTTCGTTGCTGTTCCACTGTGCCAAATACTACGCGTTCACGAGGTAGATGAAGATGCTACAAAAGCGATTCGTTTCTGTAAACATAGCTCGTTTCGCTTGTCCAAAAGCGACTGACAGAATATTACCGACAGAACAGTGGCACTGTGTGGTGATGTGATTTATGCTTTCGACTGTAAAATGAAGCTGTTTACTGTAGAGATTCGATGGATCTTTCCGAACTGAAAAGCAGAAAAAAGTGGATTACGCTTGTTGTGTAGTGTAGTAATGGCTGTGCAGAACAATAACAGAAACACAGAACACCTCTAAATATTACGTTAAATAGAGAGAAAGAGATTGTGCCAACTAATGTAGAACCAAATTGGAACAAGTTGGCCTAAAAGACTGCAGCCTCTATATTAAATTCCAGTAGCTTCTATTCCGAAAACAGCAAAACCGTAAGCGTCGATAGGATCGAAACAAACCAAAAGCGCATACGATCGAACAGTGGTAGTTCATCTTCCGGTACAGAAAGTAATTCTTCCCCCCCCAACAACATGGGGTCAGTTTTTCTCCCGTGCTCTAAAATTAAACAACTCGCAACATTCACGAACACGGGTTTTAACACTTAACGAAAGGTTCCTAAGGTAGTTTTTATGTCAAGGAAGCGCCATACGTCACGCAGCAGCGGTGACGCTTTGCAGAGTGTTACTCCAGGTTATGTACCGGATCTCCAGCAGGTTTTTCTACAAGATCTCGACCAAGCCGCTCGATGTTGCCGTCCCGCTCGATCCCTGCTGCTGCTGCTTAAGCGTCTGCACCTCTTTCTCCAGCTTTTCCACCCTGGCCCGGTACTCTTCGTTCTGCTTCTGCGACAGTTCGAACTGTTTCCGCAGATCCTCGATGAGTTTTTTTAGCTCGACCTGCTGTCGTTCGAGCAATTCCACCACCAGGTTGGACGCCGGCCCGCTTCCGGACTTCGAGGAGGAGGATGAGGAGGAGATAGACTTGGTGGTCGTATGGTGATTGCCTATCGTGGTGACACGATGATACACCGCGCCTACCCGAGGCCCCGGTGACGATTCGACCGACACGACCGTATCCTGGGGCAGTTTGGTGGGCAGTGACGAAATGATCTCCATACCGGCAGCGGTCCGAATCCGTTTCACACCATCCGCCGACGTTATGATGTGCCGATTGTGGCCACTGGACAGTCCGTTCGCAATGCCGCTGCTACTACTACTACTACTACTACTAACTTTCGTCTGAACGAGGTCACCGACGGATTTACCGGCAGCCGTCACCATCGGAAACCGTTGACCCGATTTCGTCATAACGATTTTGCTGATCGGTTTCGTGCCCATGCTACCACCGGACGATGGTATAACATGTGACCGACCACCGATAGGAACTCTGGAAAAAGGGGGTAAAATCAACCAGTGTGTTTTTGTCTATTCGGTAACGTATTAGCGGATGTTCGAATTTCTTACCTCACTGATGCCGATCCAACCGCTTTCTTGTATTCCGACGAGGATACACGCTTAATCCCACCGACCTCACCGCCACAGATTTGTTTAAACTCTTCCGGCGATAGAATTTTGATTACTTTATTCGTTTTTATCGTTGGCGTGGCACCCGTGCTCGAGTGATGCACGTGATGCAGGTGTGAGTGGTGCAGGTGCGATGAGGCAGGTTGTTTTTTGATGATTTTGATTGTCTTCGTTTTCGAGTGCGTGATGTTCGTGCCGTGGATGGACGATGCCGTGTGGAAAGTTTGCTTTTGTAAATGGTGCGGTTGCTGTTGTTGCTGCTGTTGAGTGTGAAGGTTTCTCGTTTCCTTGAGGGCGTATTTGCCCGCTTCCGAGAGTACAATTTTCCTACCGCTCTTGATAGCGGACGTTATCACGCTGCCACCTTCGTCCGTCGGCATAAAGGCGATACCGTGCTCCTTGAGCATTTGCAGCGTGGACGAGTCGAGATTTTTCGGATCCGTCTCCGTACTCTGCTCCAGATTCGTTATGGCATCGCTCAGACTGTCCTCCTTCTCGATGAGCATGTCCGTATCGTTGAGCGGGTGGTCGGAGTTCTCCGACAGATTGGCATTACTATCGTTACTCAGTTCCATCGTAATATTATCCTCTATCTCGTCGTTCTCGCTCACCATCGCGCTTTGCCCTTCCGCATGACGTTCTTTGTGTTGTTGCAGCTCGTGCATAAGACTATCCGTTGCCTCCTTTATCTGCAATTAATTTGAATAAATTCATTAACATTTCGTTCTAATTCATTCTTGCCCATTCTTGCTTTCGTCCAATTCAACTTGTTACATTTAACTTATCTCTATCTCAAGCACATTGGATCTTTAAAATCTTTGACATTCTTTGAAATGAATTCTAACCATTCTACCATTCTAAACATTTTTCTTGTCTATATTAAACAAAACGTGAACAAGAAAGGTAAGATTATGGATAAGTAAACTTTCAACTTTAATGGCAGTGCGAAGCGACCGAAGCTAATGTTATTGCATTTATCGACGAATATTGTTAGAACATTGTACAAGTACAATCTAGAAAAGGCCAGTATTGCATCCTGACTATTAATACTAATTACGCTTACGTTAATATATGGTCGATAATCTGTAATAGCTACCGATAGATCATGATGAATTGACATTTGAGGTGTATAAGGGGATATCTGCAGAGTATGTAAGCAGATGAAGACATTCCATTTACACTATTCCTCGAAAATTCAATTAAGTGAACAAGAATTGAGTCATACACTGTGCGACTAGTAGGTGTGATTTGCCTGAAGAATTATTCTACTATACATACCCCTACTTGTTCACTGCTTGCGGCACGTAGCTCGTTCGCCAGCTTCAGTATCCGCACTAGTTCCATCTGTTTTGTTGTTTTGGCAAGCAGTATCGGTGACTTGTCAAACTTGGACAGCGCATTCGGATCTGCACCATGCTGTAGTAACATTTCCACTACCTTATCGTGACGTTTTTCAACCGCCCAGTGCAGTGGAGTCATTTTTAGCTACAGTAAAACGCCAATATTAGCTAGCAATCCGATGCGCACTTTGAATCTTCACTTACCAAATCCTTTGCATCCACTTCACATTTGTTGCTTAGCAACAGTTCCACGATCTCGATGTTCCCATGGTAGGCGGCCATATGCAGAGGCGTTCGCTCGACCTTGGTCTTTGAATCCTTGCTTATGCCGGCCCTTAGTAATGCCCTGCATGTTTCGATGTGGTTGTGCCGTGACGCTAAATGCAGTGGTGTTGTCCCGAGCTGATAAATAATGAAAATGGAGTGTTTAATAAAAGTTGTAGTGTATGCAGCTGTGATCAAATCGTATGTCTCACCCAGTCTGCAGTAAACGGTGCGCCACGGCCCATCAAATCGAGCACTTTCGGTGTGTTGCCTGTTCGGGCTGCCTGCAGCAAAGCCTTCCCGAGATCTGTTATCACCGATTGATATTTCTGAAATGAAGATTCAACCGGAACGTTGTTAAGGGCATTCGACCCAGCCGGTTATGTATCTCATTCAAACCACAACTTACATTGCTGCCGATGCTGCCCGTAAGCTTCTCCATCGATTCTTCCGAATCATTGCTGGTTATCATATCCACGCCAAGATTGTCAAAAATCTTCTCCGTAAACATGATCTTTCGGTCGCGTACGTTTGCGATCCGCTTTCACTATCCGTGCGTCCCTCGTTCGATGGTGCGCTTCGTTCAACGGCCGGAACCGAGTACGTCGGAAAGAAACTGAAGTAACCTGCAAATGCAAATACGGATGAAACGAAAGAAACGTTGCGCGTTTTCTTACGCTCACTGCACCAAAAGAACGTAACGGAAGCAGAAAGCAGAAAATCCAGTTTTCCAGCCATCCAGCCTTCCAACACCCTTCCCTACGTTGGGAGTGCTGTTGCCCTTTTGTGCTGGCGAGCGAACCTTTCACCCGAGAACCGGAGCAACTTCCGTGTACGTTTTCCTCCCCCCTAGCTATGCTTATGATATTCACGATTCACCGGAATTTGCACGGGCGCTTTGCGGTGCATTCCATCCTAGCAACCAGCACAGCAGTGGTGATTGATACGTGAAGGCATTTCATGCTCGAATTGGTTCCAGCGTCCACAACTCCGTACGTGGAGCGGAAGTGAAAATGAATCTAAATTGTACACAGCTGCCAGTTGATTCCGGCGCAAGTTTCCACGGATTTGGAACGGTCCGGGTTTCGCCTGGCTGGCAAAAACAATATAAGGGCAAAAAGAACGTTTTGTTTACCACTAAGAAAAAGAATTTCCACGGTCGGCACAGTTTTGGCGTACATTGAAGGTTCTATTTTGTATTCAATATTTTGACAGCAAGTAGTTCGCGTTGGTGTTTGAAGTTTTTATCCGTGCGATTGAGGAGCACGGTGGGTTCACTAGTGGTGATGCCATTTTGGCAGCTTTTTTTGAGGAAGCAACATTATTTAGTGAAATGCGCATAAACGTTACTCGAATATTTCAAATTGGACTTTAAATTAATGTGCGCGATTTTAGCAAATGCTGATCGGTTTAAAATAAAAGTTTGTGAATTACAAAACAAAAATAATATGAAAAGGCCTTTTAAAACCTTGCCCATCGATCGCCCACGGTGCACACGGTGTGGTTCCAAACAGTGGCTGTCAGGTTACGTGTCAAGGAGCCTGGAGAAAAATTAAATCGAAGAAATTGTGCCAACATGTCGAACCGGGCGGTCGTCGGAATAACGGGAGTACTGCTTTTCACGCTGCTTATCGGCACCGCATCGGTGGCCGTTGCGGAACCCGGCGAAACATTGGTGCTGCTGGACAATCTGGCCATCCGGGAAACCCATTCCATCTTCTTCAAATCGCTCCAGGAACGTGGCTACAAGCTTACCTTCAAGCTAGCGGATGACGCCGGGCTTGTGCTGTCAAAGTATGGTGAATTTTTGTACCAGCATCTTATCCTGTTTGCTCCATCGGTGGAAGAGTTTGGTGGATCGTTGAGCGTGGAAGCAATCACGGAGTTCGTGGACAATGGAGGAAACGTGCTGGTGGCCGGTAGCACCACGTCGGGTGACCCGCTGCGCGAGCTTGCCTCCGAGTGTGGGTTCGAGGTGGACGAGGAGAAGGCGGCTGTTATCGATCATCTGAACTATGACGTGTCCGATGCCGGCGACCACACAACGATCGTCGCTTCGCCTGATAATCTTATCGATTCGAGCATTATTGTTGGCAGCCGTGCATCGGTGGCACCCTTGCTGTACCGTGGAACCGGACTGTTGGCTGATCGCGAAAACCCGCTCGTGCTGCAACTGCTGACGGCGGACAGTTCCGCCTACAGTTATGTGCCGGATGCGCCCATCAAAGAGTACCCGCATGCTGTTGGCAAGGGAACACTTCTGATTGCGGCTCTGCAGGCACGCAACAATGCGCGTGTTGTGTTTTCCGGATCGCTGTTCTTCTTCTCCGACGAAGCGTTCCTGTCGCCGGTGCAGCGTGCTCAGTCCGGTAGCAAGCATTACGCCCGTTCCGGCAATCAGGAAGTCGCGATGGCCATCAGCAAGTGGGTGTTTGGTGAGAACGGTGTTATCCGTGCCCGGTCGGTCAGTCATCACAAGGAAGGCGAATCGCAGCCACCGTCCGCGTACACCGTGACCGATCCGGTGGTTTACACGATCGAGATCGAAACGCGTGCCAGCGACGGCCAATGGAAGGCGTTCGAGGCATCCGACGTGCAGCTGGAATTCGTACGGATTGATCCATTCGTGCGCACGACGCTCGTACCGGTGGGTGGTGGTCGTTATGAGGCCCGTTTCCACATCCCGGACGTGTACGGTGTGTACCAGTTCAAGGTGAACTACGATCGAATCGGTTACACGCACCTGTACTCAACGACGCAAGTGTCGGTGCGTCCGCTAACGCACACCCAGTACGAGCGGTTCATCCCAAGCGCTTATCCGTACTATGCGAGCGCCTTCTCAATGGTGGTCGGTATGTTCCTGTTCTCGTTCCTGTTCCTTCACTTCAAAGACGATGGGAGCAAACCATCGTCCCGTCCAACTGCTGCAAACGAAAAGAAAGCACAGTAGGCGTAGTGGTTCACCAACTACACAAATGGTCGAATAATAAAATCGAACAAATATAAGTAATACACCAGAATCTCACAACGTAAGTTTGTATGTTTTATTTTCCATTGTTTTTCATTTCATTTTAATTCCTTTATTAGATTCCATTCTGTTTCCGCCCGGCAAACTTTCGGTGATGGGGTTTTATTTTACTTAATTACGTTTTAGTTAATGAGTGTGAGTTTTCTTTTTAGGGCGAGCGAAGTAAACCAAACACTCAAAGGGTTTCTAACGCAGTAGGCGAATTTGTGCTATCTCTCGAAGAAAAAAAACCTAAAGTGATGGTGGAGTACGGCCAAAACTAGGATTGCTCATGGTTTATGCTGCAAACGAATGCACCTTTCTTGCGTATGTTTTTGCGTCTCTGTAGAACCTAGCGTATTTTTCTAAAACAAACAGTCAATATCGATCGTACGGGAATTGCACTAAAACTGAATGATCAAGATTATACTAACACAACACATGTTTTGCGTCTTCAAACGAATACTTCTCGTGGGATGCATTATTTCCGTACACCGACAAACACTGTTCGATATGTTCCGTTCCAAACGACAACTTTAGTTTGTTTTTTTTTGTGCTGCAGTTTCGGTAAAATGTTGGTGCAATGTTGTAACTGTAAATGTTATATTCATTTTGTTCGCATTATTTCCCTCGAGAGGGCAACTCACAAACTATTTACATGTGTGCTTCTTTGGCATATCTTGAACAAAAACAGCGGGACTAAAATGTTCTAATTAGATAAGAAAAGTTGTAATGTGTTTGTTGTAAGTTGTTTTTTTAAAGAACACGTTTCATTTGTGGTCACAGTTAGGTGTGAGGTCGAAATATTTGATAAACATAAAAAGATAGACGGTACAAAGGGTTTCACAAGATCTTTTTATGTGCACCGATTTAATGTTGTTAATTAGACTTTTTTTTATATCGTATTTGATTTATGTTCTTCCCCACCCCAAAGCTCCCGATCTCCTAACTCTCTCACCCCCGCGGAGTTGAGGGTATATTTGAGCTTGATTTTTTTTAAAGTACGCACAATTACAAGATGTGTTACGCGTGTATGGTTTGTGTAACAGTGTCACGAACTTCATTAGCTCCCAAATGAGCTTTTCCCAATAAGTAGTATCCTAACCGATCATCTACTAAAAGGTAGAGTGTTTGCGTTTTTCAGCAAATATCTTAATGTATACCGATTTAATTATGTTTTCCGTGTTCCTAATTTGCCCTTCTTTGTTCTTCATTTCAAACAACACACAACTGGTTAAGCGCAGCACTTCTCTACGTAAGTTTTTGTTTCCAAATACACTAAATATATTCCTGTATCAGGGACTACAAAGAACTGAAGGGCGAGAATGGAAATTACATTCTCCAGGTTAAATTTGTTTTCCTTTCCGGTATTGTTCCTTCGCATGTACGCTTTCAATAATTGGTTTGTTAAATGTTTTTTTTTTAAATAACCCTGTAATGTGTGTAGGTGAGCTTTGCCTTAAAGCATATGTAGTAATAGTAAGAGAGCATTTATCGTCCTGTCTTCCTGTTTCTGCTCGCCGTTTGTTAAAGTCTTGTTTGTTCGAACGACCAATCTTTTTTCGTAAACCGAGTGTGGAAGCGCAAATGGTTGTGAGTAGAAAAGAACAACAACATTAGCATAACATTGGCATAGTGAACAACGACGGCCATGGGTAATGGTAAAAGTAAAGCCGGTAACGACTAATTCTATGATTATGCGAAGCTGTATGACGCCACTGTTCAAGTCTAGTTTCTGCCAGCAGACTACACGCTTTTGTTCTACAAAGGGAGAAAAACAAACTGGAAGTTCCACATTTATCTGTTGGTTCATTTCACTTGCTCTATATATTGCAATATATTATTGCCATGTTTCACAGTACCAGCTCTGTGGGGCTTAGCTTAGCTTTCCTTGCTGTTTCGCTCCAGCTACGCCATCCAACTATCTATTCGTAGGTTTAAAATCATGACACATAATGTCCTTTAAGCGCGTGTAATTATTACTATTCCTTTCACTTATTCACGTTTTCTCACCAGCCCGATGGAAATGGTTTTGATTGCTTGTTTTTAGTTGTCTATTTTTCGGTACATGTGGAGAACTAGGGAACACAAAGCAGAAACATAAATAAATTCGGTGAGCAAAAGACCCTTCTACGATAAATTACAAGATACCCTTGAAACCTGCTGGTTGGTTTGATTTAAACAAAGCTAGCTCTCCTTAGTACGATCGGCAAACGTATGAGATCATCTTTCGAGCACGATCTCGTCATATAATTCTCCCATAATAATAATACCTTTTATCGCACAATTACAACCAACGCAAACAATTGACGACATTAAAACCTGGTGGTTATTAGTGAAATAAAACACCGGTTCCAAACCTATGCAGAGCATTTTCACTCGTTTTTCACTTTCACTTCTTTCCTTCTATTGTTTAAAACATTTATACGTGTCTCTGTGTGAGTTTTCTTTTCGTCTACTCTCAATTGAACACTGGTTTTCCTCTTCATGTTTGTAAAGTTGCTTGGAAAAACTTTTCCTTTTTCACCCTCGTTTTTCTTTGGCTCGAATGGCAGCAGTGGAAATGTTGCGAAGGATACACTTCTTTTTAAATTACTTTTTTTTAAGTTTTGCTGCTAATTTTACAAACATGTTGTGTTTTGTTCATTACCGGTACGGGTAACGGTGCAAAAAAGGAAAGTTTTGGGATTCGAAATGAGAGTACAGGGTTACTCTAGTTAAAACAATTCTAATAACTGCTGTTGTGTTACATTCAATGTGCAAACCCCTCTAGCTCTCTGTGTTTGTCCTTTTGTTTGTGGTTGTTTGGTGGTGGTGGGTGGCTTGATTTGTTGGGTTAACAATTCTTTTGGAGAAGGAAGGAGTAGTGAAGGATTGCTTTAGAACAACAGCTCATCTTTGTCATCATCTGGAACAAGAAGAAAATTGAGCAAAGGATGAGCGATGAGGATGTGGCATTATATAGGGATAGATAAAGAAAACCCCCTCTCTAAAAACAACTACTTTACACTAAATGGGGCTACACATGTGCACGGAGTATGAATGCAGCAAAAGATAACATACCTGAAAACGAGATAAAACAATCGAAAAAATAAAACAAATCCTTAACAATACATTAAATTAAAGAAACAAAAAAATAAGAACAAATAGTAATGTAAACATAATAAGGTTTTTTTTATTGGTTTCGTTTCTTGTTACTCGGGTTTTGCTATCTAAAAAACCAAAACTTTTCCTATATATCATCTTAGCAAGTAAGTTTAAAAGCGGATGTACAGAATAAAAGAAAGATTAATAAACACGTGTATCTTTTCCGCGTTGCAAAGCCGAAAACAATAATTTAATACCGATCGCGAAAGTACGGCAGTAGTACACACAAAAGTACAATTTAAACTCCTTAAAAAAATCGAAACAAAGTACGATCAGTTCTTCCTGTTTCTTTTTCTCGTTCTATACACACCAACCACGTCTATAGGCTGCCTATACAAATTTTGCCACATATCGCAAAATAAGAGTAATATTTAATAATATAGATAAGGCTTAGTAACTACTGCTAGAGTACTACTACACATACACTAATTTAGTTCGTAGTTCGTGTTTTGTATTTCCCTGGCTTTTGCAGTATTTTTTTAAAGGTAAAGATTTGGCATTTACACAAAGCATAATTGTGGTGTCTGTATAGTGGGGTTCGTACCAAATAAGAGTTAAACGTAAGAGCTACGACAGCTGCCTACTACTAAAAGCCACTTAAGCGCACGAGAGAAATAGAGAGAGAGAAAAATGCGTATGAAATGATGCAAATGTGAAAATGGGGGGGGGGGGGGTCCTTGTCCCCTTTGGGGGAGATAAAATGGCGAGCAGCTGGTAACGCGGGAAATCTCTATAATTGCAATCGTATATATGAACCGGAGGCGAGATAGAAGACCGGTGTAACACATTTGGCGCCATGAGATGATAACGTAGTGGTGTGGTGAGATTACGCGATGATGATGGTGGTGATGGCGAAGGAATGATTACTATGTGGTGCGATGACTGATCACTGGAACGGATCGGCTTCGAGAGCGCATTCGCCTGGTGTGGTGTTGTGTGGAAGGAGTTTACTAAAGCAGGGTACTCTCGTACCCTCAGGAGGAAGCTGCCGTCGTAGTAGTGGTTGTGGCGGTGATCGAGATGGGTTGAGATTGAGATGATTCTACCACTGCCACTGTGGCGGATTGGTCAGCTTTCGAAGGTTTACCTTTGCCACCGGAACCGGACAGTGCGGTCCCGCTGCTGGACAGCGTTGTGCCGGTGGTACCGAGCGTTGAAAGGGTGCGCTGGTGCGGGAACCCGCTGGTCACCAGACTGCTCTGGGATGAGCTGTCCGAGTGAAGGTTGTTGTTATTGCTGATGGAGGCAAGTGACATCGCCATCGGATGATGCGTGGGGCTTTGCGACGGTGTACTGTTGGTGCTTTTCGCTTTGCGGAACCAATTGCCCAACTTGCGGCGTCCGAGCGAGTTGGAACCATAGTCCGAACCAGCCAGTACTTGCTGTTGTTGCTGCTGCTGCAAGGATGCTGTCTCCTTGGGCATTTTTCGAGACTTTTTCGGTAGTGTGTTACCACCGACAGCACCCGGTCCACTGCTGGATGCTGCCACCGGTGGCATCATGGTTGTCGTGGATGGTTTACTGTGAGATTCTTTCGCGTACTGCGAACCGGCCGACAAGGACGAAATGGTACTCGCCACCGATGGGCGGAATCCGCCACTACCGGAATCGACCAGATCGTATAGATTCTGATCACCACCACCGCCGTTCTCCGCCTCCTTGCTATCGTCCACGTACGGGAAGTACTCCCGATCGGAAAGGTTATCATCGTCGAAACAGGACGCTGCGCCACCGTCCAGCTCGGACACGAACAAACTTTCACCGCAAAACTGTCGCTCGGAGGAGAGTGTGTTAAGGAAGCGCAGTTTGCTGCTACTGCTCCGGAAGCAAAAGTCGAACCACTTGTTGCGCGTGTCACAGTACAGCCGGAGAGCGTTTTTGAGCGTTACGCCAAACATTTTACCATCCGGAAGGTTCAGGATTCGGCAGTTATCGAGAAAGATGCGCCCCTTGTAGATGTAGTTGGTGCGCTTGAGCAGATCCTTCTTGCAGTAGATGAGCTGCCGATCGAACAGGAACAGTGTGTACGTGTTGTTCCACAGGTTCGGTGACATCCGGATTGCGTCGGTTTGCAGAAACAGCCGCGTGCTGTGGACGTTGATCGATGGACCTTGGAAGTTTTCGAACCGTGCCTGGATGCGGGACAGATACTCGCTGTGCCGTTTGCCTGCGGAACCGGAACCGTTCGAGGTGTATAAGAAGAGGGAAAGCAAACATAAGAAAGAGAAAGAAAACAAAATCGCAAAACAATGTACATCACTACAAAAGGAAGAAGCACACACACACTGGATGGGAGAAAGAGACATCACACATACTAGTCGCTACAGTAGTACATATGGGCATAGTTGGCATTGGAAAAGCAAATCATAGCAATCATACCGTTCTCTATAGGGATATCGTTTCTTTTTTGTCGTAATCGCAGGGTGCACTAAAGGACACAATGGGTAAACGTCAGCGGCAAGCGCAAGATTCGATAGATGAAGATTATACATCCGACTCTGGCCCGTCGACATCACAAGGGTATCGCAGTAAAAATGGTGGTGCGAAAAAAGTGAAGCTAGAAGATGGTGAAATGCCACGTCGACGCAACGACGTACAATCCACCGACAAGAAACCGGCAAGGTACATCCCAATTTCTACCCGCTACAAACGTACAAAATTCACCACCATCACAAAAATCAGCCGATCGTTGGACGGGCGGAGTGATAGAATTGAAACGGAAAGTGTACGGGAAAGTGCATCCAGAGTCTTCCATCACTGAGAAGCGGTCGACAAGACCATTTTCTACACAAATTCTAGTTGGTAAGCATACATGCAAGCGCATCTCAACAGTCTCGCACATAAAATGCTGCCGTTCCATTGCCATTCCCCTCGTCGATACTCACCTTCGTTTACCATTTCCGTAACGCGGCGCATCGCCGACAGTGCCATCTCGAACACCTCCCGGCAGTCCATCGTTTCCAGCTCGGATTTGGTACACTTGCGCAGGTTAAGCGTCGGCAGCAGCTCCTTGCGGGTGAGCGAGTGTTTGACTAGTTCGCTGAGATGTAGCGGGTAACGACATATCCGTTGTATCGGCGCTAGCAGATGTGCCGACAGTGGTAACTCCGGTAAATTTTCCGCCATTCGACAGCTGTGTAAATGGAAGCGGAGATGGTTTCGGTCAAAAGGAATGTTACAATGGCATAAACAAATTACAAGCTACACCTACTTTTCCAGTATTTGATTCGCTTCCTTATTGTTGGCGTAATTCTCCAGCTCCATTAGCGCACGTGGGTACGAGTTGCAATAGGAAGAGTACACCATAAACGCAGATTGCTGTAATAGTCCATTAAAGCAACATATAAATTAGTACCCTTCCAACGTACTTCCATCAGGCATGCACCGTACGGTGGATACTTACATACTCCAGGAACACTTCACCGATCCGATTGTTTGGCACAGCGACGCGTAACGCGTCTAGAAAGGTTTGCTGGAATCGCCAGATCTTTTCCAGGTTGGAAAATATTAAATTCACACTTTCCACCGAAAAGATGTCTTCCCGCTCGCGCAGTGGTTTAATGAAGCTGTGGCAGGAAAAACATATAAGAAAAATGCGTTAAGAGTTAGTGTCGCGTTGGAAAATGGTTTGGATTAAACATGTTTTTTTAAAGCCTTTCTACTAAAGTGTTGTACTCGAGTTATTAGTCTGGAACCTCAACACCAAGGTCCTGATTGGCGTTTGAAAACCTCCACTAGGACTCTTTTTTTTTGAGATCATCGGTACGGAGAGCGACAGGCTCTTTCTTCGTCCTCTGTCACTAACATGAATCTTAACTTTGAAATTGAAATCGCCTACTAGCCGTCGCAATATAAAGCAGAACTGGACCATAACACCATTCTCAAGATCATTGATATTCACCAAATGACATCAATAACAGATATAAATAAATATTTACCCTAAACACAGCGAATTGAGCAACTTCACGAAGTTAATTTCCGTCTCCAGCAGCTCCTTGATGATGTTCTCCTTCGTTAAGTCATGACTAGCGGTACCACCGTCCTCTGGCAGTCCTACGGATGCTGCGGACGACGACGCATCGCTCGCTACCGACAGTCCGCCCATCAGTCGGGTACTATCACAGTTGCTACCTTCGATCAGCGTGGAAGCACTGCTGCCACCATCATCATCCTCGCACGCGCCATGATGTTTGCCCGCCTCACTGTTGCTAATGATAAGGATCTGCTTCGGTTTGGCGTACGTCGGCACAATCTTCACAAAGTCCTTCGGGAACCATCCACAATCGGCCGGTTTACGGTCAGCATCACCACCACCACCACCAGTCGCCGCAGTCGATACGATGGCGTCCGATTTTAGTCGACCCCACCACCAAGGTCCCTGTTCACGCTTTAAAACCTCCACGAGGGCACCCTTCTCGAGACCGAGTTCTTGCGGACCACCGGGACGGAAGGAAAACAACACCTCGGCAAAGGCGGGCTCGACGAGTAGTTCATCCTCGACCGCTACCGCTTCATCTTCGTCCGGATGGGACGATATGCTCTCGCTATCGCTCAGGTCTAGTTCGGTCGGTATCGTGGTGGAGGTGCGTGTATGCTGTCTTCGACGTCGGCGCCTTCCGTCCACCTCACAATCACCGCCCGGTGCAACGATGCAGTCTAACCCGGACGGTTGACTAAGCGATTTGCCACTCAGCCGTGATATGTTGGTGACGTTTTCTTTGTCCTTGCCCTTGAGCGATAGCTTGTGCTTGAGAATGGACGAGCTGGTGGTGCTGTTGGTCGTGGTGGTGGACACTTTCGCTGAGTTGGCCCTCCGTACCGGTACGCCAGCGACGTACATTGTGTGTGGTGGGGGTGGTATCTCCTGAAAAGAAAAGGACATAATCGATCGAATTAGACATCACACACACCGCATTCATCCGATCTGCCGATCCGATCTACTTACTCCATTGCGTACACCGTCCGGCACTCCTTCCGGGTGGTGTTCGAGTGGGTGAAGCTGCTGCAGTAGCAGATGCTGATCCGCATCATTGTCAAGCTCGACCTGGATGCCCGAATCGCCGCTATTACATTTGTCCCGCCGGTGGGACTTGGTCTTGCGGCGCTCCTTGCTCGATCGCCAGATCAGTGGCCCGAAACGGTGGTGATGATGCGATTGCTGCTGTTGCTGCTTGTCGTCCACACTCATCGTCACTCCGTTGTGCTGTTCCGGTGTGGCAAGGGTCACCGGTTGAGTGGGCGCCTTCGAGGTTTTAAAATGGGAGAACGTTTTGCGGAACTTTTGCAGTACGCTTTCCGAAACTGAAAGTGGAGGAACGGTATGCTTATTAAACTCAGTCTATAAAAGTAATGTGTAAGATAGTTCAAACTAATGTTGGATGAAGCTGAGTAATATTCATAAATTCCAGTGAAGCTTTAAACTGAATCTAAATATCTCTTTTGAAGATTCATGAATGTCTAAGGATTCTTGATTCTATGGGAACCCATAGATATTTGGAGATTCATGATTCAGTGAATCAATTAGTATGAATCTTTCTCTAAGGATTCATGAATCTTTGAGAGTTCAAGGATCGTTAAAGATTCATGGATCTTTGTAGATCTTTATTAATCCTTGAGCAACTATGGATGTCACAGAATAAATGAATATTTGGAGAATCGACTAATGATTTGAATGACTGATCACTAAAGATCCATATATTCACATTAGGCACAATACTAGTACGAACCTTGCACTGGATGATGGGTGGACACTTTGGTTTGGGCAGTCTTCTGATGCGGAGATGACGATGATGGATGCTGATGTACATTCGTGGTGGGACTGTGTTGGGCATTGGCACCGACCGTACCTAGGTGGGGATTCCTTGCATCCTGATTGTTACGACCAGCCGGTGCCGCTTCGATCGGTGCCTCCGAAATCGATGGACTAGAAACGGCTCTTAGCTGAAGGGGCTGCCAACGGAAGAAAGAACGGAAGGGTGATAAATTAAAAAGGGAATCAAAACAAAGCTTACTTAAGTACGCCGCCAGTAGCTTATGAGTCACTGGCTGGCTTTCCGTTTGATTGGCCAATCGGTTTAAAGCAGCTGCGGGGTACGATATCGGGGGTTCGTCCAAATTTTGCTATTTCATTTTATAGCACCCCGCACAAACATCTCCCCCCGTTTTTTTTTGGGGGCGCGCGCGGAATCGGAAGGAACATGCGATAAGTCGTAATGCACAGGATGACCGTGCTGGAACGGGTGCCTGACGGCCTTGTGCAATAAAAATAGCACTTCCTTTTCCCAGTGTGCAAAGATTTCGATGAGGATGAAACAGTGTTTCGACGGTGCCATTTTATTGTCACTCATTTCGGGGGTCCACCAACATCCAGAACGAACCGAACCCACCGCAAGATGACGACAGTTCGGGCCGATTCGTTCCCCGGTCGGGACACTTTCCGGATGTAGGAGGCTTACGAGATTGAAGGACAATGGGTATGAAATATTTGCCACAGGTTGGAATTATCATGTGAGTTGTTGTCAACTCAAAGTCCTCCCGTAGTTCGTGTTTGTGTGTATGTGCGATAAGCAGTTATTTTTGTACATTGAATGAAAGAAAATATGATATGTTTTTTTTTGCTGAGGAGGAATCATTACTTGTTTTGCTACCGTTAACTCTATTTTTATCCGCACTATCAGTTGCTCCAACCTGGAGATGGTGCTTACGATTGACATTGTCAGGGTGGTGTCAAAATGATATGATTGCGAATAAAGTAGTTGCAAATAAAGCGAAACGAGATTTGTGTTCTCCTCCACCGCGGATGGTGGATGTGTGCGCCCCCGGTTCCGCTTCGGAAATGGGAAAATAACGATGCGTAGTTTACTTATCGTCGATACATGAGATCTTATCGGGGAAACAGTAGTAGAGCTGTTGCTATTAAATTTACAAGCCCAGCATGACCCTACGGATGTTTTCATTCTTATCAACACCGAACCGGCAGATGCCACGTTCCGCGCCGAGTGTGCACTCGTTTTGCTCTCAACCGGTGTTGCGTTTATTGGAGCAATCGGGCCATCTAAAAGCCTGTTCAGCGATAAACCGTGTCACAAAGCACACCTTTCTCCCAGGTCAGGACCGGCAGGGAGTGGGAGTAATGTTACAAAAGAAAGGGCGATAACAACGCGGGAATGCAACGACGATGATGCATCGGGGAGGGATAAAAATGCAACGTGAAATAGATACACAAGAACCATGTGCGATAGATGGACAGATGGACGTGATAAAAGCATGTGCCACTCCTTTTTAATGTTCAACATTGATCGAAGCCTGTTCAGCACTGTTCGGGAATTCCCCAGTGATGATGGTTGGGCAGCTACATAAATTGTTTGCCAAATGTAAAAGTGAGTGGGGGATCGTCACTTAACACTTAACCTTAGCCTACAAAAAATTGTTCCGGACTAACATCACTGACAAGCCCCCCGGAAGGAGGCAAAACGACAACTCAGCATGAGCTGGTACCACCGCCAATCGGTCCGATAGACGTGGAAAAGGATTATGCTTGTCAGGGGCGTGATGATGATGGATAGATGAAGTAGTTAAGACGAACCCACGTGAAAGTTCTCCACTAGTCTAAGATAATTGAGGGCAGATCAGTGATCAATGGCGATCGTGAATCGAATTTCATCTTGACTAATACCTCTCATAAGGCAAGAATTTGACTTAAATTCTAGTGTCATTCGGACTTGAAAAGTAGGTCGTTAAGCCCTGAAGATGAAGTACTCTAACAAATATTGACGTAGAACATTTTCCAACAGACAAACACAACATAACCTGTCAACCCAAATGTGCTCCATACCGTCTGATTGTAACGCCACTGGTATTCTTCCGCACTACTACCGTCTGCCATTGGAAAATCATCATCATACTCCGAGTGTAACGCTGCGTAACGCTCCCGGACACTAGGCGTCACGGGATGCAGATATCGTCGGTGGTACCCAATGTCTCCATACCCAAGGTAGGAACCGTACGCCCGTAGAACACTGCACCCGAGACGTAGCTTTTCCTTCTGATGCGGATGGTGTTGGGTCACTGTAGCTCCAGCAGCACGCAGTCTACTAATACTATAGGATTGTCGATTTTTGACTAACATTTTCACACGACACCGTTGTCTCTTTTGGTAGGTTGTTTCCATCTACACAAGTCACGCTTTCGGGAAGAACACCGAACTATATACCTTTGCACTACCTTTTTAGGCAATTATTTCTCCTTCAACACTCACACTGTTTGGTATGGTCAGGTGAACACAGTAATAAATTAGACTGTAGAATAACAAAAAAGTAATATTAGCTTTAACTAAGCAGGGCAGAACGTTCGGAAGGACACACTATATGCGGTCAGACTCAGCACAATACTGGCATCTGGCAGATATTTTTGCACTACCGGGCGGCCACTGTTCCTCAACTAAGTTTGGTTGATTGACAGGTTACAGGAGAAAAGATACAAGGTGGAACTTTCCACACGTAGATAACTGGCAATACTGTTCCGCGGAATTGTGGATTTGGGGTTGCTTAGAGGCTCTTTTTTATTCGCATGTACGCGTCTTATCGGTCTTGTACGAAATGACGTTCCGATTCCCGCGCAAGGAAGACTTTCCGAGTGGATGATTGATTGGAGGATTACTTCGCCCAATGGGAGAAAAAACGAATGTGTATGGCCCCCGCCCGTTCGACATGGCACAGAGTTCCACACATCACCGTTTCGGGGGGGACTATCTCTCTAGTAGTACCGTCAGCAGAAAAAATGTTGCAGATAAGTTGCGCCTCAATCAACAGTTTTGATATTGGGAGATCCGAGGAATCTGTTTGCGTTTAGTATATCAGTTCTACGAAAGGTTATCACACCCCCGGTTTACAACTTCGATGAGTAGTGCAATGCGGTACCCCGATTAGTAATGCAATCGGTAAGGTCTTCATCTTTAGGGACCACTTCTCGTTACTTGATCACGCATCGGCGATACCATTGAGCCATCACGGGCCCATACCGGTCCGGTATCGGTTGTTTCATCATCGCGGCGTCGGTGGGTCCTTCTTTTTGGTGGAAATCATTCCCGATTACCGTCCTCCCCGGTGTTGATTTATGGCGTTCGAGCTCAAAGTCACGAGATCGCAACCGCAATTTGTGAGTGCCAGCGCCTTCGATTTCCAGCGCTTTCTAGCAATCATCAAATAAGTCCGGCCAAAAAGGGACCAGCGGAGAAGCCCAATCTATTGAACTGATACCTGCACGTCGAAATGGTTATAAATTACCGTATACTGCTGCCTAGCCAGTGGTAAACCGAGGCTAGCTAGTAGCTGCCGTTATCAGTTAATTGCACGTTGGAAATTATACACACACAACACAATAGCAGGACCTTATTCTTGGTTGGTTGTACCATACCGGGGGAATCTTTTGGCACAATATTTATCCCAACTGGGCGTTGATGATAATAATGATTGGAAGGGGGTGTGCGGCCTTTTCTTCCTCGCTTTTTTTCGGTCACATCATCCACTGCACGAGACAAATGTCACTGTTAATCGATCAACCAAACTCAATCGATCATGACCCTCGGCGTAACGAGCGAAACAGATTATTTGCACGTGACATTAGATTCGCATGGTCTGTGTGGTCGGTGCTCCATATTATTCAATCGGCCATTTGTCGAAAGGATTGCTATTTATTTTTGTTTTTTTTTTTATCATGAATGGAAGGTGGGCTAGCGGGCATTGCACGCGGAAGAATCATGCACCATTCATGGGCGAGATAGCAGCTGTAACGAGTAACGCATGTGGAGAACGCCGAGATCGGGCACACGAAGAAGGGTAATTGGATTGAAAGGGAGTTTGGAGAAGATTTTGGAAGAAAAGAACGAAGGTTTTGTAACTGCTTTTACTTATGAAGTTTACTGAGCAACTCTAGACACTTTGACACTTCAAATCACGGGTATTCTTCTTCTACTTTGAGACCTGTAACGCCTTTGTCTTTTTATGGATTTCATGCCTCTAAGCACCCTTTTCAGACTTAAGCCACTCATAAATGAATAGTAAATTGCTGTTCTTATGGGGGGGTTTTGTGCTCAGAGACCTGCCCGTTTTCACGCAACATAAAACCAATAATAACGCACAATGTCTCACACTCTTGTCTTGATGCCAGTTCTCGCTTCAGATCACATAACCCTCCGCAATTTGTTCGCCTGCGAATGAAGAAGATGTCTGCCGTCTTGAACTTGACCCCAATTTATTCCACACAAAACGGATGCTCTTCGCTTTCACTGCTGCTTCAGTGGGCCTGATGCTAATTAAATGTGTCTCGAGTGTGCAAAACCGAAAGCCTGCAGCATCATGGGTGCCGCTAGCTAATTGGGTGGGATTCTGTTGTCTTTAACCGAAAATGTTGTGCCATCTCACGACAGAAAAAATAAAAACCGCAAACACTTCACGACACTCACTGTAGTAAGGAAGGCCGGACACACTGGTGGCCGAGCGCGCATAAAGGCTTTAATAAGAACCGAACTCGAGCGCGGTCGCGATACGAACTGATTGAGACTGAAACATTGCGAGAGCTGTGCCCATAATGTGCCGCTTTATGGTTCGATCAGATACGCCGGCCTATCGTCCTAAGGAGGGAGATAGGGTTGAAGAGAAGAAGAATAAAACGAGCAGAGGTAGGTCTATCAAATCGGATTGGCACAGGACCGATGGGCAGACACAATGGTGACGACAGCGAGACGTGGATGTTTCTATTGTCGGTGGTCTTTAATGGCGTTCACTGATTAGTAGCCCTGTGTCCATTTGGCACCAGAGCCTGAGCACGATGACGACGATCCGTTATCGTATTGGCACTATCAATTTCAAGATCATCAAACTCCATGGGAAACAGGGTAAAATTGCCGGTAAAATCCGGCTGTGCGTTGAAATAGTTTACAGTAAAATGTAGCACGTTAAAATGATTCTTCCCATTAAGTGCAGTCCTTCCCTTAGGGCAATGCACTTCATGCGGAGTACCGTTTAATGTTTGCCCGTCACGTGAAGCCGTTTAAGTAAACTTTAAACCCGGTGACATCCACGGTACCACGAATCAGCTCAGCTGAATCTCTTGCTGATGGGTTGTTCTGATTTTTACTGCACATTCTTACGAGCTTACTGGATGGACGACGCCTTAATCCAAAAAAACCCATTTTTATCACCATCTGGCCTGTGATCGGGTTATGTTTGATTTTGTTATCAACATAAGCCGTGCCCTTACCTCCGGAATGTCCTCCGATGGAAAGGGCTCCGATAAGCAAGATGGACGATCGATACGAGCTGGTAGTGTTAATAAACGAGGCAGGTGTAAGTTGGGTGGAAAGGTACAAAAAAAAACAGTTATTTCAATTATCCTTTCCGATACTGCTTATCTGACATCTAATTCCTTCTTTTCATCTGGTAACGCTTATTCATTAATTATTGTTCCATTGTTTCGACTTGTATTACATCGTTCTTTTATAATAAATCACAAAGCTAGCGCGTAAGTTACAAAGCATAGCAACAAAGCAATCACAATGATCACAGTTCGTATCATGCGCGTTTCGTAATAAGAGATAAATTCTTTGTTGGTAAAGAATTATAAAAAAAACACACAATAAATAAATTAACTACTTCCGGCCTGTATTACTCACAGGCGCATCTCGGATGGATAAGATATTATTTCACCGACAGTAAATTTCCTCTGCCATTGATCGTCTAAAGCCAATGTCCGATTAGTCACGCTTGTTGTTGTTTGGAGATACTGCATGTCTCGCCGTCTCTCGTAATGCTAGACACGGAATTTGATGTTTCTATTTGTTTATTTTATTTGCTTTACTGCTTCATGCCAACACATTCCGAGCTCGTACTCGTGACCATTCTGTTTTGTGCTAATCACGCCGATTGTACATGGTTTTGCAATCTCCAATCAGCGACGATCTGATTTTGGGTGTAAATATTTTGGGCGGCAGGTTCGCGCCATTATCATCACACCACCGTCGGCGGCATGATTGTGATTGATGAACTGTGGGAAAAAGCTGTGGTTGTTTTATTCGCTACCTTTCAAAAAGCAAATAATAGCCTCTAACAGCAGGTCGGGGAGATGTAAACGCAAATCTTGCGTAGTATTTAAATTGTCAACAGTGGTACGATCGTTCAAGGAGGCGATGAAGATCGATCGATGAAGTAACTGGAAATAACCTGTTGCAGTACGATGCAATCTATGCAATTATGTTGCCGAATGTAGTGCGTAGAAAAGTTGCATATTAGCACATTATTTTAAATGAGCATTGTTAGACAAGTATCTGCTGGTAAATGGATAAATACATCTAGCTTCAAAGTCTTGTTTAGATCTAATGCGTCTGAGCGAACCCATGGCCCTGTGCCGCGATGTTCGGTAAGGTGCACCAAACGTTTGAGGTTCGAATCTCATTCGGATCGGCAAGCTGCATATGAAGGATTTGACTTTTCCTCTGCATCGTAAAGTTTTATATGGCAAGTAGGCGCATAACCCCTACACTAGAGAACGTTTAAGACAAGTAGAAGAGGGTTTTTTAGACCTAGGAACCTAGGAACTTGTCGTATCTATTTTACAAGCACTAATACTAATTCCAATGACCATAAAGAAGGGGGTCTCTCAGGTTAATGTGTTACGATCGCTAATTTTCCCCGCTGATCCACACACTAATTAAAAATCGATCGTAAAATAGCAAGAAACTAACTGTGACCTGTTACATTGGCAAAGGAGGAAAACCAGCACCGACACCGAATGGTCTCGTACAAATCAAATTAGAGTCAATTAAATAGAGTCGGCAGTTCCCGTCACCGGAACTACCATAATCCGCCCCCGTACGGATGTGTAGCGGATGGAAACGGATAAAATCGTAAACCTGCTGCAGCAAAAAAAAAACCCTTTCCTTTCCGACTGACTTCATACCCAGCCACACTGACGCAGGTGACATGGAGCCACAGAAATGCACACCCACACACACACACATACACGCATAAAACACATCCGCCAAGGTTCTTTTCGTACACGGTGGTGGGTATTTTCTAACACTTGCCCCGTTCGCATCGCAGCGTTCGTTAGTGGAAATTCAATTGCTGCTCTGTTTTTTCTGACAGCTCTTTACACCACGCCGGGAAACAACTGCTGGAATTGAGAAGGAAAACCCCCGGAACCAGTTTCCATCTGGGCTATTGAATTCCAATGCGCGTTAGCATCGTTTTCGAGTGTTTATTCTGTTAATGATTAAATGCAAAGCTCTAGCTACCATTTGGTGGAAGAATTTCGCTTGCAGCAAAACTGGGTCACTCTGGGGAGATTAATGAATTTCGAAAACATACCATCATCCCCATCACTGGGTTCGGTGATTGGATATTCTAACGAATCTTGGCCCCGTTTGGCTATTTGTCTTTCTAAAGTGCTCTTTCGCGTACTTTAAAGCTCTAATCAGAAAGTTCCATTAGAGTATTGTCATTAAAACGATCCTTTTCCTATAGTCTAGTGTCTTGCAGTTGGGTATTCTACACTGAAGGTTGTGGATCGTACCTTATCTGGACCGGCATCCCCAATTAATGGTTAGAAGCCTTCGAAAGTAAATATTATTCATAGTCTTTTGAAATGAGTTTGAGATAAAAATACTCAAGAATATTATTGATAACATCCAACAAGGCTTCAGGAGGCAGCGCGTAGGCCTAATAAACCCTTAATGTCCATGTCTAGAAGTTTCTGTCCGGGTGTCCTATTTATACGTTAACTACAGGAGTTCTAACTGCATTTAGGCGCGAATTTGTGAGAGTTTAATTTGTTTCTTTAAATAAATAAACTATAAAACTCGGTGACGAATTAAGCCATGAAGAGGAAGGAAAAGCACATTAACATGAGCGCAGCAATTTATATCGAAACGATCGTTAT